>NC_064614.1:1292013051-1292328468 GCF_023898315.1 Schistocerca nitens | reverse complement strand
GCCCGCGAAAGGCAAAGGTCCCGAGTTCGAGTCTCGGTCGGGCACACAGTTTTAATCTGCCTGGAAGTTTCATATCAGCGCACACTCCGCTGCAGAGTGAAAATCTCATTCTGGAAACATCCCCCAGGCTGTGGCTAAGCCATGTCTCCGCAATATCCTTTCTTTCAGGAGTGCTAGTTCTGCAAGGTTCGCAGGAGAGCTTCTGTAAAGTTTGGAAGGTAGGAGACGAGGTACTGGCAGAAGTAAAGCTGTGAGTTCCGGGCGTGAGTCGTGCTTCGGTAGCTCAGTTGGTAGAGCACTTGCCCGCGAAAGGCAAAGGTCCCGAGTTCGAGTCTCGGTCGGGCACACAGTTTTAATCTGCCAGGAAGTTTCATATCAGCGCACACTCCGCTGCAGAGTGAAAATCTCATTCTGGAAACATCCCCCAGGCTGTGGCTAAGCCATGTCTCCGCAATATCCTTTCTTTCAGGAGTGCTAGTTCTGCAAGGTTCGCAGGAGAGCTTCTGTAAAGTTTGGAAGGTAGGAGACGAGGTACTGGCAGAAGTAAAGCAGTGAGTTCCGGGCGTGAGTCGTGCTTCGGTAGCTCAGTTGGTAGAGCACTTGCCCGCGAAAGGCAAAGGTCCCGAGTTCGAGTCTCGGTCGGGCACACAGTTTTAATCTGCCAGGAAGTTTCATATCAGCGCACACTCCGCTGCAGAGTGAAAATCTCATTCTGGAAACATCCCCCAGGCTGTGGCTAAGCCATGTCTCCGCAATATCCTTTCTTTCAGGAGTGCTAGTTCTGCAAGGTTCGCAGGAGAGCTTCTGTAAAGTTTGGAAGGTAGGAGACAAGGTACTGGCAGAAGTAAAGCTGTGAGTTCCGGGCGTGAGTCGTGCTTCGGTAGCTCAGTTGGTAGAGCACTTGCCCGCGAAAGGCAAAGGTCCCGAGTTCGAGTCTCGGTCGGGCACACAGTTTTAATCTGCCAGGAAGTTTCATATCAGCGCACACTCCGCTGCAGAGTGAAAATCTCATTCTGGAAACATCCCCCAGGCTGTGGCTAAGCCATGTCTCCGCAATATCCTTTCTTTCAGGAGTGCTAGTTCTGCAAGGTTCGCAGGAGAGCTTCTGTAAAGTTTGGAAGGTAGGAGACGAGGTACTGGCAGAAGTAAAGCTGTGAGTTCCGGGCGTGAGTCGTGCTTCGGTAGCTCAGTTGGTAGAGCACTTCCCCAGCGAAAGGCAAAGGTCCCGAGTTCGAGTCTCGGTCGGGCACACAGTTTTAATCTGCCAGGAAGTTTCATATCAGCGCACACTCCGCTGCAGAGTGAAAATCTCATTCTGGAAACATCCCCCAGGCTGTGGTTAAGCCATGTCTCCGCAATATCCTTTCTTTCAGGAGTGCTAGTTCTGCAAGGTTCGCAGGAGAGCTTCTGTAAAGTTTGGAAGGTAGGAGACGAGATACTGGCAGAAGTAAAGCTGTGAGTTCCGGGCGTGAGTCGTGCTTCGGTAGCTCAGTTGGTAGAGCACTTGCCCGCGAAAGGCAAAGGTCCCGAGTTCGAGTCTCGGTCGGGCACACAGTTTTAATCTGCCAGGAAGTTTCATATCAGCGCACACTCCGCTGCAGAGTGAAAATCTCATTCTAGTTCCTGCTATGTTGGGCTGCTGGTATAGTTCCTCAAGCTCTTGGTTGTATATGATCCTCCATTCCCCTATATCTGCATCCAGAACCGGACCGAAGATCTTCCGAAGCACTTTTCTCTCAAAAACAAGGTTCTTATGGAAGTCCTGTTTCCGGATACAGCCATATAGAACAACAGGCTGGATCAGGGTTTTTTACAGTCGAATCTTGAACTGTCTGGAGAGAGATTTGGACCGAAGCAGTTGTGCTAGGCTGTGGTAAGATCGGTTTCCTGCTTGTATTGTGGCATGGATCTCTGCTTCACATGACGATTTCTCAGTGAAAAGTGCCCCTAGGTATTTGAATTCTTGCACTCTCTTGTAGGAATGATCCCCAACCTGCAGTGATTGTAGATGATCAGCAGTCTGACAATGACCACGCGTCACAACGAGGTACTCTGTCTTAGCTTCGTTTATGCTTAGCCCAAATTTGCTGGCAGCCTCCTGTAGTGCTTTGGTCATTTGCTCCAACTCTTCTTCCGACCTAGAGAGTAAACAGATGTTGTCTGCATAGGCTAAGTATGCCAGTCTCTTTCCTTCGATTTCAATCCCTTCGTTCTCTTGGAAGGTCTCAAGGGCAAAGTTGAACAGGATAGGGGACAACCCATCTCCATGCCTGAGTCCTGTAACAATTTCAAATTCCTCACTACGCGATTTCCCATCTTCACCTTTGCATGTTTCTCGTTCAGACAGATCTTTATCAGATTGATGAGTTTCTCTGCTATGCCAAACTCCCTTAAACAGTTGAGCAGGCTCTTGCGATGTATGCAATCATAGGCCTTCTTACAATCAACGAATAAAATATGCAAATCTTTACCATATTCACCCAGTTTCTCAGTGAGCTGCCGGAGACTGAAGATCTGATCTACTGTTGACCGTCCTGGCCGGAAACCTCCCTGGTACTCCACAATCACCGATTCTGCCACTGGCTGAATTCTATGTATGAGGCAATTCGACAGGATCTTATAGCAGATGTTAAGCAGGGCGATTCCTCGATAGTTGTCACATTTCAGTTTGTCGCCCTTCTTATGTATCGGACAAATCAGAGCTATTTTCCATTCTCCTGGTAGTTCTTCTTTGGTCTATATTGCCTGTATCAGTCTTTTTTTTTCTGCAAGTTTCTCTCCTCCTGCCAGGATCATTTCAGCCTGTATTCCATCTTCACCTGGACTCTTATTCTGTTTAACGTGTTTTATTCTAGTTTTTATCTCATCCAGGGTAGGTGGGGGATAGTCTGCATCGTCTGTAATTGGGTAATGGAAATCACACCGCAGTTCGGGTTCATCACAATTTAGCAGCTGTCGACAGTACTCTTTCCATCTCTCAGCTTTGTCCCTATCGTTCGTCAGGATCTTATCGCGGGAATCTCTGACAAATTTTTGCTTGGCCTGGTGACCTTTGCAGAGGTACTTCACCCTCAGAAACATTTCCCTCCTCTTTTGTCCTCTGAAGTCTGTTTCTGCTTCAGTGTTGATATTCCTTATGTATTTCCTCTTTGATCTTCTCAGAATTGCTTGTGTAGTCTTTCGGACCTCCTCAAACTGTGCTTAGGTCTGTGCCAGATTTTTCCCCTTCAGCCATTTGTTTCTGGCTTCCTTTCTCCTTTCCAGGGCATCTGCACATTCCTTTCCAAACCAGATCTTCTTGCCTACTGGGTTTCCTATGAGTGTTTCCTTTGCTGTATCCCTAACTGAGCTCTGGATGTTTGCCCACATTAGTTCGAGGTCCTGATTCGCGTCCACTAAGTACAAGACAAGCATATTATAAAGAGTTTATTACTGAAGACAGAGAGGAAAATGTGGTGTCAGTGCCAGACACCACACTTGCTAGGTGGTAGCCTTTAAATCAGCCGCGGTCCGTTAGTATCGTCGGACCCGCGTGTCGCCACTATCAGTGATTGCAGACCGAGCGCCGCCACACGGCAGGTCTAGAGAGATTTCCTAGCACTCGCCCCAGTTGTACAACCGACTTTACTAGCGATGGTTCACTGACAAAATACGTTCTCATTTGCCGAGACGATAGTTAGCATAGCCTTCAGCTACGTCATTTGCTACGACCTAGCAAGGCGCCATTATCAGTTGCTATTGATATTGTAAAGAATGTACAGACAAAAGCCACGTTAAAGTATTCCACCAGTTACATCCTTTTTTTCTAGTCTAACTACCTTGTCCTGTTCCAGACCTCACGCCATCCTGCGTGAGCTTAAACGCGTGCCTTTCGGCTTTCTCCAAACCCCGTGGGTTGGCTCTTGCCAATCCACAACAGAAAAAAGGAAACTGATAGCCATGAAAGTCGTGGAGTCAGAACATTTGACTGAAGCACAACAAAACGAATTGACTCAGCTACTTACAGATTATGAGAATGCGTTTTCGGAAAAACCCGGTGTTATCGAGGGCTACACCTATAACATCGTAGTGGTACCTCACGATGCTTTCTGTCACGCAAACTACACCATCCCGTGGTCAAAGAAGGAGGCAGTTAGGAAGGAAATAAGAAAAATGCTTGATTGGGGGATAATTGAACCATCTCTGTCCCCGTACAGCAGTCCGCTCGTGGCAGGAGCGACAGCGGACGGCGGTATACGTCTTGTGCTTGATGCGCGCGATATTAACAAAATAATTGTACCTGTCAGAACGCGACCAGAAAGCCTGGATGAACAGATACAGAAGTTTTTCGGAGTTAAATGTCTGACCTCTGTCGATATGCGTTCGTCGTATTGGCAAATCTCACTAACTCAGTCATCAAGAAAGTACATTGCCTTTGTGTTTGCTGGCAGAAGTTACCAATTTAAAGTTCTACCATTTGGATTAAATGTTAGTGCAGGTGTCTTCATTGCAGCGCTCGATACAGTATTAGGACCAAATTTGTTGGACCGAGTAACGTTGTATGTCGATGACTTATTAACAGCTACTCCCGATTGGGAAAGCCACATGGACACGCTGAGATGCGTACTAAAAAGATTTTCTGAGGTGAGCGTAACCGCAAACCTCGCAAAATCCAAATTTGGCAGGGAGAGAATAAAATTTCTTGGTCATGTAATATCACCTACAGGTATTGTGCCCGATCCGAAGAAACTGGCAGCAATTGAGAACTTCCCCCCTCCTAGAACCAAGAAACAGTTAAAGGCATTTCTGGGTCTAGTGTCATTTTTCAGACGCTACATACCTGATCAGCTTTTAAATGATAATACCCTGTTAAACTTGTTGAGAAAGAATACTCCCTGGATATGGAATGAACTGTGCCAGCAGTCATTTGAGCAAATACGACAAGCCCTTCTAAATGATAATCTACTGTCACATCCTGACATGTCAAAGGAATTTTGTCTTGCTACAGACGCTTCCACTGTTGGACTAGGCGCTTGTTTATTCCAAATTGATGAGGAAGGTGGAAACAAGAACGTAAGAATAATCGGTTTCGCAAGTCGAGTGTTGTCAAGTTGTGAACGATCATATACAGTCACAGAACTCGAAACACTAGCAGTAATATGGGCCATGAAGAAGTTCAGATATTATGTGTACGGAAAAAATGTAAAAATTTTCTGTGATCATCAGGCCTTAAGTTTTTTGCTGACATGCAAGTTAATACACGACAGATTGACTTGGTGGGTGCTGGCTCTGCAGGAATATCAATCTCAAATAATATATATAAAAGATTGTGACAATGTAGTACCTGATGCTTTGTCACGGTTGCCGCAAGGTCTGCCTGAGCTAACAAAAATACTAGAACAGGCTACAGAGGGAAAAATTTTAGTCATGAAAGACACTACTTCTCGCAAAAAGTTCCTGCAGGCGTGCAAGCAACTGCCTAGGTTACAGGACGAAGATCCCGCCTTGGGAAAAGTCAAACAAGGACTCCTAGCTTCGGGTGGAAATCAGATAGGTAGCCATTATTCTGTGCAAAATGGGGTATTATATTACCGGAAGGATGTTAACAAGGACTTGTGGTGTATCTGTGTACCGGAAGTATGTATCAGTGATTTAATGTGGCACGAGCACCTTTCGTGGGGACACGTGGGCACTGAAAAATGTGGAGCACTTCTCGCAAGACAATGTCATTTTAAGAATATGAAAAGAATATTTCAGAATGTTGTAAGGACTTGTGTATTTTGTCAAAGGACGAAACCTACAAATCTGCCCACTGTAAGTGAATTGCACCCTGTTGTTCCTAGGTATTAGACACATTTTTGTAGCTCGATTTCACCCTGAGAGCAGTCTTGTAGAGCGTACCTTTAAAGACTTGAACAGCTTCATTAGAACTTACATTCCGGATCGCCACACCAAGTTGGCAAAATACGTTTCGACTTTTGAGGAACTCCACAATAGATTGCCACATTCAGCCACCGGTTATACTCCACTAGTAGTCATGTTGGGAAAGAACGAAACCGACAGCTGGCTGTCACCATTACCGACTGTACCACGACAAGTTTTACCTCACTAACAGATTATAGCTGAGACTTTATATAATTTAACGAGGTGCGCGGAGCGCCGAAAGGAGAAGCATGTCAAGAAGATAAAGAAGTTAACAGTGTATCAACCAGGTGGCTTGGTGCTAATAAGGACTCATCCCAAGTCATCTCTGTTAGTGAAAAAGAATAAGAAATGGCAACCGGTGTATGCCGGGCCCTACAAAATCATAGACATACCACATGGGTATAGCTATTTGTTGGGTGACGTAGAATCGGAAGAGATCAGAGGACTCTATCCATACAAAGACTTAAAGAAGTTCGCTCAGTAGAGCAACGTTCACATATGTGAGTAGCAGGTTAAGTTTAGAGTGTATTTTTTTCTGTGTGTAAATGTTCAGATTTTAGCGTAAAATTTAAAGACAATGAGGCACAGAAGATTAGTGCAATTCAATTTTGTAGATGTTAAGGAATAACAGTATTTTTAAGTAATTGCATTTTAAAAGAAAAATGAACATAGAATACTTCACAAATTTCATTTTTAAAAATGCTTTAAAAATATTTAAAAAAAAAGAAATTCAACAGCGTGTAATGATGAAAGAATTTCTCATTAGTGTGTCATGAATATTTTTGAACTGTAGTAGTAATTCAATATTATAGTGTATATGTTGTGTCATGTATTTATGTCTATACCGATCCTGAAGTATGCTCAAGCATAATTTACTTAACAGTATGACTGCAGGTTGTACATCACCCAAGGTTCCTCATGTGTTGTGGACAAGGTAAAAAGCTAATCAGTAAACGCGACTACCGCTAAGCGCTGTTAAAATATATTGCCATCTGCTGAGTCAGAGATTTGCACGAATTTATCGTGTAAACAAAAGTCTCAAATGTAATACTAATCTAGGAACTGGCACGCTAGCCCTAGATTACAAAATGTGTAAAATAATGCGAGAGGCAAAGTTTTGTAAAGTCGAGCCTGGCTCTGGAGAGCAAGTACGCAATGAGTAGGCAGACATGACATGGAGACTTACCTCAGATGAGACGGAAATACAATTGTATAGTCAAAAGTCTGAAGGCAAGTACGACTCTGTAAGTGGAAAATGGAAAGAGGTAATTAGTGCCAGAGACTGGCAAAATCCAGCATGACCCAAAACCCAGTTCAGACTGAATGAAATAAATTAGTGTTCGTGAACTAATCGAAACAGTTAATTTAAGCAGAGTAAGAAACTGTGAAGGTGAAACTGTGATAAGGACAGTAAAGTTGAACGTTCAACAGCGGTGAAGACGCCAAACGCCAATATTACGCACGAAAAGCTATGTATTTAATAATAAATGTGAACTGTTAACGTGCAGTGAATCCACAGTCAATATTTTTTGGACAGACTGTAATTTCAGTGAGTACAATAATGGGAGATTGGAATGCGATGCGTAGACTGTTATAAACAGCGACCGCCGAAACGGCGATTGTTTGTGCTAAGCTCGTATTGGGACACTCACCAGTGCCAGCGAATGCGGCGAAAACATAAATAATCTTATCAAGACAAAAACTGACGTGTAATGGGAACAGTATCGCATCAGAGGTGCATTCACGGTAGAAGATCCATGTCATGTATTCTGCAGGACAAAACTGGCTTGACACTAGGAAACTGGCGAAAACTTAACAACAACTGCCGCACTAATAAATGCTTCTTTCCCACTAGCGTAACCATTTGCAGCGGGAGGGGAATATTACGTTTGTTGCGTGTGTTTCATGTACTAAGTTGGAGATGCGTAGCGGAGCTGACTCCTGCCACTCCGCCACGCACGGCCGAGACAGAAGCGCATCGCCAACCGTGCAGCCGATCAGCTGATTCTGACGTTCCGCGACGGCGAAAGACACGCTGGCGTCGAGCGGGCGTTGACCTCTCCGCAGCCGCCGCGAACACCGAGCACCGAGCACACGAACCGGCGCCGTCGCGAGCTAAACGTCGCGGCGTAGATCATCAACGACACCGCAATCAATAACGACGATGTATAAATTGTTATAACGACCTCATTTCTTTGCATAGTGCAACGTAAAATTGTTCTTAACGTATGCACATCCTGTACTCCAACGACATTCCAGAAACAATTAAGTGAAAGTAACCTAAGCAGTTAGTCTGTCGCTCCGCCGAGGTTTTCCCCGGGGTTTCCCTACGGCCGCGTCAAATGGGGAGCGAACAGTTGACACCCCTGGGACTGCTAAAATTACAGACTAACTCATGATTGTATACCTTTGAACACTGCAGAAGCTGCAACCCCAAAAAGAATCAGCCAAAATGAATGTACCAACATAACTGTCAAACTAATTGTATTCTATGTCCTTTTCTTTTGTACATGACTGTATATGTAACCAATTGTGTATTATATTGTTATGTGAATAACTTCATCTGTATTACTATGTGTGCAAGAAACATCATTAAGCACCATGACTAAAATATACGATGTGACACATGTATACTGTGAAAGAAAAATCTGCGTGTGGACACTGTGGACATGAAATAGGAAATATTTATGTCATTTTTTATGACATAAACATTTCGGGGGGCAATACAGCGTCCCCAGTGCTATATTACGAAAAGACTTAAAAAAAGGTATTTATAAAGAAGAGACATTTAAAAATTGAATTATATATATATATATATATATATATATATATATATATATATATATATATATACATATTATATTGTACCCGTAAAATAATAATTTCTCTGTGTAAGTTTCGAGTGCAAAGAAATGTAACAAAATTATCTAAAGAGACGACAAGATACGCTCTTTTGTTAATTTTTTTAGTCGTTTTCACTTCTTCTATTGTCTTGGTTGTGTGTAGACGGACATCTTGCGTGTGCTGGCAAATGTAAGCATATTTGTAATAATTAAGCATATAATATATTTATTTAATATTATTGTGCACTTTTAATTTGTTAGAGGTGATCCCTGATTTCATGTCCGCCTTCCTTGAATTAACCTGCATTCAAGTAATCTACAGATCAACAATCGCAGTGGCCGATGCAGCCAACGGCGCCATTAAGTGGCGATATTAACTTATAAAGAATTAGCAGAAGCGAAAAACTCGCCCGCTATTAACGTAATATTCATTTTTCTCCACAGCCGCACGAAGTTGCAGAAAATACGTAGCTTTAAGATTCTTATTTTCAGTACCATAGCCGAGAGCCAGAGCCAGGACCCTGACTACAATCCAATGGTTAACGGAGGGAAGAAAAAATACTCTCGCGCGTGTGTGGGCCGTAATTGTAATTAATAACTAAAGATCTTTTGTTTTAAAGTGAGTTGACTAGCCGAAGAAATTAATATGAAAAGTTTATTACATTGTTCAGCTTATATTCTCATGTTTTAAGATTCAGCGAGTCTAACGTTCATTAACGTAACAAATAATTTAAGATTAATATTGTTAAAAAGGAGAACTCCACAGAAGCATTTAATCGTAAATCAAAATTGAATGAAATATAATTTTCATTGAGGCCCACCACGTAAGTCGGCAACAATCAATAATAATAGTAATAATAATATATTAAATTACGACGGACGTGAGATACACTAGTGCACTCTAACAGTAACTTAGATTAGTAGTTGTGTCATGTGTGTTTATGATACTATAGAACAATTTTCTACATACTTTGACAAATAATACAAACACTCCTTGACTTCTTCAATAGATGGTACAAAGATCGAACTAACATCATTCGTTAACAAGTAACTCATATCAGCAGTGCCAAATGCAAGTCATGTATACGCCACAGCTGCCAGAAGCGACTCGACTTGGTTGCCTCCTTCTCAGTACGGCTTCAGACACTGCTGTCCCACCTACACACGCGCAGTACCCTGCCAGCCCAGCAGTCAGTGGGTTTACTTCTGGGGACTGTGACGGAGGATGCCGTGGTTACTCGTGAGGCCAGCCTGTCGTATCTGGTGCGCCGCATTCTGCCTCTGTCTTTGTATCGTGCACTTGTTCACGTTTATTATTTCTAAGAACTGCGAAGTGGCAGATTCATTGGTTTTCATCACATCTGAAAGTATACCATTTATGAAACCTCCAATATGATTAGTGATGACTAAAGCTTGGGAGTTCGTTTTGCAGTGGAGGGCCGGCCACAGTGGCCGAGCGGTTCTAGGCGCTACAGTTTGGAGCCGCGCGACCACTACCGTCGCAGATTCGAATCCTGCCTCGGGCATGGATGTGTGTGATGTCCTTAGGTTACTTAGGTTTAAGTAGTTCTACGTTCTAGGGGACTGATGACCTCAGAAATTAAGTACCATAGTGCTCAGAGCCATTTGAACCATTTTTGAACCAAAGACACGTTTCGATCTTTCCTTACACTGAAACCTAAGACAAGAAACATAATTAATAATGGTCGGCATCTACCTCCTTAAAGTGTGAAAAACTGTTTGAATATAGCAAACGGTAAACGGACATGGGTCCCTGAAAGGTGTTAGAGGAACTTTACATGAAGATGTCAGGTACTAGTCCCTTCAAATATTAAACTAATTTCAGTTAAAGGAGATAAAACTGGCGCTATCCCCTTTTAATGACTAAAAACAATTAATACAGAAAAATCGGAAAATAGATGCAGGGGTCTAGCCCCTTCAAATATTAATGTAATTTCAATATGCGGAATGTAAAGTGGCAACTAGACTTTTCAGTGACAAAAAGAGTCTAATCAAGAAAAACCGGCAAGCTTGTGTCGGGAGCTAGACCTGTCAACTATTAAACAGATTACACTGTAGGAGAGATAAATTGGTCGCTAGCCGTCATTTGATCTGACGTGACTTGAAAACAATTAACGGGTCTAAAAGTATCACTGGTAATAAAACAGCCAGAGAGCCATTAGAAACTTATATCAGCTCACCTTACCAACACAGTGCCACAAGTGCCGGAATTACTCAGCGAGTTAACAGCCGTCCAAAACACAAGGGTGGTGCCTGGCATTGGAATGTCGCTACTGCCCACAGCAAAATAGCACAGAGATGAACAGCCCAAAGGAAAACAAGCTAAGTCAGATTAGGATCATTTTTTCAGGATAGCAATTTTAAAGTTTCAAGATTAGTAAAAATACACAAATTGTCAAATTTAATAATGGTAGGGGATGTACAGTTGTGCTCAAAAGTATCCGAACGACCTGAATTGCATATCGCCTGATTAGCATGCAACCCGCATATCGCAGCTGTCTAGCAGGTCCTCTAATCGCTCCTCGGTATAGCCGTTGGACTATTGAAAATAGTTCCAACTAGTCACCACTAGAAAACACTGCTCTGTATCGCAATAACTCAAGATGTAAAGTAATACCACGATACTACAAATATCAGGGAACACCTTATCGCAGGTAAGACTGTCCTTAAGGTTTGTAAGCTCAGATGCATTACAATAAATGACAGACCTGAAATGTTAACACTCTTCTTATTACGTCAGATAGGTAATGCACATAGTAAGTTCGTCGTAGTCATGATTTCTTCTTCATAGTAACATACCGTACTTATTACTTAACACAAAATGACATTAAAAATTTAAATTACTCACAGGCAGCTAGTTGGGAATATGTATGAACTTCAAATGACACGACGAACCGTCTCGTTCTGCATATGGATTCAAACTCAGATCATGCAGACTAAGCAAAGATTTCGTGACTGACGGAAACTAACAGTCATTCCTGACTGGCACACAGAGAGTGATATGCCTCGATTTTAGGTAGTATCAGTTAGGAAATATCAACTATAAATTACAAAACGAAATCATTTTTAACGTACTCGAATTCCACCCATCAACTGTTGTTCGTGTAAACGAATTACGAGAGATGTTAAATATTGCTTCTTCACAAGTGACTTACTTAAAATGCCGTGAGGTAAAACTTTGTGTTGGACAGGAGTTCGAACCCAGAACCTATTCGGATTGTAATCAAAGCATAATCAACTGTGACATATTGTTGTTGATTACACACAAAGAAACGTCAGCTACCGAATTTTTCTCCACCAGCAGCTCAGAATCAAATCCTTGAACTTACAGTGATCTCGCAAATAGTTCTGGGAGTCAAAAACGTCAGCTATCGTTAGTGTTGACAACGAATGAAAATACATTAAAAGTCAAAATTATTATCCAACAGCAGATAGATGTTCTCATTTTAGAGCTTGATTATACATAATGAAAACTTTATTGCTGGGCCAGGATTCAAACCCATTCATGCGCAATATGTGGAGATGCTGAAGAATTTACAGTTTTGAATAAACAACAAATTGTAGTCTAGCTGTATTGCCATGAAGGAGTCAAATTCCGCGTTGAGGGCGGTCTGAATTGCAGTCCCAGTTCAGAACCAATTTTATCGACGTACAGAAGCTAAAATAAAAGATGGAATAAGCGTCCTGTGACCCTGCATAGCGTTTGTTTCGTAACTAGAAACAAATAACTATTATAAGAAAGGTTACCGGTGATAAGAGTTTCTACATGTTGCCACTCCTGGCTCTACTGTGGTTCAACCTAACGTCTACTTGGTAGAGAAGGAATATCATGTTTAATGTGTATTTCAGACCACAATGCCATTACACCTTCTTCACTTGGCGTTGGCAGAAGAGGATAGAATCTCTCCCTCCCTGTCAAAAATAATTGGCAGCAGTTGGAATCAAACCCAGACCCAAGTATATGAACCTGTCATCAATCCAACAGACCGCCAAATCGTCCTCTCAGTGACTCATTTTTCTATCGTAACGCCGTTGCGCCACACTGGATTAGAATTCTGACACACAGGTTCCCTGTAGTGGTTTACAGCATGTTCAGTACATTTATTTACTCGGTTGACCAAATCGCCATGAACCAGCTGCCTCGGCTACCCAGTACATACATTCGACTCTATCTTGTAATCGCCGAAGTAAAATCATGTAACTGCCACCTGCACAGAACTGCCATCACTGTAGAATGGCCGGCCGCGGTGGTCTAGCGGTTAAGGCGCTCAGTCCGGAACCGCGCGACTGCTACGGTCGCAGGTTTGAATCCTGCCTCGGGCATGGATGTGTGTGATGTCCTTAGGTTAGGTAGGTTTAAGTAGCTCTAAGTTCTAGGGGACTGATGACCACAGATGTTAAGTTCCATAGTGCTCAGTGCCATTTGAACCATTTGAACTATAAAATGCAGAAATTTAAATGGGAAGTGTTCCTTTCTACTTGAGCTACTCTATTACGCTATATGTTTGTCGAAAACGTCGTGCAGTGCAAGAGGAAAGGTGTAACTGTCTGTCTCTCAGGAGTCTAGATCCGTCCATATGCATTATCTCACAGCACTGAGGAATGCAAGAGTTCTGGAGGAATTGTTGTTGACTTCTGCAACTGCTGTAGCTATGTGTCAGCTGGTAGCGTCATGGTAAGTGTCGCGAGTTCGAATACATTCACTGCTGCATTTCTTAAAACGCGATTCTGCTGTCTGCTGAGGTTATCAATCTAATGGAACTTTGAACATAATTCCCTTCACTTCTAAACACAAAATAGCAACGTTTGGATAAAGGGTTAAGTTCTGCGACATTTTGTTCTTTTCAGGTTTAATAGACGGCCAGGCAGCAGATGCAACTCCAAACCTTTGTATTAAGTATGGGGAGAGCGCATCGTGCCAAAATACGTCAGAAAAGTATTTCCTGCATTAGCTGTCGTGTGGTAGTAGAATTTTTATCTTCTTCAAACCTTGTTTGACAGCCTTAACTCAGAACAAGTTTTCTATACGCATGTAATCAATAAACTGCATGTGTATTGTCAGACAGTTATAGGTAACATCAGTGAATTCGCATATATCGTTGATGATTAATTTGTCTCTCAGGTTTACTATTGTTTTAACAACACTAAAAGAAACCTTAAGAAATATGCGCACTGTGGCATTTCATAAACAAAGATATGTAATCCTGGAAACCCAAAATTTGTTTCGCAGTAGTGAAATGAGGCGTTACCTGTTGTGCAGCATTGTATGTTTTTCACCATTGCACTATGAGCCGAAAGTATTTTCTTACGATTTCCTTATCGATGTTTGATCTGACTGCTTGTAGATCTTTCACAGGAGGGATAAAAACTTCACAGTCAGTGTGACTAGAACCGGGAAGCATAACAGAGAGTTTTTCTCAGGTCAGTACATTACCACAGAACTAGCGAAGAAATATGTGCCTTCACTTCCTCTTACGAGGCGAATAGTGGCTAGAACTCGTAAACCGCTATTTAAAGGACGAGATTAGTTGCGATTTCAGAGTACTATGACTTTCGTGGACTGAAAACCATAAATTTACAATGTTTTGTTACACCTCAAATAATAATAACTCAGATTATTCAATGGAAATGACTGAAAAACTCAAGTGAACTTTGAGGCTTAATTCCGTGAACACCAGTAAGTAACTTGTCGATCACAGAGTTGCCAAACGTACCTTGCCTTGTTACCAAATCTCAGTTACAGTACCAACAAGAAGATGACGAACAGATGTGTGCTTACAGCGGGCTGGGAAGTGACCATAGCTGGCGTCTCAAAGATGCGGCTGCCACGGGCTGGAATACGTAATGCATCTGATTCACATTTCTGTAACTAGTTTTAGAGACTGGAGTAGAATTACGAATAATACTCAGAACTGACTGAAAACTAAGCATGATAAATCAGTAACTCTCATAGTTGTTTTTATATTCCTTTCATAAGTCTACTCAGAACTAAGAAATTCATTCATGGTCATTTTCTTGCCAGGTCGATAGTCGAGCACAACAAACAAATAAAATTTAAAAGAAAATGTGTGTATGTGTGTGCGTCTGTGTGACAAGAGAGAGAGAGACATTAACAGAAAAAAGATTGAGAGAGAGACAGTAAATAATAGTTGTAAAGAAATTGATCATTGTATGTAAAGAAACCTTTCATAAAAATGACACGTTCCACATCATTACGAATTGTCGTATTCATGATCTGTGGAACAAGTATTAATGTAATCAGATCTAATCTAATTTAATCATATCATATTGCTGACTAGCCATGAAGAGCCAGGAACTGCCGAAATTTTCGCCAATATCAGTAACCAAATCTAAGCTTGAAAATAAAAGACAACAGTTTTTGTAATAAACTGGGACTCCAATCAAGACTCTTTCGTCCCTGTTAACTAACCACGAAAGATGTCTAATATACTTCCATTCAGAAGTAACAAAGTGTGCATGCTTTTTAAGATGAAGTGCATGATGAGAAGTTCTGTGATGGAGATACGAACCCAACTCATAATCGGATTGTTAATTAAGTAAAATGAAATGTTACGTTTCGGTTTTTCTTACCAGCTGCTAGGGGTATGAATCTAAAATAAGGATACAAATTTTAGTGCCTGAGCGACAATCGAACCGCATCTTTATCATCCAACAGTGAGAGGTGTACGTATTTAACCAGAAATAAAGACGCCTATAGCGACTGTTGACAACACATGAACAGACATTAGAAATGCACTTTTATTTTCACTAGCAGGCTGGTTTGCACGTGAAAATGAAATTATGAATATTTTTGTACTGGATCAGGATTCAGAGCCACTTATTTACTTTTGGAGGAGACCTAGGGAAGAGTGCCGTCTTGGGAAAAGGAACGAAATTATTGAACTATACTGTTCCGAGAGATTCAGATCCTCCCAAGAGGAGATGCGGAATTCGAATCACAGTCCAGTACCAAATTTTTCAACGTCTGTAGTTCAATCAAGTACAAATAAAATAAGAGCTCTGTTCCTTTAAATGGCTATCAGTTCATGAAACAAAATAAAATTTTCTAATGTAAGTAAGTTTACTGGCGACAGTATTTCTGTTTATCATGACATCCGCCTATGTCGTTTCCCAACGTAAACACCCTCTGCCCAGTTGGTAATGAAGGAACGTGATGTTTAATACGGATTCTGGATTATAACGTCTTTCTCTTGAAGTTACCAGAGGTAAAGTAAATCTGTCTGTGCGTCTCAAAAGTAAAAGTCTGAACCCACGCGTTGCACCTGTGATAGTTCGTTCCACCAGACCATTGTGGCCACATATCCCAGCTCAAGGAGTGTGCTGTAAAGGAATATGTGCTTAGCTTACAAAATGCGAGTCTATTAAATGGTTAAGTAGAAGCAAGCTTCTGACGCGGAGATTATGCTATTCTCATGTCAGCAGGATGTAAAGACTCTTTTAGGCATCATAGCCTCAATGTGAAGCCATTTTGAAATTTTCATTAATTTAGGAAATTTCTTAGTTCGCGAAAATCCAGTGTGAAGTGTGAAGTTACCGGAAAATTCGATTATTACCGTCACTGTTAGTATCATTTTCTTCATACCGCTGTTGGAACACATTTGCTTGAAGATCTTTTAATGTCTTTTGGTGATTATAGATGTTGTGTCTAGACAAGACAGTCTAGACACAAGGCGAGGAAGCCGAAAGGGCACGCGTCAGCTCACGCAGGCTAGTTTAGGTCTGAAACAGGATACGTAATGAATGCTATAAAGAAAAGTACGTAGCTGCTAGATTACTTAACTTTATTCCATCATTTGTGTACAGCATTCTTGATGATACAAGTGAGACTCTATCTTGAAATGGTTAATGGCGCCTTGCTAGGTCGTAGCCATGACTTAGCTGAAGGCTATTCTAACTGTCTCTCGGCAAATGAGAGGAAGGCTTCGTCAGTGCAGTCGCCAGCAAAGTCGTCGTACAACTGGGGGGAGTGCTAGTACGTCTCTCTAGACCTGCCGTGTGGTGGCGCTCGGTCTGCGATCACACAGTGGCGACACGCGGGTCCGACATGTACTAATGGACCGCGGCCGATTTAAAGCTACCACCTAGCAAGTGTGGTGTCTGGCGGTGACACCACAATAGAAGCAGTTGCCCAAGAACAGGATCTTTCCCTCTCTACGGAATCCTTTTCATGTTAATATCAAACATCAGCAATTACTCGTAGATTACATTAAAACTAAAGTAACTGATGAAGACGTTACTTGATAACAAAGCGCGCTGCATTTCTTCATTTACTTGTGCCTAGAAATCGCTGTCGAATACTGCCAAACCAAAAGTGAAGGGATCTTACTGCCTTCCGATATACGTCGCTGTCAGTTTTTCCATATGATTTGGTAGACGTGACCTGTTTCAAGTTGTGTATGACAGAGAATGTTTTAGATAGTCAATTGTTTTCCTTTGCAATAAACAGAAAGACTTACATTCTAAGCAATGCAAGTTCAAACTTTTCGCAATATTAGTTCAAATTTAATATTGGCTTCTATAATGTAGGAAAGTATTCCACAGTTTCAAAACCCGCATCCGACTCATTGACCTCACACTTAGTCGCTTACCGTTAGTTCTAGCTCAAAGTGACGCCAGTTTAAGTAACCTAATGTAGCGACGACTGTTTGCCATTGCTCCTTCTCACCGGAAAATGGGCAGTTCACTCCTTGGGCTTCGTAAGTACACTGTAACAGTATTCGTTTTACCTGATTTTGTAATCATTTAAATAAAACAACATGACCTTCCAGCGGGAGACGTTTCGTCCCCTTTTTCCTTCTGTGAAATTTGTCAGTAATCTTTCTGCCTTCCAACCAGCGAAATGCGGCAGAGGATGGTCGGTGAACGATTCACAAACCACGATTTAGTGCCGTTAAGACGATTTCTTTAAACATTGTGGTAGCTGAAGTAATTTAGTTTCTGCTTAAGGATGCTGCATAACGATGCAGCAACGTTCACAAAAATGGTTCAAATGGCTCTGAGCACTATGCGACTTAACTGCTGAGGTCATGAGTCGCCTAGAACTTAGAACTAATTAAACCTAACTAACCTAAGGACATCACACACATCCATGCCCGAGGCAGGATTCGAACCTGCGACCGTAGTGGTCGTTCGGTTCCAGACTGCAGCGCCCAGAACCGCACGGCCACTCCGGCCGGCCAACGTTCACAGATACCTCAAATAGGAAAAGGCCTTTATGCAGATACGAAGGTTGTAAAAAAAACTTCCCACAGTTTGTGTCAGATAGATCTTTTCGTCTGATAGCACTGCGTAAGTATTTTGTCCAAGAGGTATCACAAGTAGTTTTCGTATAGCTGTGGGAATCATTGGTTGAAAACGGTTTTAACACCAATGGGTACAGTACTGCTAATTATTCAAAATGATGATCAACCTAAGTCTGAGTTCATCCACAAACTGAGGCGTATTTATAATATTGAAGCTAGACTGTGTATCCTTGTCTTCCTTGTCTTGCTTGAGTGGGCATTGGAAGGCGTTTACACACACGTATACAATACTATGAATACTTCGAACGCTATAATTAATATTGATCTCATAAACTGATTTTTTGTAAATTATTCTGGGTCTTGAGCGTGCAATATGTGTTGTAGATACAGCCTTAGACAAAAACATTGAGCGCCGAGTCGTTCACGTAAGGTGGACAATACAGTCGTGCTCTCCTCAGAACTCTATGTCCGGCAATATACTCGATCTGGCAACATTGTAGACTGAGGCACTTCCCGGAGGAAATCTTGACTGCAGTCTGAGTAGATAACCCTTAACTACGACCATAGTCTTGAGGTAAAACGCAGGAATAGCTAAGACGACGTCTGGCAACCGAAAGCACACGTCGACAAAATTTTTATTGCCCCTTTCCTCTCGGTGTTGAAGCTATGGTAATAACAGTTTGGCTGAACAATATTTTAGCGAGAGATTTGTTGGCCGACCATCTGCCTCTAAACACCGCAAGCGTCTCAGTTCTCTGGGACCCATTTGCTGCCTACGGGCGGGGGCTGAGGCAATGCGCTGTCTCGCCTTCTCCGACTACGTCTGCTCCACTCCTCACTCTCGACGGTGTAATGTGGTGTCACCGCCAGACACCACACTTGCTAGGTGGTAGCTTAAATCGGCCGCGGTCCATTAGTACATGTCGGACCCGCGTGTCGCCACTGTCAGGATCGCAGACCGAGCACCACCACACGGCGGGTCTCGAGAGACTGACTAGCACTCGCCCCAGTTGTACGATGACTTTGCTAGCGACTACACTGACGAAGCCTTTCTCTCATTTGCCGAGAGACAGTTAGAATAGCCTTCAGCTAGGTCCATGGCTACGACTTAGCAAGGCGCCATTAACCATTTCAAGATAGTGTCTCACTTGTATCATCAAGAATGCTGTATACAAATGATGGATTAAAAGTTAAGTATTCTAGCAGCTACGTACTTTTCTTTATAGCATTTATTACGTATCCTGTTTCAGACTTCACGCCATCCTTCGTGCGCTTATAGCGTGCATTTCGGCCCCCTCAAACACCCTGTGTCGGCACCTCTTGTCGACACAACATGTAACATGCACTAATGTTGCTGAGTGGTGACCCATAAAGTCTGTCTACGATTTGTGTGTAACACTCGATAGCAACGGAAGCACAAAACCGTTTTTATTTGATGAGTATTTTGTTACACTAGTATGCAATACATCAATGTGGCACAGAATTAATTTCATTGTTCCTGATCCAGTGTGATATAATTAAAGCGCCACATCCTGTTATTTTTCCTTTCACAGGAGATTCTTCAAATAATTTATTTTTGTCTTGGATTCATATGTGTTAGTCAATGCACAGAGAGTAAATGCAGTGTAACGTGTTTGGTTTCTTTCTTTGATTCCCTATGGTAAATGGATGCGAAACATTGTCAATACGTTTCAGAACCTGTTCTATAGCTACTCAGGCAAATTGCTTGTTTTCAGGTTCATACATTAATTAATGGAGAAGTGAGCGCTGTTCAAAAGTGTTCTTTAAAATATTCAGTTGGATTTAAGGCGACAAAATTGCACATATTTGAAGCTACTGAGAGAAAAAGTAAGTTGCTAGAGCCTCTGTTAGCAAATGTCTGCAGAGAGTTCCTAATTGCTACTGTGGAAATTTAGTACAGAGGCCCTATAGTACTCAAGACGTTAATTTCCTTCATACTTATCATCCTGGCATGTGAGTCCCAAGTGAAGAACAACAATGAAATTCGTATCGTTGATGGTCGATTCGAATTTCTTCAGAGACGCTTGTACTGTGAAGCAGCTTCGCAGTCATAAAGCCGAGATCTATGACCATTAACACAACTTACTGAGTCGAGCTACCAAGAGGACTTGATGTGTAAAGGTTTTCTTCCGATTTCGTTAAGGAATTTTTTCGGGGAATTCACGGCTCCATTAAATAAATCAGAAAAGAAAGCTCGCACATGCTGGCCCCTACCATGGTTAGAATTGACGACTAAGTGAGCCGTTGCGACACGAGACACGGGCGGTACCATGGGGCTACGGACACACTGCTGCCAGCATGCCACTCTTGTAATTATATTGGTCGCTCAGCCTAATAACGCATCGTGAAAGATAATAAAATTTGTCACTTACGTAAAGAATAGTATTTCTTTAGCCAAAAAATTTAATTTTCAATCTCAGCGTCTTAGTTTACGTGAGGATTATATAGCACGAATCATTCAAATGGAAAGGGAATATCAAGTGAATTTAGCAAGTCAGTTCAGTACCATACACGGAAGTGATTGCACTGTCACAGTGTTGCCAAATGTTTGTGACGATGTTGCCAATTCTCAGCTGTGCTAGGACCAGCACATAGAGGCATTCGACTGAAACATAGCCATGACCAAGATTGTAACTGGGGTCGACAGCATCGTCGTCTACCACCTTGAAAACTCAAACGGTGACAGTGCTCGGACAGTTACTTACGTTTACTGGTATCAAAGCTACAGCGTGAAAACACAGAAATGTTAATAACCCAGAGATTATTAACTTTGGAACCCATAGTAAAGTAAAGCAGTCATCAGTCGGAAGATTGGTTTGAACACCACAGTGCTTTAATAGGCACGGTCTTGTTGGAGACCATATGCCATTGCTTTCCTCCGACGTTTGAGTTGTCTTACCTAGCCAGTTAATAGGGGAACCTACTGAAACTTCCTGGCAGATTAAAACTGTGTGCCCGACCGAGACTCGAACTCGGGACCTTTGCCTTTCGCGGGCAAGTGCTCTACCAACTGAGCTACCGAAGCACGACTCACGCCCGGTCCTCACAGCTTTACTTCTGCCAGTATCTCGTCTCCTACCTTCCAAACTTTACAGAAGCTCTCCTGCGAACCTTGCAGAACTAGTACTCCTGAAAGAAAGGATATAGCGGAGACATGGCTTAGCCACAGCCTGGGGGACGTTTCCAGAATGAGATTTTCACTCTGCAGCGGAGTGTGCGCTGATATGAAACTTCCTGGCAGATTAAAACTGTGTGCCCGACCGAGACTCGAACTCGGGACCTTTGCCTTTCGCGGGCAAGTGCTCTACCAACTGAGCTACCGAAGCACGACTCACGCCCGGTCCTCACAGCTTTACTTCTGCCAGTATCTCGTCTCCTACCTTCCAAACTTTACAGAAGCTCTCCTGCGAACCTTGCAGAACTAGTACTCCTGAAAGAAAGGATATAGCGGAGACATGGCTTAGCCACAGCCTGGGGGACGTTTCCAGAATAAGATTTTCACTCTGCAGCGGAGTGTGCGCTGATATGAAACTTCCTGGCAGATTAAAACTGTGTGCCCGACCGAGACTCGAACTCGGGACCTTTGCCTTTCGCGGACAAGTGCTCTACCAACTGAGCTACCGAAGCACGACTCACGCCCGGTCCTCACAGCTTTACTTCTGCCAGTATCTCGTCTCCTACCTTCCAAACTTTACAGAAGCTCTCCTGCGAACCTTGCAGAACTAGCACTCCTGAAAGAAAGGATATAGCGGAGACATGGCTTAGCCACAGCCTGGGGGACGTTTCCAGAATGAGATTTTCACTCTGCAGCGGAGTGTGCGCTGATATGAAACTTCCTGGCAGATTAAAACTGTGTGCCCGACCGAGACTCGAACTCGGGACCTTTGCCTTTCGCGGGCAAGTGCTCTACCAACTGAGCTACCGAAGCACGACTCACGCCCGGTCCTCACAGCTTTACTTCTGCCAGTATCTCGTCTCCTACCTTCCAAACTTTACAGAAGCTCTCCTGCGAACCTTGCAGAACTAGCACTCCTGAAAGAAAGGATATAGCTATATCGTTTTGCTCTCTGGAAATACATCTCATCGGGCAGAAGAAGTGATCGGGTAGTTATCCAGTCGGGAGTATTGCGTGTGAGAAAAGCCAATATCTGACGCACCAAATACGAAACGTACTCTGCCGACCCGCATTCCAAACGATGTTCATCCGTGTCAGTCACTTGGCATGTGGCGCACAAGGGTGAATCAGCTAGGTGGATGTGATGTAGGCGGGAGTGGCACAACTGTTTCGCATTAACAGTTACGTACCATGCAGACTGAACGTCACTACCGAGGGTGGAAGCATTCACTGCGTGCCACACAGCACACCACTTTGTAGTGGGGTGTTTGCTTTCAATCGCATTCGGCGTCCTGTTCATTTGCATGGCAGCATATATCGCCCTCGTCATCATCAAGCGTGTGGGTAGTAGTGCGGTGCGGATGCAGCTTAATTCAAGGAAGAATTGGCTAATGTAGAAGAAAGGTGCTGGGATGTCCGATATCATCACAGGGGGTGCCAGTGAGATTGGTCGTAAGGCCTCCAGTAAGAGACTTGTGAGTCGCGTCGGACTTCGTCGCCACAGTTGCAGGTGACACCTGACGAACAGGGCCTTCGCTCTGTCCTGAACATGACAAAGGCCTAAACCCCCTCTGCCCCTCGGGAAGGTTAGGGACTCGCAACGAATCTTAAATAACATGCCCGTATTAACAAAGGATCCCAAAACCGCCAACATGCGGTGAGCCAGGGTAGGTGGTATCGGGAGTACCTGTGCAAAATGGGGGATACGTGACGCCAAATAGACGTTAGCATATCGTGTTCATTGCAGGAGGTCTAGATGTCTCAGACGGTGGTCACTTATTCCTGCTCTCATCTGATTCAATAAACGCCTGTAGTTAAGGGCTGTTGAACGCTTCATGTCAGATGTGAATTCAGTGCCAAGACAGCAGATTGTGTCACTGATTCGTAGCGGTGCGACGCTCTCGTCGGGTAGACCTCTGCCTATAGACAGGGCGTGCGATTTGTGGAGATTGAGATTGCTCCCCTATGCCGTGCCGTAGGTCGCCACCCACGCCAGTACTGCACAAACATCGTCATTACTGCGAAGAAGGAGTACCAGAGCATCCACATAGGCAGTGCAGCAAAAAGTGTGTCCACCAAGGGACATGCCATTCACGTGTTGCCGGAGGCCGCAGAGGACTGGTTCCAAGACGAGGGCGTACAATATCGCCGAAAGAGGGCAGCCTTGTCGCACCGATCGCTGGATCTGTATCGCCGGCGTGAGACGGCCACTATATAACACCTTGGACGTCGCGCCGCGTAGGAGACGCATCAGTACCTTAACTATGATGTCCGGATACCCAATGTGTCGCAGTACCTCCATCAAAAATGTGTGGTCGACTCTGTCAAAGGCCTGGCTAAAGTCGAGTGAGGCCAAAACTCCTGGCAGTTGGCGAGCTTTGGCTAGCGTGATCATATCTCGATATCGGCACAGTTCAGTGCGAATATTATGGTCACCACCTAACGATGCCTGGTCCTGCGCCACAACACATTGTACCGATCGCTTTAGGCGTTCTGCCAGAAGGCGGGTGAAAATCTTCAAGCCACTGTTGAATAAAGCCAAGGGGCGATACTCACTGATCCTGGATCCGCCTCGTGGTTTGTGTATGGACACAACCAGTCCTTCTAGGAAAGCCCCAGCTATCTGCGACGTGGGAGACATAAGATCGCGGCAAATATCAGTCCATGCTCGTGCCAGCAATTGTTGATATGTCCGGGGACTTATGAGCAGCCCCGCCTGTATTGCTTCAATGATTTCCTCTTCTGTTACATCTGCAGTCAAATCCGCTGCCACTATCGGAGAGATCGTGGCATAAGTGAGTTGAGAAAATTCAGCGATCACCTCTGGGTGATGTCGATGTTCCGAGTACAGCCTAGTGTAGTGAGCATGAAGGGCGTTTCCTATATCGCTCTGGGTATCAAGGCGTCGTCCGTCTTCCGTCGTGATAGCTTGGATCAGTGTCCTGCGTCGGCGCCGTCGTTCTGCAATGACGTGATACATGGACTGTTCCTCCTGGGCCACTCTGTCTTGAGTGCACGCACTGACGATCGCACCCCTAAGGTGTCAACGTGTTAATCTGATGATCTGTGCCTTGGCACGGTTCACTGTCACCTGCCGTGCACGTGAGTACCGCAATGTTGTACATTCCATTAAGATGCTGTAGTAAAAGTCCATGTTATGTCTCTTCCATGCTGCAACATCTCGGCCGTAGCCTATCAAGATCTTCCGGAGGGCCGGTTTGGTGCAGAGTAACCACCACGACAGTGTAGACCGGTAGGTTCCACGCCGGCGGCTACAGGAATCCCACATGTTCTCTATAAGCGGCGGCATTCCTGAGAGGCTAGGTGAGTGACGTTCAACTTCAAGGGACGACAGTTGTGCCATACCTTCTGACGGCCGAGAGTAATGGCGCAGATGTAGGCCTCGTGGTCAGAAAACGCTGTGGGCCAAACTTCGGCAGCTCTCGTCCCCACAGCTATGGAGCGCGAGATGCAAATTCGGTCGATACGGCTGGAGGAATGGCTGGTGTAGTGAGTAAATCCGGACCAGTCGCCACAAACATGTTCTCACGAGTCCACCAACTGAATATTATTTATAATTGTCGCAAGTTCTGTGCAGGGTTAATAATGTGGTAACTGATCTTGGCTACTGCTGAAGTCCCATCCGAATATCAAGGCATCCTGACGGGCCATAAAGAGGGGCGTGGTGTTATGAGCGAAAAAGGTGGATCGTTCGCGACGCCGACCAGATCCTGACGGTGCATAGATGTTAATAAGTTTGACTCCTTGGATAGTAAGAGCCATGCCTCTGGCGTCAGGGAAATACTCGACATCTTCTGCGGATATACCTTCACGGAGGAGGATCGCCACACCACTGCCATTGTCCGATGCATGTGAGACTCAAGTCTTGTAGCTATAGGGTTCCTTGAAGTCTGCGACATACACCTACACACCTCTTGAAGGAGCGCAATGATGTCGATGTCTGCTGCGTTGAGCAGAACCTGTAGCATCGCTAGTTTATGTCGGGCACGTATGTTGTTGATGTTAATCGTTGCTAGACGATATGTCTGGTCAGCCAGGTCGGCAACTGGGTTATTTAGGAGGCCAGGTGTGGGCGGCAGCGGCGGCCCCACAGAGGCTGACGATACAGCCGTAGTCACTGTGGTTGGTCGGTGCTGGGTACAGCCGAGGGAGCATCTCTGCCCTCGGCATCCTCCTGGTGCTATGGCTAATCCTCGACATCATCCGCCCAAGAATCCGATGCAGCAATTGGTAACTGTTGATTAGTGCTGTCAGTAGAGCGCTCACGCGCATGTTCAGTAGCAGAAGTGGTGTTGTCAGACCGAGGCTCAGAAACTGTATTCGCCGTAGAATCGTGACGGGAAGAGTGAGCTGTGCTGGTAGAGTCCTGAGTGTCGTCCGACGCCGGATATTCGTCCGGGTCACACATCCGAAGCAGGCAATCATCGGATGGCGTATGGCGCCGTTTCTTGCGTTTTCGAGGGGTCCGTTGTTTTCGGACATGTTGTTCTGTGTCAGAGTGCGGGTGACAATCATCTGATGCGGTCTCCATTGGTAGGAAGGCAGGGGTCGGGACAATTTCCGTTTCTGCTTCCACCTTCTCTTTAGGCTCGTCTCGGTGGCACAATTGATCACCGTCTTGAGGCAGGTCTTCCGATGACGTCGTAGAGGGAGATATGCTGTCCGCCACACTGTCATCGACCACTGACTGCAATATAGTGTTAAGATCCTGGGCAGGAACAGCTGTTGCGGTTGCAGCCGCTGCATACGTGATGGGGAGTGAAGTAGGCGTCGCCGGGGATGGAACTTCACCAACCGGTGTCTGGGTCAGTCGGCGTTGAATGCAGGCCGAACGGACATGACCTTCCTGGCCACAGCCCGCGCAAGTACGCGATTGTCCGTCGTACATGATGATGGGTCTGTAGCCACCAATTACTAAATAGGATGGGACATGCTTCGTCAGATCAATCTTAATTTGTCGCACTCCCTTTAAGACGGGGTACGTCTCAGACGTTTGCCATTTTTCAGCCAAGTGGCTTAGCACGTTGCCGTAGGGTTCGAAAGCTGTCATCACAACATCTGGCGGAACTTCCAATGGCAGCTCGAAGACCCTCAGAATGCGAAGGCCTAAACCAGCGTGGTCGATCGTGACAGTTCCTATGTGGCCATGAGTGTGTCGGCGCACATCAGTGGACGCCTTTTCATTGATAACTTTGTGTTATGGAATAGTGGATCCCAATAATGCCTTGAGGTGCTGTTGAAGTTCTTCCCGGATGAAACGTTTAATGTCAAGTGCTCGATGTCTTGCGTAGTCCGCTTGAAATGTGATCTTAATTGTGGACTTGCGGTACGAGTGCGCCATGGCACTACCGAGACACGGACGCGTGACATTCGCCGCAGCGGAAGGTAAACAAGTAAACACGCGCGCGCGCGGTACGCTAACGAGGGGACACAGGCACGATGATCTTGCCCTAGAGATGGGCAAAACTGTTCTTTTCAGAGATCGGATCCGAACTGTTCACTCCCTGAAATGAACTAGGACTTTTTCATGACTCACCACTCATTCACAATAGAAAATAAATGGAAGGCACATTGCCCTTTAAACTTGGTTTATTCCAGTACTATACCTGTATTTTGATCTTATTTGATCCTATTTTGAAGTAACACAGATAATGAGTAAGAATTTTGTATTGTTTATTGAAATTTCCACAATATGACAAAGTTTTTGATTATCGATTTATTTTGCACTATCGTGGTTTTTTGGGTGATCGGAAAATGTTGTAACTTGAGATTTACATTAACAATGTATTTGGCTATAATGTATTAAAATTTCATTAACCTCGTACAAATACATCCCAAGCCATATATTTTTAAAGTGAACATTTCCTTCCGAAGACGCCCAAAATCGCAAAATCCGTACTACAATTAGAAAAAAAATATAAATTTGACTGTAAGACCAAAGTGCTGCATATAGCCTTATGCAGAATAAAACAAGGAAAATATTGGTGTATCACATTTTGCGATACGTTTATTGGTTCGCTCGTAATTAAAGTGTAAATTCGAGTGTCCATAATAAAAAATCCTATAGTAAGAGGAGTCGTCAGGAACCTCACCTGATCAGTTTAAACAAATAAAAATAAAATAAAAACAAATGATGTATACATAACATAATTATGTAATATACATATCGGTATTAGTACGAAAAACAATATCCAGAATAGACGAACTCCGATGCAGGGGCGCTGAGTCAAGCTGGTCGAGCCGCGAGCTGTATTGCTGCGCGAGCTAAGACCGCAGAGACCAGAGTGATACCTGAGTTGCTTTGCTCAACGCTCTGGCTAGAGTCGAGGATGGTGGGGTGAGCGTTGAGCGGGCGAGTTCCGAGGGTGGGGTGAGCGGTGAGCGGCCACCACTCACCCGCTCTGAGGCAAATCGTCCTCTTGCGAGCAGGTTGTTGCAAGTAGTTCTTATGTTCTCCGCTAGGAGGCTCTCTGTCCTGTTGCTCGCATCAACCGCCCAGAGGGCAGGACGTGCGACTGAAACGATCGCTGATGGAGTGCGATGCTAAGTAGGCTAGGCGCAAATTGAGAAGCGTATAGCACGTGTGACATGACACTAGACTACAGCGCGACACGCACGTGCCGCACGGGTCGCGCGGGTCCAGCGCATATTGCGACGCGTAAACCATACTTCGCACGACCCGACTGGCGACGTTCTGCGCTGACTGAACCGAAGCGTGCGCAACCTCTTATCTTTCTCAAATGATTTTACAGAAACTATTCTCTGAAAATATATGATTTTTGCCTTACTTGTAGCGTTATATGTCAGCTTCGTGACGAAGTGCCCATCACCTCGCTAATGACCATTCTTATTATGATGTACACATTTTAGTGAGACACTACGCAAAACTCAAAAAGTTTGCAACGAAAATTAGGGGTCGCTATGATTTTGCGTTTGGTGCGTGTTACACCATATGTTGCTGCGTATGAAATTCAGCTAACATGCTGAATTTTTGTTCAGACTTGGGAGGAGATCTCTATCTGCCTCCGATCTCGAGAAAATGGATCCCATGTAGCGCGCTCACTTCCGATCTCACGACCGCGAGAATGAAATACTCGCAACATCTCTCGTATCTCCTAAACCGCTCGAGACATCGATACGAAAGTTTGGCGAATGATAGCACACAAGAAGGAGAGTGTTTTGCCAATTATTAAACACACGAAACTTTCTTATCTATGGCGATATATCACTACTTATACTTCTTTTTTTATTTATTTCACTCCAGTGACTGTAATTTTTTAAGAGTTATCGACAGCTAGCGAAACAAGAGCTTCCTAGTATGAAAATAAATATGAAATTTCTTCTTTTATGTTACTGCAAACCGATACTACGAGGTTTTTCGTAAGCTATTGAGCTCTGTGATTGCCAATTACTTGTTTAATGAGGCCCTCCATTTCGGAATTATGTCTCAATAGCTGATGTGAGATGAGTTTGACAAATTACATTGTGACAAAGGAAGTACAATTAAACCAGTCACCAAGAGAAATGTGGCCTTTACTCATAAATGGTGATGCTTCTTCGAATGAGAAAAGGTTAACAACTCACATAAAAACAGATTGGCAATTCTGTTGGAATTTTGGTGGAATTCCCGTAACCCATCGTATTTTTAACACTGAGCGACTGGAATGGAAACTTACCAAAGGATTTTATTCCTTCTCTTGATCTGAGCAGCATTAAAATAATGACGAGCGTTCCTTCAGGCGGAATGATAGGCACATGCCAGATTCTGTTTACTCACCTAGGGCTTACCAAACTATCAATGCGTGATCGCGAATAAAATAGTTATTGAGAAAAATAAACAATTGATATGTCACACAACACAATGGTGAGTGTATTGTCAGCAGCGAAGGATAATGCGCGCGACAGGAATGCACAAGCTAGCCATGTGTGCCTTGTGAGATGGAGTTCGCCGGCCGAAGTGGCCGTGCGGTTAAAGGCGCTGCAGTCTGGAACCGCAAGACCGCTACGGTCGCAGGTTAGAATCCTGCCTCGGGCATGGATGTTTGTGATGTCCTTAGGTTAGTTAGGTTTAACTAGTTCTAAGTTCTAGGGGACTAATGACCTCAGCAGTTGAGTCCCATAGTGCTCAGAGCCATTTGAACCATTTGAGATGGAGTTCGAAAAACATTGTCATGAAAGTAGATCTGCCTTTGTCAGCAGCACATTTCAACAAATTAAATATATCTCATCATAACACTTTTTAGGATATTCCTACTTTCGTAATAATACCGACCATTTTCTTCATTTGTGTAGCCTGTTGTTGTATAATTAGTTTATTAATGCTGATAATGCCCATGCAACAATTGAAATGCTTTTTCTCATCACGGCGAACCAATTAAAACATTGTTATTTGTGACTGCTTTTCGACTGTTTCTAGCTTGCAGTGGAAATATGTTGCTCACATGCATGTAGTACAGTGTGTCGTATTACATTATTGCATCCATATCAGAGTAATCACAGTGAAACTTCTATACTTCAGATTTTGGACGCTTTTTACCAGATGCACAAAGGGATCACACCTGTGGAGATTATCCATTTCTAAATTTTTGTAACAGATCGTACAGATACGCTAGCTTACTGGGCAGCGAGAAGATAACCTTGCTTCTCTTTCCTGCCTTGATTCTTAATCACATGATTTTATAATATTCCTTGCTTCCTTATTCACTACCCTCTGTCCCTTCTTTGCGATCTGAAAACATCGGGGGGGGGGGGGGGGGGGGCATATGGTGCAATTCCAGTGGCCAATGGCTCATCAGTTACTGAAGTATACATTTTTCTTGACAGAAGAAAAACAAAACAAAACTATGCACATATAAGTAACAGAAAAGTATAACGTGCTAACGAAGAAAGCTGGAGCGTTTAAATGGCGAAAAATGAAATACTACCCAAAGGCAATAAAATTCAGTACACAGTAAGGAAAAATTTATTGTATGGGCAATATTACCACTGCTCATATGCGCCGTTCCGATGTGAGCATATGGCCGTGCTACTTTTCCGCTCCCCGCCTCAAATTTCCTACGGTGCTAGCGAGGCAAGCCCGACGCGCGGCGCGAGAAACTGTGCCTCAACCACAACGCCGCGCGACCTGGCGCAGGCGCGTGTCGCGTCTCAGTCGCCTCGCGTCGCAATTTGCGCGGTCCCATTTGAACCTGTGATGTTACAAAAACACGCGCTGCGCTGCGTCGCGCCACACGCGCTATACGCGTCTCAATTTGCGCCTAGCCTAAAAGGTGCGCCAGCGGCCAGACACTGCACGCGGCAAGGGAAGCACAGAGACGGCACGGCATATGTGAAACACAAAATCCAATGGGGCACTGCACAATGCAGGCAGCCAGGGCAGAAGCAGGGCAGAGGCCGGCGCCGGCTGTGTTGTGTGGCGTGCAGTGTGCTCTGACCAGCAGAGGCCCCCCTGATATGCTCCGTCTCTCTCTCTCTCTCTCTCTCTCTCTGCTGTGTGAAACGTTTGGAGCTACCGTTCTTTTTTTCTGAATCACTGATTGTTCACTCCTTTGAAAGATTCAACTCTATAAAACAATTCATGAGCGGATCCCCCATCTCTACCTTGCCCCAAAGCTGACTGCTCTTTACCACTTTGCCACCACGTAGCCACCACTGTGGCTTTTGCTTGGCCTTAACATTAAGAATCTCTCGTTTGTCCCAGCGTTGGCACTTGCGTGTCCCTGCACCAGAGTAAATAGAACTGAATTGAATGTAGTGCCTCCAAGTTGGCATAAACAGAAATGGAGAAAAGTTAAACAACATAAATGGTCTCTCTTTGATGCCTTAATCTGCATTGCCATTATACGTCTTATGAGAAAAAACGTACTTTTCATCAAAATAAACATCTTCGTCTTGTTATGCTAATATTTGCGATTTATTTTACATTAAAATTTTACTAACAAAATTAAGATAGGAGACGTTTTCCTTTTGTTCACAGCATCTTAATCGCTGAAGAGAAGTTAAGCTGAAATTAAACAATATGTGCTTTAAACAAAGTCGTCTTCCTATTAACACAGTAGGGTCAGTATCGCGTCCAGTTCCCGTCCTCTTCTACAACTTCATTTAATCGCCAGGGAACAGAGGCAACAAGCTTCTCTGATGCATCTGTCACTCTGTGACATCTCTTCCCACGCAGCGTGAACTGCTTCTGACAACGCTGCCTTGGATGTTGGTGCAGGTCTTTTCCTCCTAATAATTTTTTCCATCTCTGCCCACACGTGCTCTATGGGATTGAGGTCAGCAGCATTTGGAGGCCAGTCTAACAGCTCAACGTCTCCTTTCATCTGAAAACAGTGTCATACACGATTGGCTGTATGAAGTGGGGAATGGTCATGTTGGAAAATGATTCTACCTCCTGGAAATCGCTGGCGAACAGAAGGAAGTATGATTTCTTCCAGTATTTCGCAGTAATAAGCACTACAAAGCGGACGCTCTAGTTCCCACAGCACGCCGCAACCATTTGCTGATATCCAGCCCCAAACTGTGACAGACGTCCGGCCACGCCTTTGCCTCTGTTGGACATATTTACGGTCGTATCTCGTTAAACTTGGTCGATACACATGGACAGAGCTATTTGGAGCAGTTGAAAATACCTTCTCGTCGGTAAACATAACTCGGTCCCAGTACGAAAGCGGCTTCCTTCTACAGGCCAGCGCGAAATTTAACCTGGCAGCCCTGTGTTGCTCTTTCAGCATTTCCTTAACCGCCGATTTACGTCCATTCTTTGCTTCCTCGTTGAGCCGACGACGTATGGTCTACCTGCTCACTGTTAGCTGCAGTATGTTTTTACTTTCTCTGCCACTCCTGAAAGGGTCCTCAACACTGCAGCGGAGTATACTCCTGTCTTCATTCCATGTGGTGCTCCGTGGACGTCCAGAGCGACGACGACGGTTTACGTGACCTTCATCTTCCATCCTCTTCACCCAGACATGAATAGTGGATTTGCTGTATTCCAGAACACGGGAAATGGCACTGATATAGTATCCGCTTTGCCGGCCGGAGTGGCCGAGCGGTTCTAGGCGCTTCAGTCTGAAACCGCGCGACTGCTACGGTCGCAGGTTCGAATCCTGCCTCGGTCATGCACGTCTGTGATATCCTTAGGTTAGTTAGGTTTAAGTAGGCCTAAGTTCTAAGGGACTGATGACCTCAGAAGTTAAGTCTCATAGTGCTCAGAGCCATTTGAACCATTACCCGTCTTCATAAAGCGCAACGATACGACTATTATCAAACTCAGTGAGCTGTGACATGTCGCCTTGACAGAAGTAAGAACCTACTCACAAGGCAACAGGAAACGAAGTGCCACACAGGAAGCAGAGCACTCGCACCAGCACCGACGTCAAATTCATTCCCGATTTCAAGCTTTCAATACTGTGACACGCGGATTATATTCACGATTTCACTGGAACGTTTAGAGCAATATCATTAAATCAATGCTGTTGCAGATGATCCAGTTACAACAGATAGGTGTGTTTGTTGGTGAAAAAAAATGGAATATCAGCCAAAATCACTAGTCTGAAATTGTTATGAGCTGTGTTAGATGACGATATATATCTGTCCAACAAAATTCAGGGTAAACAGAAATATGTTTTAGTCGTAACTATTATTTCGATGGAACGAACATGTTTTAGTGCGGATGACTAAAGTAAACTGTGGCGTTCAGTGTATTCGAGATATTGCATACATTGCTTTATGTCACTTGGAACGCTCGTTGTGGGGAGCAGGGGGAAACAGTCTCCAAAAACTTCCGATTTGCAAATAAGTTTCACAAGGAGAGGGTCTGACAAGTGCGCTACCGATTTTTGTCAAATATTGCATGGATGTTCTAGCTTTGTGCTATACACTCCCTAGCATCTGAAAAAATCGAGGACAAAGTTGAGGACGGACAATCGTATTTTGATTGTTGTACACCGAATTAGCGTCTACAAATAAAACATTTCATTATTACGTTAGAGCTTCCAGCCGTTACATGGTGGCGAAGTGGTAAAGAGCAAGACTAAGACTACAATGGTCTCGGGTGCAACCTTGATCAGTACCACGATTTTCATGTGCCACTGAACACTTATTTCACCTCGGGCAGTGTTTGATGATGTAAAAAATGTCGAGTAGCACTGTGGTCCGAAAGCCTCGTTAAACTGTAGGTTCCCTTATTAACTGGTTAGGTAAGTCAACTCAGAGGTCGAAGGATAACAACGGCATACCACCTCCAACAAGAAAGCACTGTGGCGTCCAAACCAATCTTCCGACTGATGACTGCTTTACTTTACTATGGGTTTCAAAGTTAATAATCTCTGGGTTATTAACATTTTTGTGTTTTCATGTTGTAGTTTTGATACCAGTAAAAAGTAACGGGCCGAGCACTGTCACCGTTCGAGTTTTCAAGGTGGTAGACGACGATGCTGTCGACCCCAGTTACAATCTTGGTCATGGCTATGTTTCAGTCGAATGCCTCTGTGTGCTGGTCCTAGCACAGCTGAGAATTGGCAACATCGTCACAAACATTTGGCAACACTGTGACAGTGCAATCACTTCCGTGTATGGTACTGAACTGACTTGCTACATTCACTTGATATTCCCTTTCAATTTTAATGATTCGTGCTATATAATCCTCACGTAAACTAAGACGCTGAGAATGAAAATTCAATTTTTTGGCTAAAGAAATGCTATTCTTCACGTAAGTGACAAATTTTATTATTCTTCACGATGCGTTATTAGGCTGAGCGACCAATATAATTACAAGAGTGGCATGCTGGCAGCAGTGTGTCCGTAGCCCCGTGGTACCGCCCGTGTCTCGTGTCGCAACGGCTCACTTAGTCGTCAGTTATAACCGTCATAGGGGTCAGCATGTGCAAGCTCTTTTTCTGATTTATGTAATGGAGCTGCTAATTTATAGAAAAAATTCTGTTAGATTGATAATCATTTTGAATATTTAGCAGTACTGTACCCATCGGTGTTAAAACTCGTTTTCAACCTATGATTCCTACAGACAAAATACTAATGCAGTGCTATCAGACGAAAAGATCAACCTGACACAAACTGTGAGAGGTTTGTTTTACAACCTTCGTACCTGGATAAAGAGCTTTTCCTATTTGAGATGTCTGTGAACGTTGCTGCATAAGGCAAGTTAAGAAGAAATTAAATTCCTTCAGCTACGACAAAGTTTAAAGAAATCGTCTTAACGGCACTAAATCGTAGTTTGTGAATCGTTCACCAACCGGCCTCTGCCGCATTTCGCTGGTTGGAAGGCAAAAAGCTTACTGACAAATTTCACAGAAGGAAAAGGGGGAGGAAACGACTCCCACTGGAAGGTCATGTTGTTTTATTTAAATGATTACAAGATAAGGTAAAACGAACTGTGAGGTTGTCAGTATAAGCACATTACTGTTGTCAGTATGATGTTGTACTGCCCGGGGCCTGTAATGAGAAATGGCCCATTTACATCAGGCATATTTGGACTGACAAGACAGCCAGTCCACAATGAAGTAGCCGACAGGGCACGCGTCAACTCACGCCGTCTTGCGTTAAGTCTGAAACATGATACGTGGTAAAAGCTATAAAGAAAAGAACGGAGCTTCTCATATACTTAACTTTATTCTCTTCTTGTACATCTCTAGGGTGAATACAAATGAGACTCTCTCCAGATATGGATAACTGCGCCTTGCTAGGTCGTAGCCATGGACTTAGCTGAAGGCTATTCTAACTGTCTCTCGGCAAATGAGAGGAAGGCTTCGTACGTCTAGTCTCTAGCTATGTCGTCCGTACAACTGGGGCGAGTTCTAGTAAGTCTCTCGAGACCTGCCTTGTGGTGGCGCTCGGTCTGCGATCACACAGTGGCAACAAAAAATGGTTCAAATGGCTCTGAGCACTATGGGACAACTGCTGAGGTTATTAGTCCCCTAGAACTTAGAACTAGTTAAACCTAACTAACCTAAGGACATCACAAACATCCATGCCCGAGGCAGGATTCTAACCTGCGACCGTAGCGGTCTTGCGGTTCCAGACTGCAGCGCCTTTAACCGCACGGCCACTTCGGCCGGCCAGTGGCAACACGCGGGTCCGACATATACTACAGGACCGCGGCTGATTTAAGCTACCACCTAGCAAGTGTGGTGTCTGGCGGTGACACCACATTCCTCCCCGGAAATCGGCGAACGGTCGTGTTATAAGGCTTCCGTCCACCGTGGGGAGGACCCCATGTTGACGTATGCGACGAGGTGGGGAGCCTAACAACAGGCGAGGCTGTGCCACCCGCACCCTGCCATTCGGTCCGAGGGGAGCTAGGAAACGCCTGAAAACCCAGTCCAGGGTGCCCGTCAACATGCGGTGTATGCGCCCGTAATGAGACAGGAGGGGCCGAAGGGTCGACCTCCATTGCGTCGGGGAATCCGACGCGCGATGACGACATCTGGTCCGGAGCGGGCAAGAGTTCCATGGCGGAGGACATCTGGTCACGGGAAGCGATCAGCGGCGCGTGACCCAGGGAGGCGCCATGCGGTTGCTGCGAAGCGTCCACTGCGGGCGGCGCCGGCGGGAGAATAGGCGGCGGCGGCGGCGGCGCGTCGCCATGAGGCAAAATGGAAGGCAGCGTCGGTAACACCTGGAGATGAGGCGAGCCAGTAGATGGGTCCCCAAGGCGCTGACCTGTCGGCACCGTCGCTGAAAGCAGACGGCGAGCGGCAGAACCCAGGCGACGACAGAGGCGCAGCTGATTGAGATGCCGACGCACCTCACCAGAGGCCCCCAAAACCAAATACATCGCGCGGCCGAGGCAGCGAAGAATGCGCCCTGCGAGCCAACGCCGGGAACCGCGATAGTTGCGATAAAATACCACGTCGCCAGGAGCAAAAGCAGGAGTCTGCCGCTGCACAGGAACCTGATGCGGCGGATGCAGCAAAGACATCAAGGTTCGATGAGAACGACCATGGAGCAACTCAGCCGGCGAGCGACCATCGCGGGGCTGAGAGCAAGACGAAGACAAAAAGAGCAACAATGCGTCCTCCCGAGAATGCGACTCTTTCAACTTCAACATCTGTGACTTGAAAGTCCGGACCAATCGTTCAGCGGCACCGTTTGACTGAGGCGAAAACGGCGCGGATGTCAGATGTTGAATACCATTGGCCTTGCAGAATGACTGAAATTCTGCGGACATGAATTGTGGGCCATTGTCGGAAACAATAGTCTGTGGAAGACCTTCAATGCAAAAGATAGCAGACAATGCTTGGATTGTGGCAGAAGACGTCGTGGAAGACATCTGGACAACAAAAGAAAAATCACTGAAAGCATCGACCACAACCAACCATCGAGCATTCCAGAATGGACCAGCAAAATCGATATGTAAGCGTTGCCAAGGGGAAGTGGCTTTCGGCCATGCAAAGAATTTCCGCGGCGGTGCGGATTGTTGTTCGGCACACGCCACGCAAGAGGAGCACATATTCGTAATCGCAGCATCGATTCCGATACAGGTACAGTGCTGACGAGCAAGTTGTTTCGTTCGCACTATACCCCAATGTCCTTGGTGAAGAAGCCATAAGACAAAGGACTGTAACGAACGTGGGACCACGACTCTGGACTGATCATTATCGGAACGCAACAACAAAACACCACGTCGTACAAAAAGTCTCTCCTTGTGGGCAAAAAATCGGCGAACCAACGGATCCTCGATCCGTGACCTTGACAAGGGCCATTGCGGAGCTGAAATGGAAGAAGCGCACGGCACAAACCTGGCATAGTAATTAATGTTTCCCAACACACTCTGTAGCTGTTTCAAGTTCTGCGGTGAAGGCCAGTCCTGTATGGCATGGAGGTGCTCTGGACTCGGATGTATTCCTTGGGCATTTATGACATTTCCCAGGTACGGTAAGTCCCGAGCAAAAAACACACATTTGTCCTTCCTCAAGCGAAGACCATTTTGTCGCAAGACCTGAAATAATGTTCGGAGATTTTGCAAATGTTCGGCTTCTGTCTTTCCGGAGATCACAATATCGTCCAGATAGTTCGCAGCAGTAGCGACCGACGCACAAATAGTTTGTAAATATTGCTGAAACAATGCAGGGGCGGATGCACACCCAAAGGGCAGTCTCTAGAAGCGGTACAAACCAAGATGCGTGTTAACCACCAAGACACGCTGGGATTCTGCGTCCACAGGTATTTGCAAGTACGCATCTGCTAGGTCCAATTTTGAAAAATATTTTCCCGGGCACACTTTGTCAAAAAGATCTTCCGGGCGGGGCAAAGGGAAAGTGGCAGTCACAAGTTGTGGCTTCACAGTTGCCTTGAAGTCCACACAAAGTCTCAATTTTCCGGAAGGTTTTGGCAAAATTACTAAGGGTGAGGCCCAGAGAGAAGCCTGCACACGTTCAATGACACCTGGAGATTCTAAATCGTGTAATGTACTTGCGACCTCATCACACAATGCGTGGGGAACATTGCGCGCTCCGAAAAATTTCGGTTGCGCGTTTTCTTTCAGCTCCAAATGTGCTTCATAGTTCTTTGCGCAACCAAGGCCCGGTGCAAAAATGTCTGCAAATTCCTCACAAAGACTAGAAACACTGGCGGAAGGCACCGTCTGATTCACTGATAGGACCTGATTTACTATTAACAAGTTAAACAACTGAAATAAATCTAAACCAAACAAGTTCACTGCCGTAGAAGAACGAAGAACGTAAAATGACACAAGTTTTGTTTGTCCCTTGTATGTTGCAAGAAGGCTGTACTGTCCGAACACTGGGATCTGCTGTCCTGAGTAACTATGTAACTTAACATTTGCGGCACGCAATGGAGGTGCACCCAGTTGCTTGTACGTGGCGTGATTGAGCAATGAAACTGCAGCTCCGGGATCGAGCTGGAACGGGATCACTTTGCCTTCAAAGTCCAAGTCTACAAAAAGTTTATTGTCCTGCTGACGACAAGAGCGACTTTCACGTGCAATTTGAACTGAGACAGGTACAGAAGCACTTGCAACTTTACGGGATTTCCGGCGACGTCGACGCACACTTTTTGTGGGACGAACATAGGCACTGTTAGATATAGTGTCACTGGACGGGGTGGAATGAACTACATGAATATCCATGGGCGAAGGTCCACGAGCCTGATTGTCCTTGGTTCGATTCCGGCGCGAAGCAAAGGGCCTGGAATTGTTGTGATTGTCTGATCTAAACTTTTTCTGGAAAACACTTTGAACACGTCCTTTCTTTTGACAGTAAAAGCAAATAGCTTGGCGTGACGGGCAATTTTCACGCGAATGTCTAGTGGCACACCGCGGGCATGATTTCACTGCATTTGCTTGCTTACGCGGCGCACGTGTGTGCGAGCGAGGCTGCCGCTGCGCTGACGGGCGCGAGGGCCGCTTAGCGTCCCGTGCAGCGGGCCCGGCGGGCCGGTTAATGTGACACACTGCTGGCGAAGTTTCAAATGATTCCTGAGCAAAGTCAAGTGTGTCTTGCCTGTCCAATATGTCTATCACTTGTTGAAGGGAGAGATTAACTAGTTTCAAAATCTGTTCCCGTATGCGAACATCAGAAAGGTTCTGTGCTATTGCATCACGCACCATAGTATCTGCATAAGGGAGGCCACATTCACACTGAAATTCACAATCCCTAGTAAGGCCTTGCAATGTTGCAACCCACTCCCTATTAGTCTGACCGGCCGTACGTTTTGTACGAAAGAACGTATACCGTTTTGCAACGACATTAACTGTTTCTTTGAAATAGGCATCTAAAGCAGACAAAATTTCTTCGTAGGACAGAGTGGCTACGTCGCGTCGGGGAAACAATTTCACTATCACACGGTAGGTGGACACACCGACACAAGAAAGCAAAAACGGCTGCCGCTCATTACCTTGAATTCTGTAGGCGGCGAGATGAAAGCTGAACTGTCGAGACCATTCTGGCTAGGTCTCGTGGGTTGAATCAAAATTACGGAAGGACGGTGCAACGGCGTGGTGTGGCTGCGGTAGCGATGAAGCGGCGGCTGCCGCATCGTGTTGCAGCGCACATTGACCCTGGACGAGCTGTCCAAGGGCATCCTATAATGCCTGCGTCTGCTGATTCTGCAAGCGAAAAAATTCGGACAGTACATCTGGAGATTGTGGCGAAGCCATGACACAAGCAATTCAGAGCAAAGCAAGGAAAAAAAAATAACACAATCCGTTACTCCGCGTCGCCAATGTTGTGGACTGACAAGAGCAGCCAGTCCACAATGAAGTAGCCGACAGGGCACGCGTCAACTCACGCCGTCTTGCGTTAAGTCTGAAACATGATACGTGGTAAAAGCTATAAATAAAAGAACGGAGCTTCTCATATACTTAACTTTATTCTCTTCTTGTACATCTCTAGGGTGAATACAAATGAGACTCTCTCCAGATATGGATAACTGCGCCTTGCTAGGTCGTAGCCATGGACTTAGCTGAAGGCTATTCTAACTGTCTCTCGGCAAATGAGAGGAAGGCTTCGTACGTCTAGTCTCTAGCTATGTCGTCCGTACAACTGGGGCGAATTCTAGTAAGTCTCTCGAGACCTGCCTTGTGGTGGCGCTCGGTCTGCGATCACACAGTGGCGACACGCGGGTCCGACATGTACTACAAGACCGCGGCCGATTTAAGCTACCACCTAGCAAGTGTGGTGTCTGGCGGTGACACCACATATTGTATACAGAAGTGGAAGACAGAGCACCACTAAAGTCTACAATCCGTATGCATTCCATACACGCAGAAATTACTATTACAGTGTACTTACGAAGCCCAAGGAGTGAACTGCCTATTTTCCGGTGAGAAGGAGCAATGGCAAACAGTCGTCGCTACATTAGGTTACTTAAACTGGCGTCACTCAGAGCTAGAATTTATGGTCAGCGACTAAGTGTAAGGTCAACGAGTCGGATGCGGGTTTTGCAACTGTGAAATACTTTACTACATTATAGAAGCGAATATTAAATTTGAACTAATATTGCGAAAAGTTTGAACTTGCATTGCTTACAATGTAAAACTTTCTGTTTATTGCTAAGGAAAACAATTGATTTTCTAAAACATTCTCCGCCATACACAATTTGAATCAGGTCACGTCGAGCAAATCATATGGAAAAACCGACAGCGACGTATATCGGAAGGCAGTAAGATCCCTTGGCTTTTTGTTTGTCAGTATTCGACAGCCATTTCTAGGCGTAAGTAAATGAAGAAGGGCAGAGCGTTTTTGTTATCAAGCAAAGACTTCATCAATTACTTCAGTTTTAATGTAATCCACGAGTAATTGCTGATGTTTGATATTAACATGAAAAGGATTCCGTAGACAGGGAAAGAACCTGTTCTTGGGCAACTGCTTCTATAATCACCAAAAGGAATTAAATGATCTTCAAGCAAATGTGTTCCATCAGCGGTATGAAGAAAATGATAGTAATAATGACGGTAATAATCGAATTTTCCGGTAACTTCACACTTCACACTGGATTTTCGCGAACTAAGAAATTTCCTAAATTAATGAAAATTTCAAAATGGCTTCACATTGAGGCTATGGTGCCTAAAAGAGTCTTTACATCCTGCTGACATGAGAATAGCATAATCTCCGCGTCAGAAGCTTGCTTCTACTTAACCATTTAATAGATTCGCATTTTGTAAGCTAAGCACATATTCCTTTACAGCACACTCCTTGAGCTGGGATATGTGGCCACAATGGTCTGGTGGAACGAACTATCACAGGTACAACGCGTGGGTTCAGGCTTTTACTTTTGATACGCACAAACAGATTTACTTTACCTCTGGTAACCTCAAGAGCAAGACATTATAATCCAGAATCCGCATTAAACATCACGTTCCTTCATTACCAACTGGGCAGAGGGTGTTTACGTTGGGAAATGACATAGGCGGATGTCATGATAAACAGAAATACTGTCGCCAGTAAACTTACTTATATTAGAAAAATTTATTTTGTTTCATGTACTGATAGCCATTTAAAGGAACAGGGCTCTTATTTAATTTGTACTTGATTGAACATGAGACGTTGAAACATTTGGTGCTGGACTGTGATTCGAATTCGTATCTCCTCTTTTGAGGATCTGAGTATCTCGGAACAGTATAGTTCAATAATTTCGTTCCCTTTCCCAAGATTGCACTCTTCCCTAGGTCTCTTCCAAAGGTAAATAAGTGGCTCCGAATCCTGATCCAGTACAAAAATATTCATAATTTCATTTTCACGTGCAAACCAGCCTGCTAGTGAAAATTAAAATGCATTTTTAATGTCTGTTCACGTGTTGTCAACAATCGCTATAGGCATCGTTATTTATGGTCAAACACGCACACCTCTTACTGTTGATGACTAAGCAATTTATACTTAAGCTATATTCGTGGATGATAAAGAAGGACGGTAGGTGTGCGCTTCGATTGTCGCTCAGGCACAAATATTTGTATCCTGATTTTAGATTCAAAAACCTAGGAGCTGGTAAGAAAAACTGATACATAACATTTCATTTTACTTAATTAACAATCCGATTATGAGTTGGGTTCGTATCTGCATCACAGAACTTCTCATCATGCGTTTCATCTTAAAAAGCATGCACACTTTGTTACTTCTGAATGGAAGTATATTAGACAGCTTTCGTGGTTAGTTAACAGGGACGAAAGAGTCTTGATTGTAGTCCCGGTTTATTACAAAAACAGGTGTCTTTTACTTTCAGTCTTAGATTTGGTTACTGATATTGGCGAAAATTTCGGTAATTCCAGATTCTTCATGGCTAGTCAGCAATGTGATATGATTAAATTAGATTAGATCTGATTACATTAATACTTGTTCCACAGATCATGAATACGACATTGCGTAATGATGTGGAATGTGTCGTTTTTATGAGACGTTTCTTTACCTACCATGTTTCAATTTCTTTACAAGTACTTTTTACTCTCTCTCTCTCATTCTTTTTTATATTTATGTCTCTCTCTCTCTCTATCTCTCTCTCTCTCTCTTGTCACACACACACACACACACACACACACACACACGCACACACACACACATTATTTTTATAATTTTGTTTGTTGTGTTCGACTATCGGCCAGGCACGAAAATGACCATGAATGAATTTCTTAGTTTTGAGTACACTTATGAAAGGAATATAATAACAACTATGAGAGTTACTGATTAATGATGCTTAGTTTGCTGTCAGTTCTGAGTATTATTAGTAACTCTACTCCAGTCCCTAAAACTAGTTACAGAAATGCGAATCAGATGCATTACGTATCTTTGAGACGCCAGCTATGGTCACTTACCAGCCAGCTGTAGCCACACATCTGTTCGTCCTCTTTCTGTTGGTACTCTAACTGAGATTTGGCAACAAGGCAAGGTATGTTTGGCAACTCTCTGATCGACGAGTTACTTACTGGTGTGCACGGAGTTAAGCCTCAAAGTTCACTTGAGTTTTCCGGTCATTTCCATTGAATAATCTGAGTTATTATTATTTGAGGTGAAAGAAAACATTGTAAATTTTCGGTTTTCAGTCCACGAAAGTCATAGTACTCTGAAATCGCAACTAATCTAGTCCTTTAAATAGCGGTTTACGAGTTGTAGCCACTATTCACCTCGTAAGAGGAAGTGAAGCCTTATATTTCTTTGCTAGATCTGTGGTAATGTACTGACCTGAGAAAAACTCTCTGTTATGCTTCCCGGTTCTAGTCACATTGACTGTGAAGTTTTTATCCCTCCTGTGAAAGATGTACAAGCAGTCAGATCAAACATCGATAAGGAAATCGTAAGAAAATACTTTCGGCTCATAGTGCAATGGTGAAAATCATACAATGCTGCACAACAGGTAACGCCTCATTCCGCTACTGCGAAGCAAATTTTGGGTTTCCCGGATTACATAACTTTGTTTATGAAATGCCACAGTGCGCATATTTCTTAAGGTTTCTTTTAGTGTTGTTAAAACAATAGTTAACCTGAGAGACAAATTAATCGTCAACGATATATGCGAATTCTCTGATGTTATCTATAACTGTCTGACAATACACATGCAGTTTATTGATTACATGCATATAGAAAACTTGTTCTGGGTTAAGGCTGTCAAGAATAAAATTCTACTACCACACGACAGCTAATGCAGGAAATACTTTTCTGGCGTATTTTGGCACGATGCGCTCTCCCCATACTTAATACAAAAGTTTGGAGTTGCATCTGCTGCCTGGCAATCTATTAAACCTGAAAAGAACAAAATGTCGCAGAAGTGAGCCCTTTATCCAAATGTTGCTGTTTTGTGTTTAGAAGTGAAGGGAATTACGTTCAAAGTTCCATTAGATTGAAAACCTCAGCAGACAGCAGAATTCCGTTTTAAGAAATGCAGCAGTGAATGTATTCAAACTCGCGACACTTACCATGACGCTACCAGCTGACACATAGCTCCAGCAGCTCCAGAAGTCAACAACAATTCCTCCATAACTTCTACATTCCTCAGTGCTGTGGGATAATGCATATGGACGGATCTAGACTTCTGAGAGACAGACGGTTACACCTTTTCTGTTGCACTGCACGACGTTTTCGACAAACAAGTAGCGTAATAGAGTAGCTCAAGTGGAAAGGAACACTTCCCATTTCAATTTCTGCATAGTACAGTGTTGGCAGTTCTGTGCAGGTGGCAGTTACATGATTTTATTTCGGCGATTACACGATAGAGTCGAATGTATGCACTCGGTAGCCGAGGCAGCTAATTAATGGTGATTGGGTCAAGCAAGTAAATGAATGTACTGAACATGCTGCAAACCACTACAGGGAGCCGGTGTGTCAGAATTCTAATCCAGTGTCGCGCAACGGCGTTACAATAGAAAAATGAGTCACCGAGGATGGTCTGTTGGATTGCTAATAGATTCATGTACTCATGGTCCAGGTTGGATTCCAGCTTCTGCTGATGAATTTTGTCAGAGAGAGAGAGATTCTATCCTCTTCTGGCTACGCCAAGTGAAGAAGGTATAATGGCATTGTGGTCTGAAATTCACATGAAACATGATATTCCTTCTCTACCAAGTAGACGTTAGGTTGAACCACAATAGAGCCAGGAGTGGCGACATGTAGAAACTCTTATCACCAGTAACCTTACTTATAATAGTTATTTTTTCTAGTTACGAAACAAACGCTATGTAGGGTCACAGGACGATTATTCCATCTTTTATTTGAGCTTCTGTATGTCGATAAAATTGGTTCTGAACTGGGGATACAACTCAGACCGCCTTTAACGCGGAATTTGACTTCTTCGTGACAATACAGCTCGACTACAATTTGTTGTTTGTTCAAAACTGTAGATTCTTCAGCATCTTCACATATTGCGCGTGAATGGGTTTGAATCCTGGCCCGGCACTAAAGTTTTCATTATGTATTATCAAGCTCTAAAATGAGAACACTTATCTGCTGGTGGACAATAATTCTGATTTTTAACATATTTTCATTCGTTGTCAACACTAACGATATCTGACGTTTTTGACTCCCAGTGAGACACAGAACTATTTGCGAGATCACTGTAAGTTCAAGGATGTGATTCTGAGCTGCTGGTGGAGAAAAATTGGTAGCTACGTCTCTTTGTGTGTAGTCAACAACGATATGTGTGGGGTTCGATTAGTAGTAAGCTCAGAACTCTTCGTCATATTATTTCTAGTTCAAACATGCTCACGTGTCATTGCTGGCGTAACAAACCCGTTTTTAACGTTCGTTTTCTCTAGAATATAACAGCGATAGGTGTCGGGTTAGTGTCCTGGGAAGGAAAAAATTAATGTTTAATCTCGTCGTTTCAGTTAAAACATCTCGCTACTGCCGAGAAAATCCGATATGTCACAGTTGATTGTGCTTCGATAACAATCCGAATAGGTTCTGGGTTCGAATCACTGTCCAACACAAAGCTTTACTTCACGGCATTTTAAGTAAGTCACTTGTGAAGAAGCAATATTTAACATCTCTCGTAATTCGTTAACAGTGACAACAGTTGCTGGGTGGAATTCATGTACGTTAAAAATGTTTACCTTTTTTAATTTGAAGTTGATATTTGCTAACTGATATTATCTAAAATTGAAGTATATCACTCTCTGTATGCCCATTCAGGAATGACTGTTAGTTTCCGTCAGTCACGAAATCTTTGCTTAGTCTTCTTGATCTGGGTTTGAATCCATATGCACAACTAGACGATCCGTCGTGTCATTTGAAGTTCATACCTATTCTCAATTAGCTGGTCGTGAATAACTTAAATTTTTAATGTCATTTTGTGTTAAGTAATAAGTACGGTATGTTACTTTGAAGAGGAAATCATGAATACGACGAACTTACTATCTAACGTAATAATGAGAGTGGTAACATTTCAGGTATGTCATTTATTGTAATAAATGTGAGATTACAAGCCTTAAGGACAGTCTTATCTGTGATAAGGTGTTCCCTGATATTTGCAGTATCGTAGTATTACTTTACATCTTGAGTTATTGCGATACAGGGCTGTGTTTTCTAGTGGTGACTTGTTGGAACGATTTTCAATTGTCCAATGACTATACCGAGGAACGATTAGGGGACCTGCTAGACAGCTGCGTTATGCGGGTTGCATGCGATTCATGCGATATGCAATTCAGGTCTGTTCGGATACTTTTGAACACGACTGTACATGTATCACAACTGGAACAACCGAAATGAAATATTCAAACGTACCTACGTTCTGTATTTTAATTTAAAAAACCTACCTGTTACCAATTGTTCGCCTAAAATTGTGAGCCATATGTTTGTGACTATTACAGCGCCGTCTATCACAAATCGAATATAGTGGTCCAACTAAAACATTCATATTTCTTTGCGTACTAGACGAATATGTAATAAAAAATGGGGATTCCCATTTTAAAAAACGCAGTTGATATTCGTTTGACCTATGGCAGAACCATCTAGCGGACCAACCATAGCGCCATCTGGTTTCCCCCTTCAAGCAAGACAAATTTCGTTCTTTGCAGTTTTTTCGTTTGACGCTTATTTCATGAGATATTTGGCTCGGTCACAATCAATGGACCACGCTGTATATTGCATTAGAGCCACACAACACGTGTCAGTATTTGTGGTTGTTATTCTTGGTGACATTTCACTCTATTACTTTCACCGTTGACTTGACACTTGAGTAGCCTTGGTACAATTATTTACTGACATTTCACTCGTTATTCACAGTGTACAATTACTCGTAAGTTACATAAGATGAACACACATACCGTCTAGGAATAGAGTGTCTTAGCTCGTGTAATGAAAATGATTTCTAGGTACGCTGCACATGTGGGCAATTGAACGGACAATAGGTGGACATAGGAAGTTGTACGCTCGAATGGAAAACATTAATTAAACCGACGAATTGGAGGGCTGATGTTTAGCGGGTAGATGGACGTGCATTCGAGAAATGTAATTTTAGAAAATTTTTGTTTAATTCGAGGACATTTGCGTGCATCGGAGGTGGTCTTTTGTTTTGTACAGTGCGAAACAGTTTATTTCTCTTTTAATTTATAACGAAATAAAATGAAACTTACGTACCCATTCCACTATTGTTTTCATCTTTCTGTACATTCAGTTATTTTCAAAGGTTTTATCCACCTTTTATTTACTACAGCATGTGTTCTCAGCCAGTAAAAGTCACTGCTTCGGCTATTCACCCACTAGAAACCAGTGTCTCGTAATTTCATCATTTCATCGAATAAACCAAATAATTTGTAAGTACTGTTGATTCGCTGACTCTGCGCTAGCTTTGTTTTGCTCTTAGACGCGCAAAGACTAATCTGTGAGTGACATTCTCCGTACAAAGAATGTTATATTTTACGCACGCGCGTTTATTTCACAGAGCAGAGTGCTTTAAGAATCTTGCAGGCGACTCACGTTGAGAGTGGCTAAAAGGTTGACTGCCGAAATATCGTTACAGGAGGCAATAAATTCCGAGGTGAACTCCCGAAAACTTACGGAACATTCGAACCACCGGGAAAACTTTAAGAAACATATGTAAATGTTGCGTGTTACTGTTGCACTTTTGTGTGACAGGTGGAAACGGCAGCAGAGTGCATTAGTGTCTTTCGTGTTTGCCGCAATTACTGGGCGTGGTAGGGTATACGAAAGGCCTGAGCAGGGTCATAAGGGGGGGGGGGGGAATCTATGTGAGGGACACAGAGGCGGCGCACGCTTTTGGGACAGCGTTATCAGCACCTGACAAACTATGAAGGGATCCTCACGGCGCGTCTCCATTTCACGCAACATCCTGATTTGTGTGGCAGCTGGATGTGACAGTGGCCCTGTGTTGGACTGGAGGGTAGACGTACTCGTCGTCACGGTTCCAGTCGACCACATCACGCCACAAGAATGGAGTGTTGTACACTAAGCACAGAGTAACCGCTTTACATTAGGGTCTGCCACCCGAGAGCAAGTAATGGACTCCCAGAAGTTCTCTGTGTCATACCGCACCACTGATAGGAGACTGACAGCAGCCAGACCGGGGAATTACCGTCACCTCCACTGGCTGCTGCCGGCACCAAAGCACGAACGGCTGCATTCGGCACGCGCCCTGACCATCAGACGAACGGCGTCGCACTGTGTTCAGAGACGAAACGCGAGTCTACATTACCCGGGATCACCATCGTCGACGAGCATGGTGGCGGCCTGGGGAGAAGTCCCATTCATTCAGTAGGGGTACAGTGGTGTCACTCCTGGCTTCGTGATGTGGGGATCCGTCGGGTCAGGCTTCAATCACAGCTGGTAGTGATGCAGGGAACTCTGTCGGCTTAACAATACGTCACGGACATCCTGCGTCCTGACGTGTAACGTCTGTCGCGCAGTGGTTGTGGCACCGTTTTCCAACAGGGCAATGTTCATCCATAAGTGGCATGTGGCTCCATAAACTGAGTGACGTTGAGGCACACCCGTGGTGATCGAGATCCCACGATCGGCGCGCAATAGAGCACGTGATGGACCAGGTCGGACGCAAGTCCGTCCCAGTGCCGTTTCCTGGGTATCACTGGCCAGTTGCTACAGTTGTGGGCCAGCTAGTCTCAGGAGAGGGCAGGAGGGGCTTTTGACACCCGACCCCACGGACTCAGTTCGTGCATCCAGGCTAGAGGTGATGCAACGTCATAATTATAAGCTGGCTCGTACTGGCAACTTCTTCGTAAATTTGATTCGGTTCTGTAATCGTTAAAATAACAAAACACACCTCCTGAACCTGCGACTTTTCGTTTCGCTTCCACCTCCCCTCCTGGGCCCTTCACTTTCTTCGTCGGGCATCGTATTCTCGGAGGTGAAGAATATGGGACAGAATGCACTCCTCGCCATCTGAGTTACCAATTGGTCTGTTGGCTCATGCTTTTGACCGCTCTTCCAGTTGAATCTCTGACCAGCCTTTTGCAGTTTTAAATGTGGTCAAACTTCTACTGGTTTTATGCTCTCCACCATCTCTTCTCATATTGTCCTATATTTTGCATTTATACCTATCTACTACACTCGACGTCCTCCTCTACTGCTTCCTTAGCGCCACGATATGTTCTGATGGACGCCATGGCAGTTGTCTCCCAAGGAACCCACTGGCTGCGAGGTCGCAAGTTCAGTCTTTAGTAAAACTCTTTTCAAAGTGGTGTGTTAACAATTGTGACAGGAAAAATATTAGCTGGTGATGGCTTACCATATACATCAGGACGGAGACAGGAAATCAGTGTCCCAGAGATGTAGAAATCAACGTTCTATGGGACGTATGTATTACACTTTACCAAATGGACGTCATAAACATTCAAGAAACGTTCAAAACAAACAATTAACTTGCATCATGGATACAGAATGAAACATGGCGCACCACAGTGATGACAATGGTTTGCACCATCAAGATCGATGGCGAGCTCTTTGGAGTTAAAAGCCGTGCGGAACGTTCAGCTAGGACCCACTCCTGTTTTACATCACGGAAAAAGCAAACATACAGAGTCTGAATTTTTCCAATGGTTCCAGGTGGTAGAACTCCAATGTAGTACATTTTTCAGGAGCGATATTACGCTTTAAAGGAGGATGATTTTTATAAGCAAAGCAGAAATCAATAAACAACAAGTTATTTTGACCAGCCCTTGGCCAAAAGCAATGTTCATACCATAGCTGGTTCTCTTACACCCATTTCTCCGCCGTCGCTTGCTGTAACGTAAATATTCCCTATTGCTCTTGCAAGCATACGCACACGAGAAAGAACCGTAGCGAGCAGAGCACCTGCAACTTCTCGCAGCGCAACAAAAAACTTTCCAGACAATCTACTATCCAGATTAACTGTCGGCATAATTGTATATAAATGTGTTAAGGAGTCGATGTTAGTTGAGCTGGATAAAACTCGCTCGGTGGCTCTAATTTACAGTGTTCCTTTCATATGTATTTCTTGTTCAATTTCCGTTTGGTCTGAGTTGAATAAAGTCTTCTACAAATTTTCGTGCCGATTCCGCAGTTTGCTCTGCATCGTCAAGCTGACGCTTAGTTTGAAATTTTGTTCACTTACGTCTTCCAGTTCTATAGCACTGTTTGAAGTTATGCAGCCATCTACTGCTTCTCCTGAAATCACTGTAATCAATGTCGTGCGCAATTTGACGTGCAAAACGCAGTAGGCCACTGCCATGCACATCCTGTAAATAGTATCTCACATCCTTGAACAGCGCGAAGGCCCGCTTTTGTACCAAGTGTGCCTTGTCCTCTCTTTAATATCGGTGGTTTTTCTTATGCACTACACTGTCATACCGCTGCGAACTTACTGGAGATCGGTTGATAAATGTTTATTTTTTTTTTTTTTCATTGCTGCGGGTTATCTTCCACGTACGTAATTATGTTTAGTACCCGCCTTTTGGACAACGATTGCCCCTTACTATGTTTCACTGGAGACGGGATTTGTCGCTCCCTGTCCCTCATGGATGATGAAGCACATGGCCCAAAACGTGTTTCACTTTTTAAACACTTATCGTCATCATTGTACTTATCATGTGTACGGTCCCCACACTCGAGCATATACGACAGCACGCGTTTTACGACTCATCTTGCAGAAACGCTAATATTTCATCTGCCACTTCTTTCTCACTCTGCGAAATTCCATGGGTTCCTTTGTGACTAAAGTCAACTTCAGTAAATGTTGGTGTAGATATAATGCAATGTTTGCTTCGCTACACGTTGCCATTGCTCCGCTTAGCATCACCACCGTTAACACTGCAGCGCTGTTGTGATTTACTCTTCGACTAAGCAGTTCAACTACGCTCCGTGGCCTCATGCTGTGCTCACCATTGGATACCCCCCCCCCTCTCCATTTCCGCCCTCTATTGCCATTAGATGCCGATATTGTGGCTGCATGGTAGACAACATGTGGAGCGTCGAATGCCGTAAACATCATAGGCCATTTGCGACCTCGTACTCAAGGTTTCCTTGTCAGTAAACTGTCTCATCTTCAAGGTCTTCCACAGAATGTTTTACTCACATGTCTCTATTTCGTATTCTTCGGTACGTATTTTATCTATGCAATAAGTTTGAACAATTTTTCGATTCCGTTACCTTCCAAATTCTTGCAATTTCTTTTCGTCCATACTCACGATGTTCCATTCTCCATACTTCGTGCAAGCTGACGATTGTAGCTGATAAGCAGCTAACTTGCTTTCCACCCTTCTTAACTAGACCTCTCCTTCTTTATCTTTCACTTTTAACATTGTCTGTTACATTTTATGGGTGGTTTATAATTTTCTTCTCCCTCTGTAGTTATGACTCAGTCTTCTAAGAGTTAAGGACATGTTCCTCTATGGAACATTGTGGAAGACATCTTGTTGTTCAAAAAATGCAAGGAAGATATTATTTTCTTCAGTTTGCCTCCCAGTATTCGGCACAACTTCAGAATCGCTTCTCTGGAGTTTCCTTTTCGACGTTATCTTCTTGTCGATCTTCAATATTTGTATTCTTCGATATATTATTTCGATCTACAATTCACCAACATAACCTGCCAAGTTAACTGCCCGGCAGTTTTTAAAGATATCAGCAGATGATCGACGTCATCCGTATCTACATTTACATCCATATTATGCAAACCACTGTGAAGAGCATGGCAGAGAGTCCTTCCCACCACATCAGTTATAACGACCTCTTCGCATTCCCTTGACGTGTGGAGAGCTGGAACTGTAATTGTTTTAGAGCTCTTTGCGGGCGCTATACTTATAGCAGTATTGTCCTCGGGGCCTCCACAAGAGCAACATGTACTGGAGTGTTGTATTTTAGCGAATACATTGCCTTAAGTCTATCAGCGGCCTACGTGATCCTTCCATGTCACATCTCAACAAATAGCTGCATCTAGGTATTTGTATGCTTCGACCGATTTCAGTTGAGAATCGTTGATACTATAGTTATAGAATGTTAACCTTTTCTTATTGTGTGGTAGGTTGTTGTACAGTTCTGGATGTTTAAAGGGGGTTGCCAATCTTTGCAGTCCTTTAAAATCTTATCAAGATCCGAATGATTATTTGGCCGATTTTTTCTGACAGTAATTCGTTATTATGGTGTCCTGCCTACTCGTCGAATATGGGGTGCCTAGGAGACATGCATTGTCAGATCGCTAGACAACAATTCAAACAAATCGTATTAAGGAATTGTTATTACAGTAAGATAAATGACAATACTTAATTTTGATAATCGGCAGTGATGGGTCGCAAACAAATGGCAACAGACAAATAAGAAGTATCTTCGGTGTATACAATTCGTTATACAAGATAAGTTACACACTTCCTAAATCTGTGCTGTAGAGCTCGCAGAACGGCTGGTCTTCAACTGGCGGTGTTGCCAGGCGGCGCGGCGCTTATGTTCTCTTCTCCTGGAGGCCGCTGCTGTTTCGATGTCGTCCTGTAGAGAGGTCGGTCACCAACTATTGGCTCACGCCTTCTTCACGCCCTCTCAACTCTAGCATTCTTGACCGGCGTGCCGGCGCTCGACGATACGCCAGAGCAGGTACAGATGAATGCATCGTGTACATAAAGTCTGAAGTTACTTACAAGACTGTCTATAAAACATTAATATTCAAGAGGAACAGCAAGGCTTCCAACACACTTCCCTGAAACACACGTGAAGTTGAATATATGTCTTCAGAGGCTTCTCAAACCAAAGTAACAAGCTTGTTATCTTCCTATCGAGAAATTCTCAATTCAGTCACAACTTTAGCTCGATGCTACGTACGACCGAATTTCCTGTATTACGCATAAGCTTCTACTGAGTCACATGTTTTTTAGAGAGACTTGCAGGATGCCATGTAAGGGACTTGAGAGTTGTGTTTTACGTGATCAATGTTTCCGGAATCAATGCTGCTTGGCATTCCGTTCGAGCTACGTCCTTACTTCTGAGCTCAGAAAATGTTCTAAGATTGCACAACTGATGGATATGACAGATTGAAAGCGTCGTGGCAGCAGGCCTCATCACTTTTCATTCTGCAATAGGTCATTATGCGTACTAGTCACATATTTATATGCAAATGAGAGTCAGTCTGATAAGGAAATCAATTACATTTCAAATTAAGTCAAGTACAAATCGAAGATACTGTGGAAACGCAACCTTATTTTCAATTTCTATTGAACAATAATGTTTGCGTATATGATTTATCGCTTTTTCTTCCATCTCGACGCTTGTAGGTATTCCATTACATGTGCTGGATGTGGGGTAAGACGATTTCTGGGTACTGTGGCGGCCATAGAGCAAGAAGGGCAGTTCAACAGAAGCAACGCCCTAAGAACTGCTGGCTCAGCAGGCAGGGGAAGCACCTGCCCCTGTGGCGGGGGCGGGGGGGGGGGGGGTGGCGCAGCAGGCAGGGTAGGGGAAGGACGGATGCTGGAGGCACAAGTTCATTGTGCTCCATTGCTTCGTGACAGATTTTGTTAGCGATGCGCACTCTGTAACATTTTTTGCTAGGGACAATCTGAAAAACGTTACTCTAGCGGAAAGAGGATTTCGTAAATAACAGGGGCAGTTTTTTGAACCATTTTTTGAGAGAAAGCTTTGTAGGGGAGGTAGTGATCTCGTAAATTTTCTGAAAGACACAATCAGTCGCTACCTGTTCGGCTCTAGCCCAATATTTTTATCAATTTTTTTTTCTTTTTATGTTCCCACACTAGAAAACAGCGCAAAAATGCCCCAAATTTAAGACACGTAAATTGGCTGGAGCACCGTCGTGATAGTACAGCGACATCTGCTTTATATTTTCGTTGACAGAACAAAAGTATTGCTTTCTGATTGTCAACTGCTGCTCGAGACGAGAGAAGTATCTGCAGAACTGTTGCGCTCTTAACTTTTTCCCAGTCCGCAGTGGCTAGCTGTGCTGCCTCTGGATCACGGGGTGTCGAGTCCGATTCCCGACTGGGTCACGGATTTTCTTTGCCCGGTGTCTCGGTTTTTGTGTTGTCCTCCTCATTTCATCGTCATTGAGGAAATGGCGTGACTGGACAGTGAAAAGATGGGGAATTTGTAAGGGCCCTGGAAACCGCGCAATTGAGCGCCCCACAAACCAAGCATCATCATCATCATCATCATCATAATGAACTTTGCTACGGATTCTCCTCTGAGTAGAGCGACTTGTGGCTCTGCTGACAGAGAGGACACCTGTGACTCTGTCTGCACCAGATACTCTCCACGTCTGGCACCTGGTACAGACACACAGCTGGGACAGTCTTCGGTCAGGACGCTCCAGACGCAGGAGGCTCGGCCCAGGCGGCTTCTCGACGATGCAGCAGCAGCAACACACACAGGCGCGGTTAGCGAGCTATCGGCACTACCCACAGCTAGCAAAAACCAATCAGAAATTAAGTACTCTATTTATTTCTATTGTCTCTAAGAAACGTTATACAAAAACCAATTCCCACTGACCTTCTTTAGTTAAGCTCATGCATTTACGTGACAGAGCATTTCTGTTCATAGAACATGACACTTCTGTGTCCAGGAAGTGACACGTGCATACTTAAATGAAGACAGATCAGAAAAAGGCAGAACAAATTAAAATTCTTTTGTGTTTTCGCCTTAAAGTATTTTTCTTTATAATCTGATAAGTATTCCAACTGATAGCTTCATTCGGCTTGTTTTTCTGCGACACACAGTTCTCCACAGGTTGATTCCAAAGATTTTCCAGCGGCATGAATGACTGTCAATGATGCCTCCTGTGGCATACCTGCCGTTCCCAACTGCGCTATTGTCACAGGCAAATGTGCAAAATTTGAGTTGATGTAAATCAGTAAAAATTATTTTCTTCAGTGCGTGTGACTTTGATCTTAGCTGCATCAGTGGTTTTAGTTGAGTATTCGGCCTAAATCCGAGAAGAAAAATCAAAAAGTGGTCAAAAACGTTAAGTTTTGAATAGAATCAGGTAAACAGACGTTAATTTCAACAAATTTGGTGGGAATTTACAGTCTCTTTCGACTTACCTACATCATAATTACCACAGTAAAGATGACACCATTTATTCAGGTACTCTGTCTGGTTGAAATAGGTATCAGAGACGAAGCTAAATCTGACAGTATGAGCCCAAATTAGGCAAAGTGGGCAGGTGTGTTCAAGAATATGTTTAACGGAAAAAAATCAGCATATGATATGTTTAGTGCTAGCAAAAGTATCAAACGTTTGTGTTTTTGCGTGTATTTACTTTCTTTGTAGACTTTATTAGGGTACTCACAATGTCATATTTTTGACGTACTGTTTCAGTTGCACGATGTAGCACATGGGATAAACATGGAATGACCTTTAGATTACTGTAAATATTTTAATTGCTTTTTCAGCCTTCATCATATACAGGGCAAGATCACTGAACAACAATAGCGCTTTTTTGTTTAAGCTCATTAGCCACAACATACCTAAACAGAAGCATCATATTACTGCTGCACTTTAATACACAACATTTTAGCAAACACAACTTCCTTACTTATTGGTTACAGGGGTAGGAGCACAATGACTTTTGAAAGATGGGGGAGAGACTGCGCAGGGAGAATCACATTCCATCACTTTGTGCAGTACTGACAATATTAGCTTTGTGCCGATTATCCGCATTAGCACAGAAATGTCACACTGAACTCGGAACTAACAAGCTGAAGTGCAAGCTCATACTAAAAGTAGCCCACGCTCAAATAATGTACTCTTTGAAATAAACAACTATTACTACCTAACAAAGACATGTAGGAGCCACAAAGTCCACCGACTTCTACCGATCGAAACAATACCTCAGATTACGAAAACGTTGATAGACTACACAATTTTTTTCTGTTTACAATTACTCACACACATCCACCCGTGAACTAAATATGCTTTGTACAGTGGTTTGCTGTTTGCTAAATTTTGCAGCGCACCAGATGAGCTTGTCGCGATCTGTCGTCACTTAATTTTCCAGCTATTAAATTTGCAATATATCAACCCATGCAGTCAGTAGTTTCGCCTAGAGACACACCTATCCTCGAGGCTTTTGTTTTGTACGACTTTGTACACATAAGGAGAGGTGGGCTGCTGAGTGGTGCTGCAAGTGTCGTCGTAGGAAAGCTGGACTGGACCGGAAATGATTAGCGAACTAGTTAACTCAATAAGCACAAAATTGACTTAACTTGTGTTTTTCCAAACGTATGAAGCTCTACAGTTAGTGCAGTAAGAAAAAGAGTCCAGCTATTACAGTGTCAACTAGCACGAGGATCGCAACACTACAGCACGAAATACGGTGTCGAGGTGAGGTGGCTCCGAGTCGCTGCCGCCGGCCGTCCTGCACTGCAGCTCCAGAGGGCGCTCCTGGTGCTGAGCTGCTGAGGGTGTGGCGCAGCGGGCGCGCTCCATTGCCTCCACCAGATGCCGCGAGCCTGCGATCGGTTCTGCTACCAACTGTGGAAAGCCCGTGTGGTGATATCGATGATTGCTCCTCTTCAAGTATCACAATAGAAAGATTTTGCATTTGCTTAGTCGGTATTTCGCTAACAATTGATTGAACACATTGCATTATTGCCTCTTTCTTTAATTGAGTCTGCCTGCCGGCCGAGCGGTTCTAGGCGCTACAGTCTGGAACCGCGCGATCGCTACGGTCGCAGGTTCAAATCCTGCCTCGGGCATGGATGTGTGTGATGTCCTTAGGTTAGTTAGGTTTAAGTAGTTCTAAGTTCTAGGGGACTGATGACCTCAGAAGTTAAGTCCCATAGCGCTTAGGGCCATTTGAACATTTTGTAGTTGAGTCTGTGCTGTGTGACAGCTGTATGACATGCTGATCTACTTGGAACATTTTAGAGTATTTTGTCTACAAACGAAATAAACACTACATAAACACTATTTCCTCACGCGCACGTTATCTGAGCTTAGTAAGGATTAAACAATGTGGCTTTGTATGTCCTGAATGAGGGAGTGAAAAATGATGTATGAAATACAGTACTGTCTAGTAATGATGAGGTAAATAGACAACTACTGTCTAATGTACTCTCCAGGTCGTTATGACCCGTCCTTATCACTTGTCACGCATGGAGATATTTGGCAGAACTAAAGTACGTGTGAACCCAGGCCCTGCAAGGTACAGAGATCCCGGATGAAGTCTCGATTAGACATCGTAATAGCAGCCGTCATATCCTAAAATATTTCAGTGCGTAAGGTGTAGACTCTACTCTAAAACACACAAACCTGTACGAACTATTACATGTACGAACTCTTTTTATTACAGAATCACCATACATATTGGGTTCAAGTGTGTAGTTGGTAACGTTGCAAAATCCTCTACGATTACGAAGATCCTGGCAATGTAATCACAAACTAAATGAAATTAATCTTGACAAACATGAGAAAAGAACCCCCAGCGTAACTTACAATAACATGATCACGAAACAATTTACCGTCCAAAATATCACATTCACAACACTTCAATATGACTTCTTGTCTAGGATATTTTAGCTGAACAATAACGTATATTTACTAGTAGTTTTCCCTAGTTTTATCCTCTATCAACACACACGCGACACGTGGCTAGCATTAATACGAGGGAATGAGAAGCAGATACGTAACGCAATTCTAATATCCAACAGAACTGAAGAGCACACACATGTTAGTGACTCCCTTACTGAGCGCCTGAGCAGACGCGATATTTAATGTGCTTGGTCGGCGGCTGCTGTGGTCAGCAGTGGCGTATGATGAAGGCAGTGCGTGCGCACCTGTAAACCTCAATACTGTTCTGGCCTTGACTGAATCAGCAGTCGGAAACTGCTCAGAGTTTTCGTGAGACGAAAAACTATGCTTTTCCCTAGCTAAATTATTGGCAATGTCCACTCCCTTTGTCTTAGCGACGTGTACAGTTCTGCCCTCTTTAAATTGTTCCGCAGAAGGTAACTAACTCGGTTCGAAATCCCTGATGTCCACTCCGGAGATGTTGCGAAATTTTCAAAACCTGTGAACGCAAGTGCTCACTAAAAAGCTGTTCTAGGCCGACAGAACTGGAAGTGATCTGTCTACACATGGCCCTGGTCTGAAGACACCTTTCCCCCTTCTACACACGGACACGGTCTGTATATCTTTCTTGTTCCCCTCAGTGCATCTTGTGTTCATCCCCTACCACAAGTTGTAGCGGTCAATGTTGATTGTTGTACTACTTGCTTCGTTTCTTGGCCCAACAAAGCTTGACAAGCGTATTGTGGTGGAAACTATTTCCTCCTGGCCTATGCATTCATGTTTCGCTCCTATACTCTGAGACTCCGCCCCTACACGAGCCGTCCATGTGAAACTTCAGGTTCTGCATGCTCTTATCACGTGATACGCGAGTATTTGTTAACAATAGCGGTTCTTTCCAATATAGCCTGTTGTCTGTTTCGAAAAAAAAGAAACATAGCGACAATATTTTTTATTCTTTTCAAAGACCTTCCATTGTGATTCTGAAAGCATACTTTTCCTAGAAGGTTTCCCAGGTATCAGGTACGGTCTTTCTACATGTTTTCTGTCCAGTCATCTCCGGCCAATAGTTAACTTTATTTTTTGTTATCACCTCTTTTCGTAAATGCGAATTTGTCTTCTAAGAGCATATAACACTAATTTGCTGTGAGTACTGGGACAAAGAAGGTACAAGGCCACTGTGCATTGTTGTCAGATGGGTCCAAGATGGTGGCGATGACGTCATCCAAGATGGCGACGTATAGACTTAGCATCAACGCATGACTTCATCTAAGATGGTGGCCATGGCGTCATTCAAGATGGCTGCTTTTGGCGAGAATTTTGAATTTTGACGGAAAAGTGCCATGCACCTTTCCCCCAGAAAAATGGCGGCAGGTTCAAATTCCAGCAGGATAATACATCACACTGCGGTCATCTCTACTAAGCTAAGAAAATCGCAGGAACATAGCTCACTTGGCCAAACTCCACTAACCTAAGTCACCCAACTGCCACTTCTTCCTACGAACTGGAGCTAAGTTTGAATTTTGGTGGTAAACAAAGGTCAATTCGCTAAGAAAATGGCCTTAAAGAAAGGGCACATGGACTAACCTTATTCATCCCACTGCCACCTCCTCCTAAGGATTCATCGGAAAAGGACTTGGACATAAGTCTTTATTTAATCATTTTCATGCAGTAGGGCCATCTGGTGTGTTGACAACGAGGTCAAGACTCCAACTGACTTAGTACACATCGCCACCAACAGAGGGCGCTCTCATCTGTGACATAATCCAAGATGGCGGCAGACAGTGTGTTCGCCATGTTATCTAGGACATAGCCAGAGCACGATCCCATTATGTAATCCACGATCATTGTTCGCAGTATGTGAGACACATGTCACACCTGTAGTCAGGTGCTGAGAAAGAGAGATGCAGCAATGCTTTCTCTTTCAGGTGTTTATACCTGGGCATGCGCCACACGTATAGCCCATAGCCTCTAGCCCGCACGTTCATACTGGCGCCATAGATCATCTTGGAGAAATATGCAAACCGTATCAACTGAACACATGTGGCGCATCTATCATATGAATTAACTAAGTACTTTATTCCAATCGAATTTTAATGATATTCGATAACTGAATGTACCACTTGGAAATTCAATGATCAAATGGGGAATCTGAGGTTTTCCCACCAGGAGCGCACCGATCATTCATTCATGACGTAGCAACCTCCAGCCCTAGAATGCTGCACTCATATTGGCTACTGCATTAGTGACGTGATTCGACGTCATAGAAACTATATAAGCCAGAGCACAACCGAACTCACCCTCAGTCTGCCTCTGTTCTTCGTTGAGTGTTCAATCACTGTACTTTCGTGTGCATCAAGGAGCGTACGGGCAGCACCAGCAGCAGCGACAGCGGCAGCAGCAGTGACAAGTGCCTCTGAGGAGATGAAGATCAATTACCTGGTAAGTACTTTTTCAGTGTTCAAATATCGGTTTGAGCCACATTCCACAGACTGCTGAATCCTTTAACGGATTGTATGTGTGTTACGTCTGTTTTGGACCGCTCTCTACACAGACTGCTGCATCATTTAACGCATTCTACGTGTGTTATATCTGTTTTGGACCGCTCTCAGCATAGATTGCTGCATCCTTTAACGGAATGTATGTGTGCTACATCTGTTTTGGACCGCACTCTGCACAGATTTCTGCATCCTTTAATTGATTGTATGTGTGTTATATCTGTTTGGGACTGCACTCTGCATAGATTGCTGCGTCCTTTAACGGGTTGTATGTGTGTTATATCTGTTTTAGACCGCACTCTGTACAGATAGCTACATCCTTTAACAGACTGTATGTGGACTCAATTATAACTTTCTTGAGCGACTGTGATGACTGTGATATGGCTGATTATGAATGATCATTAATAAAATACTAGTAACTAACTTTCCTCCTCACCAGAAACCAGTATATACACAATATTCATTAAAATTATGGCACCAACATCTTCCTGATGCGAAACTAATCCATCAGACATACTACTAAACTAGCAAGAACACAGACTACATAGCTACATGCTGTAAGAATTATTTTCCACGTCGAATTGAAGACAGAAATAAATACGCTAGATAAGATAAAACTGTAAGAAGCCGTCCGTTTCGTCGGTCCGCAAGCGTTTGAAGACACAAGAAAAAGTGCGGTAGTCATATGCTTTTGTAAGTCTTTCATCTATTAAAGTAGAATGCCATTCTTGAGTAACTCAACGAATAACAAGCGCTTCTGAGACTTCGTAATGTTTAACTAACCGCAGTAACAAAATAAAAGAACAAATATCAGAAGAAAGAAGTCTCTATCCCACGGTAAATATTAATGTCCTACTTCATACAAAAACCCAATAGCAGCAGTATATCATGAAACTGTCTTACAGTGAACTGTGCTTCAACAACCAACTGAAGAAAAGGTGCCTACAATTAGCCGTAATATCCGAACCAAAACAAAACCTTCTGTTCTGAATCATAATAAAACTGAGATAAACGTATTATGTTCAGACAGCCACGCAAAGAGAATGACACAATTTTACAAACATTACAAGCAAATCCTGGTTGTTGTATGCGCGGAATTTTAATGAGACGTAACGCATCAAAAAATCAGTAGATTCCAATACTTGGTGATGCGTATGATGTTTACAGGAACAAACTGAAAGTTTCACTTGAAACTCTGATAGTGAATGTGAGTATTGTAAGGTAGCAAACAGTTATCGTGGCAGACGTCCATTATAGATTTTGTGGCGGCGTTCGTAGCGACAACAATTCGCTGTAGAAACGGCTTACGAAGTCACCGCCACACTTTTAATAGCGGGCCGACCGGTCTGCTGGAACAGTGAACAGAAAGATGAAAACCCAAACACTCTGATTAAATAAAAGACGGTACTTATCTTTATTAACGAAGATACAGAAACACAGTAGTGAACTCCGTGTCTACAGAAATCTGTCTAGTTCGAGTCGGAGCGGCTAGGTCAGCGTCGGCTGACGACAAACAACAACTCTGCTGCGACGGACACGCAACTGACTAGCAAGTACACAATTCGGTGGCGAGTATACAACTGAGCGGCGAATACAGAACTGTCCTAGCGCTCGCGACTCCAGCGCTTAAGAAACCAGAAGCCAGCGGTGGCGCGCGCAGACTTGCGGCGATTTCCTGTCTCGCTGGCGCTGCTTATGCGGACGGCGTCCGGACTTTGATGCTGCCAACCATTTTGGCAGCGGGCTCGGGTGGCATTACTGGCTAGGATATAACACTCCTCCCCCCCCAAATCGCCGCACCGTCGTTGAATAATGACGTGGCGAGCGTCGACGGCGGGGGAGGGGTCTGGCCGCAGGCGTAGCAGAAGAGACCGGGGCGGAGACTGTTGTCGGTGGCAGTCCCCGGTCCGTACCCCAGCATTGGCTGCGCGGGGCCTCGGGAAACACCGACTGAAAACCGAGGTCAGGGCGCACGCCTGTGACCACGGGCGCAGCTTCTGGTACTGGACGCGACGGGGCGTCGGGACCCACGAAGAGAGGCAGCGTCTCCTGACGCTGCGTCGACGGCTGCTGAGTGGGCGCCGGACAAGGCGCTGCGGTGTCAGACTCCTTGGGGGTACCCAAGGAAAGCGGCTGCAGGACAGAGTGCACAGCCACCGCTTGGGAAGGCGGCCCGGCTGATGGGTCGACGTCCATCAGCTCCGAAGGCGGTGGCGACTGAAGAGGGACCACAGGCGCCGGAGCGACCACCTGGGGCGCTCCCGGATGAAGCTGCGCGGGAGGCATCAACGGGACGGGCTGTCGGCGTGATAGCGGCGACGGCTGCTGCTGCCCTGGGGGCGGCAGCGAAGTCGGAAGGCGCGGCTGGAACCCGCCGCGGACCAAATCTGTGGACAAAGAACGAGCGGCAGAATCCGGGCGGCCAGCGCGGCGCAACTGGTTCTGATGCCTCCTGTGCACCCCAGTAGCACCTTGAACAGTATAAAAACCGCGACCCTGGACACTTATCACGGTACTACGTTCCCAACGACGGCGACCGTGATAAACTCTGAAAAAAACGGCGTCGTTGCGCAGAAAACGCGTGCGATGCTCAGAAGCGGCGGGTCGATCCGGGGGGTGCAACAACCGTAGTAGGGTGCGAATTCCAATATGGACCAGCGAAATCAATATGTACTCGCTGCCAGGGACCGGCCGGGCGTGCCCACTCAAAATAGCGTTGAGGCGGAGCAGCTTGGTGTTCGGCACACGTCGAACAATCTGTAGACATCTGCGCAATCTGCTTATCAATGCCGATCCATGTACAATGACGGCGGGCAAGCTGCTTGGTGCGGACCACTCCCCAATGACCTTGATGCAACAAGTCGAGGACCTTGGATTGGAGCACTTGGGGAACCACTACACGAAGCTGGTCATTCTCGGTGCGTAACAGCAAAACTCCGTGCGAAACAGGCAACAGATGACGTTGCGGATAATAGCGACGAACCACAGGATCCGATATGTCCTTTGCCTTGGACGGCCAACCACGTTGAACAAAACGTAATAGTAAACTCAGACGAGGATCCGTAGCTGTCTCACGTGCCACCTGACGATAATCAATCGGAAAATCCCGGAGGGATTGATGCTCATCGGCGTCAATCTGATGGCAAGAGTCGTCAGAGGAATCGAAGACATCATCCGCAGCAATCGGCAATCTAGAAAGCGCGTCAGCGTTTGCATGCTGAGCTGTAGGGCGATACAGTATCTCATACTGGTATTGTGATAACAAAAGAGCCCAACGTTGTAGTCTCTGAGCTGTCCGCTGAGGAACTGGTTTAGACGGATGAAACAGTGACGTCAGGGGCTTGTGATCTGTTACTAAATAGAATGGTCTACAATAGAGGTAGCGATGGAATTTTGTGACACCGAACACAATAGCCAACGCTTCCTTGTCCAATTGGCTATAATTACACTGAGCTTTGTTTAGCAATTTAGATGCGAACGCAATAGGACGTTCGGTGTTACCGACTCGGTGAGACAACACAGCACCGAGGCCGAAAGAAGAGGCATCACAAGCTAACACCAGAGGCTTGTTAGGATCGTAATGGACCAGACAACGATCATTCAATAAAGCCTCTTTAAGCTGCTGAAAGGCTGATTGGCAATCATCTGACCACACCAACGGAACATTCTTACGGCGGAGACGATGCAACGGTGCAGCAATCTGTGATGCATTAGGTATAAACCTAACATAATATGTCAATTTGCCAAGAACTGCTTGCAATTCATGCACATTGCGAGGGGCAGGCAAACCACGAATAGCTGCTAAATGTGACTGGGAGGGATGAATGCCTTGAGCATTAATAACATGTGCCAGATACTCCATCTCCGTAAGGAAAAATGAACATTTATCAATGTTGCAACGTAGGCCTGCCTGAGACAACACTGTAAACAAACACTCGAAATTACGGAAATGTTCAGCAGGCGTCCGACCGGACACAACAATATCGTCTAAATAGTTGCAACACGATGGCACATTAGCCAGAAGTTGTGACAAAAAACGCTGAAAAACAGCTGAAGCTGACGCACAACCAAAAGGCAAACGCAGAAAACGGAACAACCCCAACGACGTGTTTATGACAAAATACTGTTGTGATTGCTCGTCGAGGGGCAATTGCAAATATGCTTCACGGAGATCAATTTTGGAAAAGAAACGAGCTTCCCCTAACTTATCCATCAGCTCGTCCGGTCTAGGCAAAGGAAAAGAATCAATGACAGTCTGAGGATTAACTGTCGACTTAAAATCAGCACACAAACGTAACTTGCCAGACGGTTTCTTTATAATAACTAAGGGAGAAGCCCACTGGCTCGCTGAAACGGGTTGAATAACACCGTCGTTTTGCCAACGGCGAAGTTCATCTGCTACAGGTGCCCAGAGGGCATGAGGCACTGGACGAGCACGAAAAAATCGAGGCTGAGCATTATCTTTTAACGTAATATGAGCGGCAAAGTTCGCAGCACAACCTAGTTCGTCTTTAAATATGTCACTGTATCGTTTACACAAATCGGTTATGCTGTCTTGAGGAACAACAACAGAATTAATTTGCAACACATTGTCTTGGATAGACAGGCCAAACAAGTCAAAACAGTCTAATCCGAAAATGTTTACACTGTCTGTAGCGCGGAGCACTGTGAATGAAACTGTTTTTGTATTGCCACGGAATGTGGCTGGCACGCTACATACACCTAACACAGGAATTTGTTCTCCACTATAAGTAGCCAAAGAATGTTTTGCCGCTGAAAGTTTAGGGCGGCCGATAGCCGCATACGTAGCACCATTTATGAGAGTCACAGACGCACCAGTGTCTAATTGAAAATTGAAGGTCTTATCCTGGATGCGTAGTTTCACAAATAGTTTATTACACTGTCTCTGAATCGGTGCAGTGGAGACGGAAGACACAAAATCAGCGCGTTTAGCGCGTGTTCGCTGCTTACGACAACTCGTGGGTTGGGCGGGTGGAACAACAACTCCCGCTTCACTTGCAGTCTGTACATTACTTTTTACAGCGTTTGAATTACGCTTGAGCCGCATAGCAGAGGGCTGGGTGGGTGGCTTATTGCGAACAAATTTATTACCCACACGAACCGTGGAAGAGTCTTTAAACGCGACCTTCTGGGCGGGCTGGCTTTGAAGAACATGAATATCCATGGGCTGGGCAGCACTAGAATTGTTCTTGCGTTTACGCAAACAAACAGTCTGGATGTGTCCTTTCCTTTGACAAAAGTGACAAACCGCGTTTCTTAACGGGCAACGTCCACGAGGATGAGCAAGAACACACTTAGGGCAAGACTGAACTCTATCATTTTGCACACGCGGCTGACGAATGTGTTTAACATGACGCGGCCGGCTAGTGTTTACAGTCTGACTCTGCCGGTGGGGCCGCGGGCGTGACATAACTTGCTTAGCACAGGCAATTTGAGAAATACATGGCTGATCTAACTCACACTCAGCATAGTCAAAAGTATCTTGGGCTTCAATGATGTTCATCACAGTCTCTAATGACGGGTCAGGCAACTTTAAGATAGCAGCACGAATACGAGAATCTGCAATGTTTTGAGTAATAGCGTCTCGTAACATGACATCACTGTAGGAAGCTCCACACACACAATTAAATCGGCACTGACGGGTGAGGCCCCGTAAATCTGTTAACCACTGTTTATTAGATTGATGTGGCAGTTTCTTTAATCGGAAGAACTTGAATCTGGCTGCTGCCACATGAACTCGCGACTCGAAATACTCAGGAAGCTTGTTAACAACAACGTCATAGTCTAAAGCTTCTGGCTTGGATTCCGGGAACAACTTACAAAGTAGTCGATAGACTTCCACGCCTGCAGTGGAAATTAAATAAAGCTGCCGCTCAGTACCCGTGATTTTGTAGACTGTCATGTGCGCCTGCAACTGCGCGAAATATTCTCGCCATTCTTCTCTTGATGCATCAAAAGCACGGAAAGGTGGTGCTGCCTGTGCTTGTTCCTGTTGTGTTGGAGGATTAGCCGCTTGTTTGGCGATTGCTTCCACCAGACTTTGTATTTGATGACTCTGTAACAAGATCAACTGTTGTAATTCGGCAGACATAGTGAACACAAATTAAACCAGCCCCCAAAATTTTATCGCTATAATTAGTATAACCAGAAACAAGTTGAACCAGCCCTGCACACGAGTTCGGAAGCCCTCGTCGCCAGTTTTGTGGCGGCGTTCGTAGCGACAACAATTCGCTGTGGAAACGGCTTACGAAGTCACCGCCACACTTTTAATAGCGGGCCGACCGGTCCGCTGGAACAGTGAACAGAAAGATGAAAACCCAAACACTCTGATTAAATAAAAGACGGTACTTATCTTTATTAACGAAGATACAGAAACACAGTAGTGAACTCCGTGTCTACAGAAATCTGTCAAGTTCGAGTCGGAGCGGCTAGGTCAGCGTCGGCTGACGACAAACAACAACTCTGCTGCGACGGACACACAACTGACTAGCAAGTACACAATTCGGTGGCGAGTATACAACTGAGCGGCGAATACAGAACTGTCCTAGCGCTCGCGACTCCAGCGCTTAAGAAACCAGAAGCCAGCGGTGGCGCGCGCAGACTTGCGGCAATTTCCTGTCTCGCTGGCGCTGCTTATGCGGACGGCGTCCGGACTTGGATGCTGCCAACCATTTGGCAGCGGGCTCGGGTGGCATTACTGGCTAGGATATAACAACAGAAATCATCAATTCTGCAAAAGACAATCAAGAAGCAAGTCAGTGCGTAAAGAAATATTTGCCCGTCAATTGGGAATGTATTTTTTCTGTTTGCTTTATCTCTCCTCTGTTAACTGCAAATGCCCGCTGATTGCTTCTTTCCTTATTCCGTGGTGATACTGTAATGGACACTTTCTCCTGCATTTTCAGTGATTGATTGAATATGCAATGATAATGTTATATAAGTTTTACCACTAGTTTTTGTTATTTTGTATTTAAGTGTAAATGAGAGATGAAATACACTCCTGGAAATGGAAAAAAGAACACATTGACACCGGTGTGTCAGACCCACCATACTTGCTCCGGACACTGCGAGAGGGCTGTACAAGCAATGATCACACGCACGGCACAGCGGACACACCAGGAACCGCGGTGTTGGCCGTCGAATGGCGCTAGCTGCGCAGCATTTGTGCACCGCCGCCGTCAGTGTAAGCCAGTTTGCCGTGGCATACGGAGCTCCATCGCAGTCTTTAACATTGGTAGCATGCCGCGACAGCGTGGACGTGAACCGTATGTGCAGTTGACGGACTTTGAGCGAGGGCGTATAGTGGGCATGCGGGAGGCCGGGTGGACGTACCGCCGAATTGGTCAACACGTGGGGCGTGAGGTCTCCACAGTACATCGATGTTGTCGCCAGTGGTCGGCGGAAGGTGCACGTGCCCGTCGACCTGGGACCGGACCGCAGCGACGCACGGATGCACGCCAAGACCGTAGGATCCTACGCAGTGCCGTAGGGGACCGCACCGCCACTTCCCAGCAAATTAGGGACACTGTTGCTCCTGGGGTATCGGCGAGGACCATTCGCAACCGTCTCCATGAAGCTGGGCTACGGTCCCGCACACCGTTAGGCCGTCTTCCGCTCACGCCCCAACATCGTGCAGCCCGCCTCCAGTGGTGTCGCGACAGGCGTGAATGGAGGGACGAATGGAGACGTGTCGTCTTCAGCGATGAGAGTCGCTTCTGCCTTGGTGCCAATGATGGCCGTATGCGTGTTTGGCGCCGTGCAGGTGAGCGCCACAATCAGGACTGCATACGACCGAGGCACACAGGGCAAACACCCGGCATCATGGTGTGGGGAGCGATCTCCTACACTGACCGTACACCACTGGTGATCGTCGAGGGGACACTGAATAGTGCACGGTACATCCAAACCGTCATCGAACCCATCGTTCTACCATTCCTAGACCGGCAAGGGAACTTGCTGTTCCAACAGGACAATGCACGTCCGCATGTATCCCGTGCCACGTAACGTGCTCTAGAAGGTGTAAGTCAACTACCCTGGCCAGCAAGATCTCCGGATCTGTCCCCCATTGAGCATGTTTGGGACTGGATGAAGCGTCGTCTCACGCGGTCTGCACGTCCAGCACGAACGCTGGTCCAACTGAGGCGCCAGGTGGAAATGGCATGGCAAGCCGTTCCACAGGACTACATCCAGCATCTCTACGATCGTCATGGGAGAATAGCAGCCTGCATTGCTGCGAAAGGTGGATATACACTGTACTAGTGCCGACATTGTGCATGCTCTGTTGCCTGTGTCTATGTGCCTATGGTTCTGTCAGTGTGATCATGTGATGTATCTGACCCCAGGAATGTGTCAATAAAGTTTCCCCTTCCTGGGACAATGAATTCACGGTGTTCTTATTTCAATTTCCAGGAGTGTATTTTAGATATTCTAATGTTCCAAGCACTTTGGATTGTATGCCGTTTATACGTATAGAGGTTGCTTTCGCATAGCAGGAAAACTTTTATCTGTGCAATATTTTGTTAAGGAGGAATCAGCAAATGATAGGAGTCAATCGATGATGGGGCTCGATAACCTAATGACGAACAGACAGGGCAAGTCGTTTAATTGAAAGAGTGATAATTTCGGGGAAAGTTAGGGAGTTTCTTTGTGACGAAAGTCACAAGATTTTACGTAGAGCTTGGAATCATCATAACGTGTAGAATAATGCAATTTGACCATGAAGAGAAAAGCAGAGTTTTAAGAATAGACACAGATCTTCATGTTATCATCGAAGAAGAAGCTATGCAAAACAAGAAGATTTCAAGCAAAAAGATAGCAAGAAAAAATAGCAAAAAAGATGGTTCAAGACTGCAAATTTGACAGTGAATCAGTGCAGGAGAAAAGAAAGATCAGGACATCAGGAGTATGAGAAGAAATATCAGTCATCACAAAACGCTAGCGTACAGTGAATCGGCTGAGGTTGAGTACAATGAGTACTTATCGGCTTTATTTTGATTGAGGAAAGACTATGAACGTCAACAGTAATGTGGATGGTGTTGTGAAAAGTTACTGTTTAGCGGCCTACCACGGATATAGAATTTGGTCTGAGAATTGATTGTCTATTGAAAAATTACCTGTAATGAGGACCAAGACACACTTTATTTGAGGAGTGTTCTCAACACATATTTTGTTCAGACGTTAATTATAATTAGAGACATTTAAAATGAAGATTAATGAATGATATCCAGAACAATTTTAGGGCTGATATATTTTTATATTCAATGAAACAAAGATTTGTTTTGCAATTAAATGTTGTTCAAATTGTTCAAATGGCTCTGAGCACTATGAGACGATTTGTTTTGCAATTAAATGTTGTTCAATTGGTTCAAATGGCTCTGAGCACTATGAGACTTAACATCGGAGGTCATCAATTCCCTAGAAGGTAGAACTACTTAAACCTAACTAATCTAAGGTCATCACACACATCCATGCCCGAGGCAGGATTCGAACCTGCGACCGTAGCACTCGCGCGGATCCTGACTGAAGCGCCTAGAACCACTCGGCCACCACGGCCAGCTTAAATGTTGTTTTCAAGCTATTAGAGAGTGTATGATCTCCGTATAGTCAATATTTTTCTTGTACTTTAAAAGGGAACAGTTGGTGGTGGTTAAGTCCTGCATAAAGTTTGCCTTCCCTGCGAAAATGGATAATTCTCAGTTGTTATAATGTAGTCGGGCTACTGCCAGTGACGATTCTCAGACCCTGACACTAAAAAAGTGCAATGGACTTTCAATTTGATGTTTGAAATAGTCCGTTTGTCAGAAAAGCTTCAGGACAGGGTATTTTAAAGAATCGAAAACTGTGCTTACCAAGTCATGATCCTAGCCCCGATCCACGGTTACAAACCTACAAACAGTTGCCAACGTTGTTGCTGGAGGTCTTAAGAACAAGCAAGCAGGGAAATTTTCAAATGTGGTGCTCGTAAGTTTATTTCTCACAGCCTATTGGATATCTGCGATATCTTGATGCAACTCTCCATTCAGTCACCTCTTCACTCGCTGAAACAAGGAAAAAATCGGAAAGCGAGAGATCGGGCGAATATGATGGACGTGGGATGTCAATAATAGAATGTCTGACCAGATACTCGATAACAGGTAAAGCAGTAAGGGGTCTTGCATTGTCCTGCGGTAAGAAGCAGTCTTGTGAATGCTGCAAATTTGGGCGGTGATGTCGAATTGCTTGTCGCAAAATTTTCAAGACTTCGATGTAAGCAGTTAGGTTCGCTGTTTGACCTGGAGAAACATATTTGTGGCGAACTAATCCTTTAGCATCAAAGAATGATTTAAACATTGTCTTTGTTCTCGAAGATTTTCGTTTGACTATTTTGGAGGCTCATGATCCAGAACTCCTCCATCCAGCACTTGACGCTTCATGTGAGGATGTTAACGGTAGCACCAACATTAATCACTAACAATAATCTTTGACAGAAATGTGGAATGACTCTATCCAGTACTTCAGCAGAAACTCTTCGTCTTTCCTCTTTCTGTTCGCATGTTAGTGTGTGAGTGACGACCATTGCAGTAATTTTCCGTTTGCCTAAATCTTCGCATAAAATCGTAAAACACACATCAAGATTCAAATTGAGTTCTTTTGATATCACACGAACAGTTGCCAGTCGCTTGCAATAAAAGCGTCACACGCTCCACGTTTGCATCGGTGTGTGCTGTAGACGGGCGACCAGGTCATGTTCGTCTTGGTCCGAATCTCTGTCTTCACGAAGCCCTTTGTGTTCTTGAAAGTGCCTCGCTTGCATTTATTGCCCAAGTTTCACTAGAGGTTTTCCCGAACTTAATACAGAGCTTTATATTCACTTTTTGTTGACGATCAGCATCCATTGTGTCAGCTTAAGTAATGTGCCAAGTGTGTTGCTAAGCACACCACTGTCACATCGTTAGTTTGCACGGAAACATGGCCGAGGTCATTTCTAGAATGCAGACATACCGGGTAACATAAAACAACATTTGTTCCTTTTTCGTATTCCAAACTCAGAAACAAAAAACCTTGTCCTGGAACTTTTCTGACAACTGAAGCAATTAAAAATATTTACCGCTAGTTGACTTTCCTTTTACTGAAATCAGTTTGAATGTTCCTAGGATCTAGCTTTCCTCTGATTAGTAAGATATGGGTAGTAGTTGTGCATTAATACAGAATATGATCTTCTCTCAGTGGCGATCTTGTAATACCACAAAATGTGTAATTATATTAATGGAGCAGCCCTCTCAAAATAAGTAGCTTAATAACACAAAAGTATCGTATTTCATTATTCATCATGGGCAACTAATTCTGAATGAAATGTAAATTGAATTGGCCACGAGAGTATGTAACTTGTTACCTCCAATAAATGCTTCGAAAAATGTTTAGTAACTAACGGATATTAACTCACAAAAACTGTGCTTCCTTTAACTGAATCCGTCATTGGTATGGATTTGAAATAAAACATAAAGGATTTATTACTTTGGTTATTATTGTGCCTCATATACAAAAAATCCCCATAAGGACATCGACTAAAGTAACACGAATCACATGTTGTCCTTAGCACAGACCTTCAAAAATCAGTTTTTCAACGGATATTAGGAGGTCGTGCCAAGTACAGCTTACTCGGTGAATGAAATACCGACTTGCTAAAGCCGACAGCAAGACAAAGCCATTTCATAAACAGAACGCAAGCTGTTTCAAAGAATCGTATTCATAAGAGTGACTCTAGCCTGAGCTAGACAGATTCGCACTAGCCAACATGGCTCTCCCACTGCCAGCTTTTCGTAGTGCATAACTGTTAGATTTGCCCAGATTCATGGCACGAGGGGAGCTTTGTTCTCAATAAAGTGTCTGACACCTACAAAGTATTGCTGATTCTCTCTCTCTCTCTCTCTCTCTCTCTCTCTCTCTCTCTCACACACACACACACACACACACAGACACACACAAGCGCGCGCGCGCGTACACGCACACGTGTGTGTGTGAATAGAGGTACACACCTGTTTATGTGTGCATGTGAAAGCAGCAATATTCCTCAGCACGTGTAAATGCAGGCACTTTCAACAACACATTATTTCACGCTATGAGACGAACATCTTATCCATACCATACTCATGGACACATGAATAAGAAGCCTTCATTACTGCTCTGCTTTAATATGGCCAATGATTTTGGTGCTAATAACTTGGTTGGCTGGGGCACTATTGCGCTTATTAACCTTATCATGTACACTATCACATCAGGCCACGTAACGAAAGTCAGTCAGTGGGTTCAAAGGTGAGAGAAAAAGTCCCTAGCAGATAACTGAGATGAAACAAACGGAATCTATACAATTTGTCAAATATACAAATATAATCAGCAACTTTCATCAGACTCTCTTAAAACTGGAGAGCAGTAAACAGAAGAACACATTCCAAGCTGATAACTTTTCACAACCTCTACTATTAGGAAGTCGTACTTATTCAGCAAGTTTAATCAGAATTAAAAATTTCGGTATCCATTAAATATTAGAAAATTTCTTTGCTAAATAGTCTCGATAAATTTTAACATGTTTCTCCTGAAATTATCACAATGTCTGTGAGAGTAGTAATTGTATTCTACGCTCTTGAGTAATAACATTAGTAATAATTTTACACATGTAACACTAATCTACTAATATGTGAGAAGTTTCTAGGAATAATACTTGAAGGCTGTTACCCATATCGAAGACATGACTTTAATATGATTTAAACTATTTACAATTAATAGTAGAAGTTGTACAAACTCCTTATATTGAGAAAGCTCTTGCATAAGAGACAAATGTAAATCTTCACAAAAATGAAAGTGTACACGATTTAGCCAAAGCTATGGCCTCACTGCGGTCGTGATGTAAGAGAACATCAACAACTAATACGTGAAAGTAATTCAAATTACAAAAATAATACAAAAATATGATATTAAACGGTGTAAAATGTTAACTCAAAATATAGCCTCGCTGTGGATATGATGTAAATGAAACATTCATAGTTATTAGAGTTATTCTAAAAAGCTCAAGCTTAAGGTTACTCTCAATAACTAACTTACAGGTATGTAATTTGCGTTTACTACCCTAACTATTTTGTAAATCTGGACACACATCTCATTCATGCTCTTCTTTGGCGTAGAATTGTACGTACCAAAAAACAGAAGATTACTGTTTCTGCAACTTCATCATGGTCGCATGAAGGACACATTACATGCGTAAAGTCATTATGTCGATGGAGACCATCTAGATACAAAAGATAGAACAAATCGTAATACTCGAGACGCGATTATCTATCACACAAGCGACATTATTGCAAAAGATTGTGAAGTGGCTTCCAGTATGTCCTAGTCATACACAAAAGATTGTCGCAAGTAGCATGTGCAATTACTTAGCTAATGCCGTAAGAAAATATTGTTCATGGGTTAATATTTAGAGAATTATAAGATTAATTACAAAGTCTCAGTATGTGAGACCATTAATGAATCAAGATTGTCCACACTGACACATAATGGCTCAAATGGCTCTGAGCACTATGGGACTTAACATCTGAGGTCATCAGTCCCCTAGAACTTAGAACTACTTAAACCTGGCTAACCTAAGGACATCACACACATCCATGCCCGAGGCAGGATTCGAACCTGCGACCGTAGCGGTCGCGCGGTTCCAGACTGAAGCGCCTAGAAGCGCTCTGCCACACCGGACGCTAATCGTTACCTTTGTGCATCAATTATACAAAAAGTATTTAAGTACATACTACAATGACAATATGTTGTTTCATTACTCTCAGAGTTGTTCGCTTCTAATTAACTTACAATATTTGTATTTAATTTAATTCATAAAAGGTGAGAATCAGAAATAACGATTTGAGAATTACGTTGACGTTTATAATTATTGTTGTATCTCGGGAAGACAAATTTTTTACGTTGGAAGGAAGCAGTAACTTTGTTATGTTCTGGAGAATATCTTATTTCTGCTTGCGGTTTCTTGTATTTTTTTATCATGTCAGGGACAAAGTTCACAGTGGGAACGGATCTGAACTTTATTCTCATTTTAATTACGCTCGGTATTCAACATATTACGTACCTTTACCCACCTTTCCTAAACGTGTATGATTGCTAGATTGTGTGTATGTCTGTGTATGTACGAACGCACGCACATCGATAAATTTAGATGGTCCTCTTCGGTTCCACCTTTGGGTCTTGGAATGGCCGTTGGGAATTTTTCAGAGGCTGCCTTGTGGTGGCAGTCTAGCGGATGGGAGCAGAGGGGAGGAGCTCTATTTGCTTGTTCATTCTTAAAGAGTGACTTCGCAATTGGTTCCTTGAAGATCGTTGCACAATAAAAACGACTGTTTCAATTTCTGACGCTTAGGAAATACTGAAAAGAGAAACCATGTGCTGTGTCTGCTGTGTCCTGACTGGAGGAGACGCTCGGTGCCACTGCAGAGTCGCTTTGTCGACTGGTCAGTTCGCCACCTCCCAGGTTTTGTCTGCCTCTGTCCTCGGAGTTGCTACAGACTGAAACTTGTTCAAAGTCAGCAAACGCTTTTCGGGGTCTGTTGAATGTAACTGCCACTGCCGTGCTCACTTGAAATGAGATTTTAGTTGTGAGATAGTAAGTGTTTCCGTGTTAGGAAGTATCTACGATTGTTAATTCATTTGTCGGAAGCATTTTTTGAGCACTTCGCTAGTGATAAATATCTGGTCGTTTAACAAAATTCAGTTAGGGAACGCCTTGTTCCTCATCCAGTCATGATTTACTTCTTGCATCGCGATCCTTATTACATTTCTTGATGTCTTTCCAGTGTCGGCTGCATGTCAGTTTTCGCAGCTCGTCTGCCCTAGAGTTGGTTACTTTGTCTTCTGCTCTCTTTAAGTGTCTGGATTTTTGTATCACTTGAGTGTCCATTTTGAATTTTTGACTTAACGTAATCCTTACGGAATACTGTCGACTAAAATTGTTAAAGCAAACACCCCTCAAGGATCCGTAGTGAAAGGACTTTGTACATTATAAGTGTTTACAGGAGTTGAGTATTTCATTCCATTTCGTGAATAAATATAGCTGGGAATCAACTAGTAAGCCAAACTTCACCCTAACGTACATTCCAGCACACAATCCAATATTCCTGTGCTCATTAACACCAACTGCCTTGTAATTAAAATGTATGAGAAATGTATGTTTAAATTGTATCCCGTCATCGGCCGTTCTGAAGTTTGAGTTAGAATTCCCATTGCACACTTTAATAAAAAAATAAATTAGGACCAAATTCAATATCGTGTGACTTCAGCCAGTTTGGCGCTGTGGGTGTCAGAGAACGAAAGACGTGGGATTCCGTCCACTGGCCTCGCATAGGGTGCCTAAAGGATGCTGCGTTTTCGGAATGCTATGCAACAATTCAAGCAAAATCGCATTAATGGTTTTTATTACAAATAAGAAGAATGACGAAACCTAACTCGCATTTACAATAAGTGGTCGGAAGCGATGGGCAAAATGCAAATGAGTGTCCCTTGCTATATACAGTGTTAATGAAAGCAATTGATGTGGATCACACGTCACTGCTACCGTGGCACTCTCTGCTGGGCCGTGCTGATGCTGTCCGAATGCTGAGCGGCCGAGGCTGCTGCTGCTGTGAAACACTGGTGACATCTGCCAGGTGTGGGGCCAGTGTAGGCAGCACAGTGTGCTGTTCGTGCGCTGACCTCAGCGTTGAACTGAGTTGACTATCTTTGTGAGCTACCCTCTGACTATGGAGCGTCATCGACACCGCGGGAGTTTGGTTACTCCCTCAGGAGGTCGGGCCAACGTGTTGTCGGCCTGCGGTGGACCTGGCGGCCCAGCCCACGAATGAGGCGACTGCCAGAGTGTTCTGCAGTGTTGTAGAACATTCTGTCGATGTGCCGGAAGCGATCCCGCAGTAGCGGGGCGACTGCTTCCTTGTGAAGCAGCCTCGTTGGGTAGCGAGGCGGCTTGTGAAGGGAAGGCGCAGCGCCCAGTTTTGGACGCGCCGGAGCGTCGCGATGTGCGTGTTGGCAGCGTTGCCCCACACCACGGCAGCGTGCTCTAGTATCGGCCGAACCAGGGCCAGGTACAGAGTGAGGCCGTGTCGTGGAGGGAGTGTGGGGGAAGGGTTGAGCAGTGGGTACAGCGCACGAAGGCGCTTCACTGCTCGCCCCCTGACGTCACGGACGTGAGGCAGCCACGTCAGGTGCCGCCGAGCGCCACCCCGAGGTATCTGTCAGTCCGCAACCGTGGGATGGGGCCTCCCACGATCGTGACCGCCTGTAGGTGCGGAGGCAGCCTCTTTCTGCTGAAGACAATGGCCTGGCTCGTCGCAACGTTAAATTTTAAATGCCATTTAGTGGACCAGGCACCCTGGAAGTCACATCCGAGCTGGAGACGGCGGCGCATCTCGTCCGCGTTCATGCTACAGGTGAACAACGCAGTGTCGTCAGCATAAAGCGCTAACTCCAAGCGTGCCACCCGCGGTGCGTCGGCGGTGTAGAGGGAGTAAAACCGGGGGCCGAGAACCGACACCTGTGGTACTCCCGCGCGAATCTGCCGTTCGGTGGAGATGCCTCCGTCTGCTCGCACGTGGATTGTTCGTACTGAGAGATAGGAGCGCAGCAGTACCGCGTGTGACGTCGGTACTCCGTGTACAAAGAGTTTGTACACGAGGCCGTCGTGCCACCCGCAGTCGAAGGCCTCGGAGACGTCGAGAAGCACTGCCCATAGGTACTCCCGCGTCTCCAGCGCTCGCATCGCCTGCTCCACTAGGCGCTACAGCTGCTGGCTGGTCGAATGGCCGCTCCGGAACCCGAACTGCTGCTCAGGGATGACCTGCTGGTCCGTGCGTCTGATGCAGTGGAGGCGGCGGGGGCCGCTGAGGCGGCCTCCGTCACAGGGGCGGCTGACTGGGGCCGCTCTGGAGGTGTCGACTGCCGTGGAGCGACAGTTCCCGGCCGCAACTGCGCCGCAGCGCGAGCTGCTTGCCGCTGCCGCGGGGGAGTGTGGGTGGCAGTCTGTTGCGCAGCGGCGACGCCTCCGCGGCGGGCAACCCGCGCGTCAGACGCGGCCGCTGGGGTAGCCGAAATCTCGGGCGAAGCCGTGGACGACGCGGTCGGCTGCTATCTCTCTCCGGCGTGTTGGTCAGAGCGCTGGGAGGGGGCAGGTAACCAGCTCTCGGTGGCGGCAGCGAAGCTGGTGGAAGAGTGCACCTAACGAGAAGGCCTCGCTGCTGGATCCGGCCCGTCTTGAAAGCCGAACAGCCTCTACAACAGGCAACATGCGGTTCGCCGCGGTTACAGGAAATCGGCTTGCCCTCGCGGTAAAGGCCGCAAGATTTGCTCTCGTGCTGCCCCGCGCACTTGACGCAGCGGGGAGGCACGTAGCAGTGTCTAGAGACGTGGTCCAGCCGATGGCAGGAGAAACACTGGGCCCTTTTGCATTTGGCCCAGAGTGGTTCGACCTCAACCTTGACGCGGCAGACCCGCTGCACCTGGAAAATCGTCCGATTTTCCAGATTATCGACGAGGACAACCTGGTACAGCGGCATATCGCGGTGGGTACGGGGAGAGTTCATCGCGCCCGTGGTCCTGACGCCGAAGCCCATATCCTCCAGTTCCTCACGCAGGTAGTCCGCGGCAACTTGAGGGGAAGGTGGCGGAACACCACCTTCAGAAGTTTGAGCGGCTCGGAGGGGTGGGTGTAGCAATGGAGGCCGTCCTTGCAGATGGCGTCCATCACCGCCCGGTACTTCTCGTGTGTCGCGGCCGTGACCTTGTAGAGGACGAGGACGTGACCACCCTGTCGAGCTTCTGTTGCAGGTCGACCAACGCGAGCAGCAATGTCGCGATACGATAAGCCCCAATCACGATAGACTACAATCCGATCTTTATCAAAGTCGGAAACGTGATGGTACGCATTTCTCCTACTTACACGAGGCATCACAACAACGTTTCACCAGGCAACGCCGGTCAACTGCTATTTGAGAAATCGGTTGGAAACTTTCCTCATGTCAGTACGTTGTAGGTGTCGCCCCCGGTGTCAACCTTGCGTGAATGCTCTGAAAAGCTAATCATTTGCATATCACAGCATCTTCTTCCTGTCGGTTAAATTTCGCATCTGTAGCACGTCATATTCGTGGTGTAGCTATTTTAATGGCCAGTAGTGTTTACAGTAGTGTCACGGATACAGACAAGATTCAAGAATTAGTACATGTTATTTGATTGCTGTGAACTTCATATTGGATATAATTGAAGTTCAGTATTCAGTTTGTTCCTGTAATAAAGAGTATTTTAACCACGTGTGCATTGTGTATTGTAGTGAGAGGTAACTGGCCACAGTGAGGGTATTGACTTAATTAATTAGTGAATCAATGTGATAGAGTGTAGGGCGTATTTCCAAGACATATAGAGCCCAGTATTTTCGGAAGGCCTGAGAGTTTCCCTAGCACCGACTACATTGGCCAGGACAAAAGAGAGTTTAATGTGGCACGCAATAGTTGATACGTGCACTAGGTTCACTTAAGAGAGAGAGAGAGAGACAGGCAGACAGAGAGGGAGAGATTTGGAATTTCCCAGCGGTGGTGTGTAACGGAAATTGAGTCTCATATCAGAGGGTTTCCGGCGCCTGATGCTTTTGTCCAGGGAGCTAGCGTGGCTTCTGGTCTGTGCGGCCCAGTAAATAGGTCTGGCAGTGAGGCACCAACACTGGTTTTGATGTGCAGCCCCTGACGGCGGTTTCGATGTTCACGGATGCCTCACGGTCCAGATGTTGATGCGGCTACTACCAAGGGACTCATGACGCTTCCTGTCTAACGCTGCAGCTGTGGAGAAAGCGTTCTTTTTTTTCAGAAGAAAGTCACTACAATGTAATTAGGTTGGTGTGAAATGGAAAACCACTTAACAGTACAATAAGTTAATGAGTATTATAAATTTGGTAACCGTTGAGAGTAGGAAGAATACTGAACAATACCTTAAGGGAGGGGGAGCTGTGACACGGAAAACCACTTCGCAGAACTATAGGTTAAGTGGGGTTGTGAATATGGCAACCAAGGTGAGTGGTGTGCTGTTCCCATTCCATCTTGAATTAAACTGGCTAGGATTCAGGGTGGAGTGGTGCCCCAATTTCATCTCGAACAAATTTGGTAACATTGCATACTGGTTTGATATCGCCATTACCTTACTACTTATACAGTGTCTTTCGCTCCTCTGCACGTTCTGAAACGCATCTGGCACGCTATTGGGGCGAGCTTTAGCGCAGACATTGAGACATCGCTATCGTTCTTCCCAGTACTGACCCGAGCTGCAGCAGTTGTTTTGTGTAGCTTCGGGACACGTCGGCAATGGACCCCCCGGAGGGAGAACAGTACCACGACGGCCTTCCGGTACGAGACGCGCCTGCAGGTCTGCGCCCACACTCTGTCCGGCCCGCCCGCACCTGCGCTGTGCCTGCCTGGCCTCATCCTGGACAGAGACGGCCGCGTCAGCACGGCCGCTGCCTGGACCGCGGGCGCCGTCTCGGCCCTGGCGCGGCCATTCGCCTCCCGTTGTACCGCGAGCTGATGTCCTCGGTGTCTACAGGCTGAGTGCAGCGGTGAGGCGCGGCCCGGAACACAACGACAGACACGTTTTATCCCTGCGAGCAAAGCCTCTGTATTTGCACACACACACAATTCGCAGTATCTGTGGTAGACTTCTCTTTCAAGACTGAATATCTGGCTTGTGGAAGAGCGTAAACGAGAAACACGTCCGAGTCAGGACCTCCATCTTCTTGTCAACTGGAGAAACACGAGGAATTCGAGTACCTGTACCGGGGTCATGCCACACGCGCACATTCCTGCATTTTTGTGAGAATGAGTTACGAAGAGTGTCGGTGCACTTTAGGTGTCACCTTAAGATGTTCATTTTGAACGAAACCAGTTCTGACGCTATAAAAGTACATGAAGCACAGCTGTGGTAGTGTTTATTAAAATTTATATTATTGAATTCTGGAATGGGAAATTATTAAGAAATGTCAATGCCTTTTCTTTCAGCTTACAAGGTAGGTTGGTCTCAGACCGAGATTTCTTTTTTAGGGTTGCGCTCACAGAGCTATCGCTGCACTCTTTTTTTTTTTTTTTCAGGGACGCAGAACGACTTAGCTTTCAGTAATACAAGATGCAGAGTATTCAAATAGATTTCGGGCTTGCAGCTGGTCGTCGTTAGCTTCCGTCCACGACATTTCGACTGGACGACTGCCAGCCATCCTCAGGTGAGCCATCGAAGACTGACGAAGACGCCCTGCGTTCCGTAATATATAGCGTGCAGCGAGTATTCCGCGCATGCGTCAAAATCATATTGACAGACGAACCACACCGCCCGCCAGCAGCGGCCTCGCTGGTGAAACTGCAGAACTTTTGGGACTCCGTCATAAAAGAATCAGTGGAAATTCGCATGACAGACAATCTTATGAACCGTGACAATGGCTACGAGCTAGGTAATGCGTGGAACCCCGCCATCTCTAAGATCTGCTCCAGACGAAGACGTCAGAGTACTCCGAGGACCGCGGCAATTGACAACGCCTAAGACAGCTGAGTTCTGCAGTTCCACCAGCGAGGGCGCTGCTGGCGGGTGGTGTGGTTCGTCTGCCCATATGATTTTGACGCATGTGCGGGATACTGGCTGCACGCAATATATTTCGGAACGGAGGGCATCTTTGTCAGTCTTCGATGGCTCACCTGAGGATGGCTGGCAGTTGTCCAGTCGAAATATCGTGGATGGAATCTAACGACGACCGGCTGCAAGCACGAAACCTTTTTGAATATTTAGTTCGCCGGGAAAATTTTAAATTTCACAAGATACAGAGTGTTACTTATTCACTATGCAATTTAATTCGTGTATCACTTATCACAGTTCAGGGTTTCATTCAATTAATTTATGGATAGCTTTCAAATATGATAACAGCGTTTCATGTGTAAACCTTGACAAAACGATAATAAGATGAAACATTTGCAAACCACTGCCCCACAGTACAAGAGGCGGTTTGCGAACCTCTGTCCCACAGTACAAGAGACAAGCACATAACTCCTCATCTGCACGATTACCCTGCAAATCACACTTAACTGCCAGAGTAAACATATGACCACTTTCAGACTATTTCTTACCGTTCCACTCTCAAATAGCACGTGGGAAAAATGAGCACCTAAATCTGTCCTTGCAACCTCTGATTTCCCTTGTTTTGTTGCTATCGTTATATCACCCCGTGCAGATGGGAGTCAACAAAATATTTTGGCACTGAGACGAGAGTGTTAGCGATAGCAACATTGAGAAAATATCTGGCCACAACCAGGAACGCTTTTGTTTCTATTACTGCCACCCCATCTCGCTTAACATATCCGTAAAACATTATATCCTACTTCGTCATACTAGAAATGGAGGCCCGTTTCTTTCAACTGTTCTGATGTTTTTTGTCAGTCCTATTACACTGGTGTATTAACCGCGAGGACGAAATAACTTTTGCATAATGTGTCACTGCGAAGAAACATACCTCCATGAAACTTGGACCATAAGTAGAGGAGGGCATCGTGGAGGGTAAAAATCGTAGGGGGAGACCAAGAGATGAATACACTAAGCAGATTCAGAAGGATGTAGGTTGCAGTAGGTACTGGGAGATGAAGAAGCTTGCACCAAATAGAGTAGCACGGAGAGCTGCATCAAACCAGTCTCAGGACTGAAGACCACAACAACAACAAGTAGATATTACTGCTACAGTATAGTGATTAAGGCAACTGAAATAAATACCCAATAAGACAAACAGAAACGTCACTTTCCGATGGAATGTTAAATATCCCTTTCGCCTTATTTGACCTCACTTCCAGAGACATTTCAAATCCTGACTGTGATGCTGGACCCTCTATGTCTCTTCACAGAGACCTTCAATGTGCTCTTTCCTTATGTATATGTACATGTCTAATGATAAGTGTATGTGATTAGTACATTTTTAATTCTGTTCTTTATTTTACATTTAAGTGTAAATGAAATTTAATGTATTCTCTACGTGTTGTAATGTTTTACATCACATCGTTTCTACACAGTTCATATGTAAAGAATGCCTTTCGCTCGGAGGAAAAGATTTCCCTGTGGATAGGTTTAGTAAGGCGAAAGTGACAAATGAACACTAGTCAGTCAATACTGCACGTACGGGACGTATCATTTTAGTAGCAAAAGAAGTGGAATAGCTAGAATATAATTTGATTCCTGATTTCTCCCGGCGTATTTGATAATCAAAATATCCACGAGTGTATTGCCGGTCTACAGTGTCCAACTGGCACAATATTTCGGCGATCATACATGTCGCCATCATCAGGTGAACTGACGGACTGAGCTCCTGTGAACATTCCGGCACGGAGATCCGAGCGCTATGGCTTATCTGGAGGAACTGGTTTCGGTCGCGGCGGCGGCTGATTTAAATACCTTCCGTCCACGGCGTGCTCCCTCCGCCGTCCGCGCCCCGCGCCACGGTCGCGCGGTGGAACAGATTGCGACGGCGTCTGAGGTGACGTCGGTGTGATGGCTCTGTCCGCCGTGGTCGTCACAGCTATACGTTTTCTCGATTTACTCTTGATTAACCCAATCGCTGGTTCCCAAGCCTTGCTAAGATTATAGTCACAGTCACGGTTTATGAGGTCGTCATTGGTGCGAATTTCGATGGCCTCTCTAACAACGCTGTCCCAGTATCTCGACGTCTGTACCTGAATCCTCGTGCGTTCATACTCCATAGCGTGATTTTCCGACCAACAGAGTTCAGCGACCGCCGACTTGCTCGGATACAACAGTCGAGTGTGCCTCTGGTGTTCACGGCATCGATCCTCGACGGTTCGCATCGTCTGACCAATATACGACTTGCCACATTGACACGGAATCTGGTACACGCCGGCCTTCCTCAAACCGAGGTCATCTTTGGCGCTCCCCACCAGTGCACGAGTTTTATTCGGAGGGCAAAACACAGTTCCGACCCGGTGTTTCTTCAAAATGCGGGCGATTTTCCCCGAGCGTGCGCCTGTATATGGAATACGTCGTTTCCTTGTTCACGAGGGTTCAAAAATGGCTCTGAGCACTATGGGACTTAACATCTTAGGTCATCATTCCCCTAGAACTTAGAACGACTTAAACCTAACTAACCTAAGGACAACACACGCATCCATGCCGGAGGCAGGATTCGAACCTCCGACCGTAGCAGTCTCGCGGTTCCGGACTGTAGCGCCTAGAACTGCACGGCCACCGCGGCCGGCGTTCACGAGGGTACCCCTAAGAGTCACTTGAACTGATTAGTCAGAACTTTGACGAGAAGACCACTGAAGTTTTTAGGCATGTCTTCCACGTATTTTCTTTTTAATGGAGAATACTACGAACAAACGGAGGGAGTCGCCATGGGTAGTCCACTCTCGCCGGTGGTAGCGAATTTGTACATGGAGAACTTCGAGGAGGGAGCCCTGTCGTCATCCGAATGAAAACCTACTTGCTTTTTCCGTTACGTGGACGACACGTTCGTCATCTGGCCACATGGTATGGATAAACTCCTTGACTTCCTTACACATCTAAACTCCATACACCCCAACATCAAATTCACTATGGAGACTGAAACGGAGGGTAAATTACCTTTCCTTGACGTCTTGGTCAAGAGAAGGGCAGACGGCACCCTAGGTCATGGGGTGTATCAGACGACAACGCACATTGATCTGTATATGCACGCAGACAGCTGCCACCACCCTTCACAGAGGAATGGGGTCTTAAAACTCTAGTACATAGGGCGCGCCCTATCTCTGACGCAGAGAGTCTATCCCAGGAATTGGAACATCTGAGAACTGTATTTCGAAAAAATGGGCACTCGGAGTAGCAGATTCAACGTGCTCTCCGCCCAACCACTACAGCACAACCTGCGGAAATGGATGAAATCACGAGGGAGGAGGTAGGCACTGCGTTTATTCCATATACAGGCGCAGTCTCGGGGAAAATCGCCCGCATTTTGAAGAAACACCGGGTCGAAACTGTGTTTTGTCCTCCGAATAAATCTCGTGCACTGGTGGGGAGCGCCAGAAATGACCTCGGTTTGAGGAAGGCCGGCGTGTACCAGATTCCGTGTCAATGTGGCAAGTCGTATATTGGTCAGACGATGCGTACCGCCGAGAATCGATGCCGTGAACACCAGAGGCACACTCGACTGATGTATCCGAGCAAGTCGGCGGTCGCTGAACATTGTTTGTTGGATAATCACGCTATGGAGTATGAACGCACGAGGATTCTGGTACAGACGTCGAGATACTGGGACAGCGTTGTTAGAGAGGCCATCGAAATTCGCACCAATGACGACCTCATAAACCGTTACTGTGACTATAATCTTAGCAAGGCTTGGGAACCAGCGGTTGGGTTAATCAAGAGTAAATCGAGAAAACGTATAGTTGTGACTATCACGGCGGACAGAGCCATCACACCGACGTCATCTCAGACGCCGTCGCAATCTGTTCCACCGCGCGACCGTGGCGCGGGGCGCGGACGGCGGAGTGAGCACGCCGCAGGCGGAGGGTATTTAAATCGGCCGCCGCCGTGACCGAAACCAGTTCCCTCTGAGCAACCATTGCGCACGGATCTCCGTGCCGGCACGTTCACAGGAGCTCAGTCCGTCAGTTCACCTGATGATGGCGACATGTGTGATCGCCGAAATATTGTGCCCGTTGGACACTGTTGACCGCCAGTACACCCGTGGATATTTTGATTAGCTAGAATATAAGTTACAAATCTCATAAATTATTTTGAAAATAATGATCGAAGAAATTGTAAACTTGCTCAGTTGTTGATGCAAAAACATGTAACGTCACCCATGGCTTTGACAGTCTACAGAATGTAAACATACACTCCTGGAAATGGAAAAAAGAACACATTGACACCGGTGTGTCAGACCCACCATACTTGCTCCGGACACTGCGAGAGGGCTGTACAAGCAATGATCACACGCACGGCACAGCGGACACACCAGGAACCGCGGTGTTGGCCGTCGAATGGCGCTAGCTGCGCAGCATTTGTGCACCGCCGCCGTCAGTGTCAGCCAGTTTGCCGTGGCATACGGAGCTCCATCGCAGTCTTTAACATTGGTAGCATGCCGCGACAGCGTGGACGTGAACCGTATGTGCAGTTGACGGACTTTGAGCGAGGGCGTATAGTGGGCATGCGGGAGGCCGGGTGGACGTACCGCCGAATTGGTCAACACGTGGGGCGTGAGGTCTCCACAGTACATCGATGTTGTCGCCAGTGGTCGGCGGAAGGTGCACGTGCCCGTCGACCTGGGACCGGACCGCAGCGACGCACGGATGCACGCCAAGACCGTAGGATCCTACACAGTGCCGTAGGGGACCGCACCGCCACTTCCCAGAAAATTAGGGACACTGTTGCTCCTGGGGTATCGGCGAGGACCATTCGCAACCGTCTCCATGAAGCTGGGCTACGGTTCCGCACACCGTTAGGCCGTCTTCCGCTCACGCCCCAACATCGTGCAGCCCGCCTCCAGTGGTGTCGCGACAGGCGTGAATGGAGGGACGAATGGAGACGTGTCGTCTTCAGCGATGAGAGTCGCTTCTGCCTTGGTGCCAATGATGGTCGTATGCGTGTTTGGCGCCGTGCAGGTGAGCGCCACAATCAGGACTGCATACGACCGAGGCACACAGGGCCAACACCTGGCATCATGGTGTGGGGAGCGATCTCCTACACTGGCCGTACACCACTGGTGATCGTCGAGGGGACACTGAATAGTGCACGGTACATCCAAACCGTCATCGAACCCATCGTTCTACCATTCCTAGACCGGCAAGGGAACTTTGCTGTTCCAACAGGACAATGCACGTCCGCATGTATCCCGTGCCACGTAACGTGCTCTAGAAGGTGTAAGTCAACTACCCTGGCCAGCAAGATCTCCGGATCTGTCCCCCATTGAGCATGTTTGGGACTGGATGAAGCGTCGTCTCACGCGGTCTGCACGTCCAGCACGAACGCTGGTCCAACTGAGGCGCCAGGTGGAAATGGCATGGCAAGCCGTTCCACAGGACTACATCCAGCATCTCTACGATCGTCTCCATGGGAGAATAGCAGCCTGCATTGCTGCTAAAGGTGGATGTACACTGTACTAGTGCCGACATTGTGCATGCTCTGTTGCCTGTGTCTATGTGCCTGTGGTTCTGTCAGTGTGATCATGTGATGTATCTGACCCCAGGAATGTGTCAATAAAGTTTCCCCTTCCTGGTACAATGAATTCACGGTGTTCTTATTTCAATTTCCAGGAGTGTAGTTGGTGTAGTTAGACAGCTATCGAACTTAAAGTTTGTGCGTTGCACCAATAGCGAGCGAGTAGCCTTGCTTCTATTGGTCAGAGCTCGCTAGCTAACGATTGAGGCCATATTTTACCACATACCACGATCAAATACGTAAATCTGTTTAATGGAACCGCTGAGCACATATAAGTAAACACACCCCTCCAAAAGGTACGTAAAAAACAAATGCAATAACAACTATAACAAAATAGAAGAGAAATCTAAAGCTGGTAAATGACAATGACTAGCATTAATTTGGTATCAGAAATGTCACCACTGATTCCAAACAATCTTAACCGAAACTACGCGTATTTAAAGAATGAGCAAAGGTGGCGAAAATTCATTACAAGAATACAAAATTACAATTTGATAGCATGGAGAGACACAGCGATTTCTGTACGAGGTCGGTGACTTGCTGCATCAAGGACAACTCGTTGGCTGTCGCGGTGTAGATAAACAACACCGACTCAAAGGAAGGCCTCGGCGCTTGTTGGTGACGTCACGTCAGCTAGGCACGGCGAACGCCAGGTCTGTTGCAGGCAGAAACGCCTGGGCGTGCTTATCACTATAAATCGCTTATTTTTGGACAAAATGTTTGGTATTGTTTTGGATTCTGCAGTTTTATTTAGATGAAAGATTTTCTTACTATCGTAAAGCTACAAATGAAGATCATAGTTCTGTATTACTGAATCCTGTCGATACAAACGTAGATCAATATGAGAAGATGGGTTGCCCCATTGCAAGCTTCGGAAATTTTACATTCAAGTAACTGTATTTACTTGATCCATTTTGTTATCGAAACTTACCACAACCCCCTTACAATGAACTCGTTTCTTTTATGTATTTATTTATTTTCGTTTGACATCGTCACTGGAAATGTGAACTAATTTACATGTGTAAATGTCCAACTGTTGCCAGTCTTTAGATTACAGTCGTTTTCATCGAAAGGAATTCTAAACAGGAAACAAAATAGCTTCATACATCGAAAATACTGCTGAGCTTAAACTTTTTTAAACATGCACATTAGAAAAGATAAAAAAAAATTATTTGATAAAACAGGTATCTCTCTTTTGCCTCTTCTTCTGTCACCCATCCCCTCCCCCAACGTGTACAATCGCAAGATATTTCATTAAAATTCAGTGCTCCTCACCCCATAGTCAACCAAGATACCTAAAGAAGAGCACCAATATGCTCACAGTTTCTTGTAAAAGCAACCCAGTACAAATGTAACTTCCTCAGATTTACAAATAAGGTAAAGAATCTGGACCATGAAGTTGTTTTTGTATGTCAATCCTTAAAACAGGTGGAAATTTAAGTTCAGGAGGACACTATTTGTTAAGAAGTGTAACGAATTGCACAATTAATTGATTGCAGAAATCTCTCAGAACAAAGTGTGTTAGTCGCCGGCCAGAGTGGCCGTGCGGTTCTAGGCGCTACAGTATGGAGCCGAGCGACCGCTACGGTCACAGGTTCGAATCCTGCCTCGGGCATGGATGTGTGTGATGTCCTTAGGCTAGTTAGGTTTAATTAGTTCTAAGTTCTAGGCGACTGATGACCTCAGAAGTTAAGTCAGTGCTCAGAGCCATTTTTTTGAAAGTGTGTTAGTCAACTACCGCCTGTAGTTTTACATTTTCCTGTGTCAGGGAGGGAGACACCACCATCATGCTTGCAACAGACCTGGCGTCAGCCGTGCCTAGCTGACGTGACGTCACGAACAAGCGCTGAGGCCTTCCTTTGAGTCGGTGTTGAGTTAAAGCACTTCCACCAGTTGTGTACTGCAGTGGTTGCATCCTCTTGGTTATCATGTGGCTCTCCTGACAGTATTGTTATCCTCTGCCGTATTCCTCTGTTTACAGTCTTCCAGGACTAATTGTTGCTGCATAGATCCACGATCGAATGTGTGCGACCATAACGTTCATTACACACATGATCCTAGTTTTATTATTGTTCTGTACACAGTTTTGATGTGGTGTAAAATTCACTTTAACTCACCGTTTCCTAAGTTTCAGTCCGTCTGTTTTTAGCATGCATACCATATTTGTAAGTTCACAATTTAACGAGCCAGTTTCACATATATGAAACACTTCAAATGTTTCCAAAAAGACCGTTAAGGTTTTAACATGTGCAGGACTTCGTTAAATTGTAAATATAACAGGAATTTAAGTTGTGTAACTCTATTAGAAGTAAACGATTTGGTTCCAATGGCGATGACCTCTGTCCACTCGTGTATGCGTAGTCACTGCTGTTTATAGCACCCCACGAGGAGGAGGAGGAGATTAGTGTTTAACGTCCCATCGGCAACGAGGTCATTAGAGACGGAGCGCAAGCTCGGGTGAGGGAAGGATGGGGAAGGAAATCGGCCGTGCCCTTTTAAAGGAACAATCCCGGCATTTGCCTGTAGCGATTTAGGGAAATCACGGAAAACCTAAATCAGGATGGCCGGAGACGGGATTGAGCCGTCGTCCTCCCGAATGCGAGTCCAGTGTGCTAACCACTGCACCACCTCGCTCGGTGCACCCCACGAAGCTCGCAGTAGTCAAACAGTTTAACATCTTCTTTCATAATGTTCACATTAATGTCCAACCGAAATGTGTGTGAAACACAAGAACTCATTCATAAGTTTTGCGTGTGCTTCTACCTGAAGCGGTACTATCACGATACGCAGCACACCCGTGTGTACACGTCATAGAACACACACATTGACTCTCTCTGCTTGATAACTGCTATCGATATTTCTCATGCATAACAGTTCGTATACCAGCTCTGCGTATTGTTTTTAGTTTTACATGCTGCATATAACAGAAGCATTACAAATAAGATCGGAAAGAAGTTCAAATGTTTTCATTCTCGATTAATAATTGATTTGTGTAGCAAAATAAATAAAGCAAAACACGGTTACATTTCATACTACAGAACAAAAAAAGAATTATAAACCATCAAAGATGTATTACATACAGCGTTACAAGAAGAGAATGAAAAGAAAGAAAAAAAATTATTATTTGCAATTAGAAAAATCTTGAGCCGAGGTGCTAAACATTCGCTACACACCGACTACGTTGCAGGTATTGAAAGAACCGTACTCTTGTCTGTAAGGTAAGGGGTCGCAGAGATCCAGGAAACGACGTGACCAAGAGTTTCAGACGTAGCTTCAATGTCTATCGAAGAATGAAGTTGAAACAATTAAGAAAGATTATTATTTGTTTTTGGTGACCGAATTTAGCAGCATAACAATCTTCAGACCAAACTGTCGTCGGTAAAGTGGCAGTGTTGGTAGCATTGGTGAAATAATACTGTATGCTAGGTATCAGTCAGTTGTCTAAAGTAAACAAGGTTGGACTAAGGACTGCTCATCACTCAGGACCTCGAAGGATAATTTACCACCCAACTCCATGCAGTGACACAAATGGTGTAATTAAAAGTTAAGTTTCCTCCAAGACAAACAAATTTGAAAGTTAGTGGACGGTCTTCAAATATTCTCGTTTTATTTAAAATTAAAAAATGTTTTTGTCTACAACTAGCTGCTAAGCGTATTCGTGGATAAGCCAGGCTGACATAAAATTCTCGAAGGGGGGTAGCAGTACTTTTCAGTAGTTATGTAGACAAAACTACGAAAAACTGACTGATCCCGCCTTATTTCATTTTAAAACTCGCCTGCTACACCGGTACTGCGAAGAGCTGAAAGCAGTGGTAAACTGCAGGCGATTTAGTTCTCAGTGCCTCGCAACTCTCCTGCACCGCACAGTTACGGTATCCTGCTGAGTGGATTGTTGTCCCCAATAAGAAAGTCAGGCCAGGAACTGATCAGAGCCATGTTGACATATGAAGCTACAAATCTGACGCTCTACGGTGTGGAGCGTAGACAGTTAGTTGCCTCAATCGTGAAGGTAGCTTAGAGAACTAGGAAAGAGAAACTACGAGGGCTATTCGGAAAGTAAGGTCCGATAGGTCGCGACATGGAAACCACGGTAAAAATCAAAAATGTTTTATTTGCAACAGTTAGATACACCTTGCAGCTACTTATCTCCATAGTCGCCGATCCGACTTAGACGTGTATCGTAGCGTTGTACCAACTTTCCAATACCCTCGCTATAGAAGGCAGCCGCCAGTGCTCTCCGCCAATTCTCTACGCTGGCCTACGGCTCGTTGTCTTGTGCCGAAATGTTGTCTTCATAACCAGCGGTTCATGTGACCAGAGATGAAATTCAGGGGGAGACAATTGCGGACTGTATTGTGGGTAATCTAACATTTCCATTTGAAAACTATGCAGGAGCATCTTCATTGCCCCTGCAGAATGCGGCTGAGAATTGTCTTGAAGACGAAACAGCACGACAGTTATGTAATGTTAGCTGCATAGCTTCAGGCGAAATTTCTCACCAGGCCCTCGTACTTGGCGGCAGACACTATTTTCTAGACATCTTTACACACTCACTGCGAGCTCAGAAATGAGAAGAGCGACGTGATGCTAACTGGGGTTATACTAGAGACACTACCCAACACATCTGTGCAAAGCTTTATCGGATTTTCATAGTCGTTTCCATTTCGCGACCGATCGGACCTTACTTTCCGAATAGCCCTCGTATATGAGTGAGTCTGGATGGCAGGAAGAACGGGATTCCTTGTCTAGTGTTATTAACACACAACCATTAGGGATTATGAAGGAGAATATGTAACAATGAATAAGAAACTAGAAACGAGTGTGGATTATTACCAACAGCACAGTGAACGCATTATGGTAGCCAAGATAGACCCAAAGCCACCACTCACCACGGCAAAACAGAAATACTACTCCAGTTGCTCCGTAGACTGAGGAACCAAAATATTCAGTATCTAGTGTGAGACTTTATTTCGATAGTAGGAAACGAAAGGGAAGGACAAAATAATAGGGAAACATGGACTAGGGCGAAAGGAAACGAGAGGAATCTGGTGGAATTTGGCACTGAGATCAATTTAATCATCACGAAATAAGACTTTGCATGTGTAAAGTACCACGAGGCACCGAATCTATTGGTAGCTCACAATATTTTACGATAGATTTTAAGAAACTAGATTTTAAACTGCAAAATATTTTAGTTAACAAATTTAGTCTTCAACCACTGTTTATTAGTCATCAAATATACAATAAAGTTGAAGAAATTAAAATGAATTAGAAAATACAGGAGATGGAGAACTTCAAACAACCATTAGTTGTGAGTTCGAAAGGAGCATTATGAAGTAATAAAATGAAATAGTGGAGAGTGTTGTGTTCTGCCCTCGTCGGATACAGGGTGCCTAAGAAGCCTGCCTTCTCGGATCGCTGTACAACAATTCAAGCAAATCGTATTAGTGAAGTTTATTACAGTAAGATAAATGACAATACTTAGCTTTGATAAATGTTCAATGAGACGTCGCAAGCAAAGAGCGGCATGAAACTTAAGCACTCTCTTCAGTAGATACAATTCGTAGCACAAGAGAAGGCATACTGTTTTAAGTCACTGCTGCAGAAGTCGTAGGCCACCTGGACTCCGACTCGGGGCGCCGCGCGTGTATCCCCCTCGTGCAGATGGCGCCATTCTCCCGCTGTCGTCCTACAGAGGGGTCGGTCAGCGTCCTGTTGGCTGGCGTCGCCCCGCAGCCCTCTCTGCTGTAACGTTCCAGGCCGACGTGCCGACGCTTGGCGTTACGCCGGAACAGAAACGTTTATAATAAGTGAAGAACTGGTACTTTCAAAGGTGGATTAGTGAAGATTGCAAGGAATAAAATCAAGCAAAAAGACAAGTCCTGTCAAAAATCCTTTTAACACAGTTGCCAAATTGAATGATGGAAGAAGACGGTAAAAAAACTTGAACTTAGAAAAAGAGAGTAATGTGAAAGTGCCTAAAAGCACCGAAAAATTAAAGCTGCTATGGCTAGCGGACAACAGGAAACAGAGTGGCCGCTTAGGGGAAATTATAGAAACCATTGAAGAAAAGACAAGCAGCTACATACTGATCTAGCAGTGAGATGACAAGGCAGTAAAAACAAAAGAAACGATGGCTGAAGGGTTAAAGGGATACGTAGAACGGTTTTATAAAGGACATATAACTAAGTTACGAAACGAGAAAAGTGAGAAGATGAAATTGGGATTTTCGGCGCAATACCGCTAAAAGAATTTAAACAAATGTGTGTGAAATCTTATGGGACTTAACTGCTAAGGTCATCGTTCTCTAAGCATACACACTACTTAAATTACCCTAAGGACAAACACACACACGCATGCCCGAGGGATGACTCGAACCTCCGCCGGGACCAGCTGCTCAGTCCATGACTGTAGCGTCTAAGACAGCTCGGCTAATCCCGCGCGGCAGAAGAATTTAAGCAAGAACTTAAGGGGCTCCGGAACGCCCTATACTTGCAATGTTAAAATAACGCTTATAAATTACATCTTACCTCACAAAGTATTTGAGGTAGGAAGTTGAACATTTTACAGATTATTTATTGGAATATGGGCTACAACTTAACACAGGGATTTTACAAAATCTTAGTTCAGTCATTAAAGATGATTTTTTTTCAATTGTAATGAAAATTCACAACATTTTTTTGCAATTTTTTATTAATATTTTCAAAAATATACAGTTTTTTGGAAAAAGGCTGTGTTAAATTATGCAGAAGGTACTGTGTAACATTTACTGAAAGTTTGAAACAAATATGTTTGGAAGATCCTTTGAAAACATGTAATTAGTATGAGAAAATAAAAGTTTTGGGAATCGAGCGACAAAGATTGGATTGACTTTTTAGTGCATTCCAGGTCCATAGGATGGATTATCTTCATCCTCTGCAAACTCCTCCTCCAGCTTCCTCTTGTTCCTCCTCCTGTTTACTCTTGCTTGTATTTCTAGACTCCTTACAGCCCTGTCTGCAGCCCGAAGGCGTTCCTTGTCTAAAGCGAGCATCGCTCATTGTTGTGTTCATACATTTTGCTACCATTTTCTTCAGTTGCAGTTACTGCAACACTGTCCCAAAAGGTGGTCATGTATGAACACTTATCACATTTCAGTTGTATTTCACTAGCAAGTCCTACGTGCTTTATTATGGAGAGTTCCAGACCAACTTCACTACAATGAATACATCTAACACAGCTTGAAAAAATTCCTTTGAGAACCGACATATTAAATATTTCATTCACATCCGATTCGCCCATAAAACATTCATAGTTTTCACTCATTGAACCAAGCTTCTTCTGTGAAGTATTTTCTTTCCCACTTTGACTGCTATGGGCAGGTGTACTTCAGAGGTTAGGTTCACTCACTTGTTTATCGTCTTCATTATTTACAGTAATAACACATACCTTTGGCTTTCCAACATTTCTCCTTTTCTTAAAAGCCTTCAGAGGATTTCTAATAACTTTACTTTTACTCATTATTATACTTCAACAAAACAGAGACTCAAGAAACAGAATTAATTACGAATATTTTCGAGATAACGACAGAGTAAATAAACATGAAACAATCGACAATCACACCAGCGATATATAGTGAACCATCACAGGTTAGCCACAACACATAATTTATCTCACATCACTAAAATGTACCCGATGAACACGGACGTTAATAATAACATCATTTGACAGCAGTTTAACAGCGCCACAGTGGGTCACGCCCATGTAGAACACATTTCAAAAAAAAATTTAAAATAGTTGTAGTCTTCGGAATTGAATAAATTATATATATATATATTAAAAGGTAATAGTCTGCAGATTCAGAAAATGCAAAAAAGTAAAAATTGAACTTTTCATGATTTTGAGCCTTTCCGGAGCCCCTTAAGTACTTAAGTCTAAACCACGCAGCTGGAATAAACGAAATTCCTCAGAATTATTAAGCTCCCCCCCCCCCCCCCCCCATGAACCATGGACGTTGCCGTTGGTGGGGAGGCTTGCGTACCTCAACGATACAGATAGCCGTACCGGTAGGTGCAACCACAACGGAGGGGTGCCTGTTGCGAGGCCAGATAAACGTGTGATTCCTGAAGAGGGGCAGCAGCCTTTTCAGTAGTTGCAGGGGCAACAGTCTGGATGACTGACTGATCTAGCCTTGTAACACTAACCAATATGTCCTTGCTGTTCCGGTACTGCGAAAGGCTGAAAGCAAGGGAAAACTGCAGCCCTAATTTTTCCCGAGGGAATGCAGCCTTACTGTATGATTAAATGACGATGGCGTCCTCTTGGGTAAAATATTCCGGATGTAAAATAGTCCTCCATTTGGATCTCCGAAGAGGACGTCGTTATCAGTAGAAAGAAAACTGACATTCTACGGGCCGGAGCGTGGAATGTCAGATCCCTAAATCGGGCAGGTAGGGTAGAAAATTTAAAAAGGGAAATGGATAGGTTAAAGTTAGATATAGTGGGAATTAGTGAAGTTCGGTGGCAGGAAGAGCAAGACTTCTGGTCAGGTGAATACAGGGTTATAAATACAAAATCAAATAGGGGTAATGCAGGAGTAGGTTTAATAATATAGGAGTGCGGGTAAGCTACTACAAACAGCATAGTGAACGCATTATTGTGGCCAAGATAGACATGAAGCCCACGCCTACTACGGTAGTACAAGTTTATATGCCAACTAGCTATGCAGATGACGAAGAAATTGATGAAATTTATGATGAGATAAAATAAATAATTCAGGTAGTGAAGGCAGACGAAAATTTAATAGTCATGGGTGACTGGAATTCGAGAGTAGGAAAAGGAAGAGAAGGAAACGTAGTAGGTGAATATGGATTGGGGCTAAGAAATGAAAGAGGAAGTCGCCTGGTAGAATTTTACACAGAGCATAACTTAATCATAGCTAACACTTGGTTCAAGAATCATGAAAGAAGGTTGTATACATGGAAGAACCCTGGAGATACTCGAAGGTTTCAGATAGATTATATAATGGTAAGACAGAGATTTAGGAACCAGGTTTTAAATTGTAAGACATTTCCTGGGGTAGATGTGGACTCTGACCACAATCTATTGGTTATGAACTGTAGATTAAAACTGAAGAAACTGCAAAAAGGTGGGAATTTAAGGAGATGGGACCTGGATAAACTGAAAGAACCAGAGGTTGTAGAGAGTTTCAGGGAGTGCGTAAGGGAACAATTGACAGGAATGGGGGAAATAAATACAGTAGAAGAAGAATGGGTAGCTTTGAGGGATGAAATAGTGAAGTTAACAGAGGATCAAATAGGTAAAAAGGCGAGGGCTGGTAGAAACCCTTGGGTAACAGAAGAAATATTGAATTTAATTGATGAAAGGAGAGAACATAAAAAATGCAGTAAACGAAGCAGGCCAAAAGGAAAATAAACGTCTCAAAAATGATATTGACAGGAAGTGCAAAATGGCTAAGCAAGGATGGCTAGAGGACAAATGTAAGGATGTAGAGGCTTATCTCACTGGGGGTAAGATAGATACTGAGTACAGGAAAATTAAAGATACCTTTGGAGAAAGTAGAACCACTTGCATGAATATCAAGAGCTTTGATGGAAATCCAGTTCTAAGCAAAGAAGGGGAAGCAGAAAGGTAGAAGGAGTATATAGAGGGTCTATAGAAGGGCGATGTACTTTAGGACAATATTATGGATATGGAAGAGCATGTAGATGAAGATGAAACGGGAGATATGATACTGCATGAAGAGTTTGACTGATTCGAAACAAGGCCCCCGGAGTAGACAACATTCCATTAGAACTACTGACGGCCTTGGGAGAGCCAGTCCTGACAAAACTCTACCATCTAGTGAGCAAGATGTATGAGACAGGCGAAATTCCCTCAGACTTCAAGAAGAATATGATAATTCCTATCCCAAAGAAAGCAGGTGTTCACAGAAGTGAAAATTACCGAACTATCAGTTTAATAAGTCACAGCTGAATAATACTAACGCGAATTCTTTACAGACGAATGGAAAGACTGATAGAAGCAGACCTTGGGTCCGTTTGGATTCCGTAGAAATGTTGGAACACGTCAGGCAATACCGACCCTACGACTTATCTTAGAAGAAACATTAAGGAAAGGCAAACCTACGTTTCTAGCATTTGTAGGTTTAGAGAAAGCTTTTGACAATGATGATTGGAATACTCTCTTTCAAATTCAGAATGTGGCAGAGATAACATACAGGGAGCGAAAGGCTATTTACAATTTGTACAGAAAGAAAATGGCAGTTATAAGTGTTGTGGACTGACAAGGCAGCCAGTCCACAGTGAAGTAGCCGAAAGGGCACGCGTCAACTCACGCCGTCTTGCGTTAAGTCTGAAACAGGATACGTGATAAAAGCTATAAAGAAAAGAACGGAGCTTCTCATATACTTAACTTTAATGTCTTCTTGTACATTGCTCTTGATAATACAAGTGAGACTCTCTCCAGATATGGATAACTGCGCCTTGCTAGGTCGTAGCCATGGACTTAGCTGAAGGCTATTCTAACTGTCTCTCGGCAAATGAGAGAAAAAGGCTTCGTACGTGTAGTCGCTAGCAACGTCGTCCGTACAACTGGGGCGAGTTCTAGTCAGTCTCTCGAGACCTGCCTTGTGGTGGCGCTCGGTCTGCGATCACACAGTGGCGACACGCGGGTCCGACATGTACTACTGGACCGCGGCCGATTTAAGCTACCACCTAGCAAGTGTGGTGTCTGGCGGTGACACCACAATAAGAGTCGAGGGTTATGAAAGGGAAGCAGTGGTTGGGAAGGGAGTGAGACAGGGTTGTAGCCTATCCCCGATGTTATTCAATCTGTATATTGAGCAAGCAATAAAGGAAACAAAAGAAAAGTTCGGAGTAGGTATTAAAACCCATGGAGAAGAAATGTATCTGTACCCGTGGTCTAGGGGTAGCGTCTTAGATTCATAATCAAAAACGTCTTCGGTCCCGGGTTCGATCCCCGCCACTGCCTAAATTTTGAGAAATAATCAGCATTGGCGGCCGAAGACTTCCGGCATAAGAAGTCAACCTCATTCTGCCAACGGCCTTGTCAAAGAGGGCGGAGGAGCGGATAGAGGTTCAGGACACTCTCTTGTCCTAGGGGTGGGAAATTGCCCTTAAGGGCGGAAGAATCAGCAATGATCAACGACATGAGGATGCAGAAGGCAATGGAAACCACTGCATTAAAGACACGTAACGTGTATCCACAGGACATGTGGCCTGTAATTGAAGAAATGTCATGATGATCTCTCCATTGGCAAAAGATTCCGGAATAGTCCCCCATTCGGATCTCCGGGAGGGGACTGCCAAGGGGGAGGTTACCATGAGAAAAAGATTGAATAATCAACAGAAGGATAACGTTCTACGAATCAGGGCGTGGAATGTCAAAAGCTTGAACGTGGTACGGAAACTAGAAAATCTGAAAAGGGAAATGCAAAGGTTCAATCTAGATATAGTAGGGGTCAGTGAAGTGAAGTGGAAAGAAGACAAGGATTTCTGGTCAGAGGAGTATCGGATAATATCAAAAGCAGCAGAAAATGGTATAACAGGTGTAGGATTCGTTATGAATAGGAAGGTAGGGCAGAGGGTGTGTTACTGTGAACAGTTCAGTGACCGGGTTGTTCTAATCAGAATCGACAGCAGACCAACACCGACAACGATAGTTCAGGTATACATGCCGACGTCGTAAGCTGAAGATGAACAGATAGAGAAAGTATATGAGGATATCGAAAGGGTAATGCAGTATTTAAAGGGGGACGAAAATCTAATAGTCATGATCGACTGGAAAGCAGTTGTAGGGGAAGGAGTAGAAGAAAAGGTTACAGGAGAATATGGGCTTGGGACAAGGAATGAAAGAGGAGAAAGACTAATTGAGTTCTGTAACAAGTTTCAGCTAGTAATAGCGAATACCCTGTTCAAGAATCACAAGAGGAAGAGGTATACTTGGAAAAGGCCTGGAGATACGGGAAGATTTCAATTAGATTACATCATGGTTAGACAGAGATTCGGAAATCAGATACTGGACCATTTGTCAACCTGGAAAGAGCGTTCGACAATATAAAATGGTGCAAGCTGTTCGAGATTCTGAAAAAAGTAGGGGGAAGCTATAGGGAGAGACGGGTCATATACAATATGTACAACAACCAAGAGGGAATAATAAGAGTGGACGATCAAGAACGAAGTGCTCGTATTAAGAAGGGTGCAAGACAAGGCTGTAGCCTTTCACCCCTACTCTTCAATCTGTACATGGAGGAAGCAATGATGGAAATAAAAGAAAGGTTCAGGAGTGGAATTAAAATACAAGGTGAAAGGATATCATCAATGATACGATTCGCTGAAGACATTGCTATCCTGAGTGAAAGTGAAGAAGAATTAAATGATCTGCTGAACGGAATGAACAGTCTAATGAGTACACAGTATGGTTTGAGAGTAAATCGGAGAAAGACGAAGGTGATGAGAAGTAGTAGAAATGAGAACAGCGAGAAACTTAACATCAGGATTGATGGTCACGAAGTCAATGAAGTTAAGGAATTCTGCTACTTAGGCTGTAAAATAACCAATGACGGACGGAGCAAGGAGGACATCAAAGGCAGACTCGCTATGGCAAAAAAGGCATTTCTGGCCAAGAGAAGTCTACTAATATCAAATACCGGCCTTAATTTGAGGAAGAAATTCCTGAGGATGTACGTCTGGAGTACGGCATTGTATGATAGTGAAACATGGACTGTGGGAAAACCGGAACAGAAGAGAATCGAAGCATTTGAGATGTGGTGCTATAGACGAATGTTGAAAATTAGGTGGACTGATAAGGTAAGGAATGAGGAGGTTCTACGCAGAATCGGAGAGGAAAGGAATATGTGGAAAACACTGATAAGGGGAAGGGACAGGATGATAGGACATCTGCTAAGACATGAGGGGAATGACTTCCATGGTACTAGCGGGATCCGTAGAGTGCAAAAACTGTAGAGCAAGACAGAGATTGGAAGGCGTTAAGCAAATAATTGAGGACGTAGGTTGCAAGTGCTACTCTGAGATGAAGAGGTTAGCACAGGAAAGGAATTCGTGGCGGGCCGCATCAAACCCGTCAGTAGACTGATGACCTAAAAAGAAACAAAAGAGAAGAAATAAAAACTTTGAGGTTCGCCGATGACATTGTAATTCTGTCAGAGACAGCAATGGACTTGGAAGAGCAGTTGAACGGAATGGACAGTGTCTTGAAAGGAAGATATAACATGAACATCAACAAAAGCAAAACGAGGATAATGGAATGTAGTTGAATTAAATCGGGTGAAGCTGAAGGAATTAGATTTGGAAATGAGACACTTAAAGTAGTAAAGGAGTTTTGCTATTTTGTGGGCAAAATAATTAATGATGGTCGAAATAGAGAGGATATAAAATGTAGACTGGCAATGGCAAGGAAAGCCATTCTGAAGAAGAGAAATTTGTTAACATCGAGTATAGATTGAAATGTCACGAAGTCGTTTCTGAAAGTATTTGTATGGAGTGTAGCCATGTATGGAAGTGTAACGTGGACGATAAATAGTTTGGACAAGAAGAGAATAGAAGCTTTCGAAATGTGGTGCTACAGAAGAATGCTGAAGATTAGATGGGTAGATCACATAAGAAATGAGGAGGTATTCAATAGAATTGGGGAGAAGAGGAGCTTGTGGCACAACTTGACTAGACGAGGGGATCGGATGGTAGGAAATGTTCTGAGACATGGAGGGATCGCCAATCTAGTATTGGAGGGCAGCGTGGAGGGTAAATATTGTAGAGGAAGACCAAGAGATGAATACGCTAAGCAGATTCAGAAGGATGTAGGCTACAGTAGGTACTGGGAGATGAAGAAGCTTGCACAGGATAGAGTAGCATGGAGAGCTGCATCAAACCAGTCTCAGGACTGAAGACCACAACAACAACATATTAAGCTCCTTCGGAGATCAAAACACAAGAGAAATGTCCAGCATGATTTACAAGACCTGTAAGACAGGAGGGATATTCTCAGAATTCTAGTTGCACGTAAGAACTCCAATTTCAAAGAACGCAGGTGCTGCGTAGAGCTGTATACACTGCCGTTTCAGTATCTTGATCACTGAACAGGCGTCTCCTTTTTCAGGAAAGAGGATACTCGCTGCAGTATTCCACTGATGATGGAAGTGTACAGAGACAATTAGTGTATTCTACCTCTGTTTCTGCTTCCCAATTGACAAACTGAAGAATCAAATTTTCTGCTGTTACAGTTGTAAGAACACAGTCTCATTGAATTTTTTTAAATAATATCATATTCAATGTATTGTTTATATCATTTTCCACGATTGCAATTTCCATCTGATATTCATTTTCAAGTAGATAAAGGTGCTGAAAACACAGCAGTAGCCAGCATTAATAAAACGAGGGAAAAGCTGTGAATCTTTAAGACCTTGTACTACGTGAGCGACAGAAGCGGACGCGACGGCAGCTATGAATTGCTTAACATCCGATTTTAGGAAAACTATTCCGTGAAAAAATTTGATTCCTCCACAACCTATAGCTTCATATCTTTAAACGATTAAGGTCTGAATTATTTTCGTTATTCGTCGTAGTTACTGTGCTGCACGAAATTGAGTACGTGGATGCACGAAACTGTTAAGAATTTCTAAATCACGTTGTGTCGACTTTTCGTATTGTTCATTTAAGTGCATACATTATTGCGTATGAAATGTAACCAATATAACTAAATTGTATTTAAAGTTGAGACCGGAATGACCTCTCTTTTAATTCTTGAGATATTGGTTGTTATATCCGCGGACTTCCTATAACTTACACCATGAGGTTTTGTCCAAATTTTCATAGCCAAACAAAGGAGGGACACAGGTAAACGGGGTATCAATGCGACCAGCATGAGGTCTAGTTTTGCACGAAAATATTTAACTGCTTGAAAGTAATCAAGGTAATTAACGGAAACTTAATTAAGACGCTAAGAAAAAATTGGAATATTCGACGGCAAGCTGGTGTAAATAAAGTGTCAAAATTTTCATCTGTTCAAGACCAACCTATTTTGCACTTAAAAAGATACGTTGGTGCGGTATTTCAATGTCAAAAAGGCTTCCTTCGAATCAAATACGTTAGGAAGGCAAACGAGTAGTCAGTAAGATCATGCTTACAGAATAAAACTTGAAATTAAAAAATGAAAGAAACCAGTCAAATACTTTATGAAATGATTTGTGTAAAAAAATAAGATGATCAGAGAAACGGTCTATGTGCCTTCAAAGGCTCTAAATCATGAACAGAAAATGAGGTCCACCAAACGTTTCCCTAATATTTTTTATTTAATACTTTTAGACAAATCGTTACAAAAAACGTTTGACTTTCTCTTCAAAAATTTTCTAAGCTTTACTTTTACAAACCATTTACAGTAATCGAAATGCTTGGCCTTCGCATTGACTGCTGATGAATTACGTTCGCAACATCAAATATCAGTAACATTTCATGGTTAATTGTAATTTATTAGCAATTAAATGTGCGTGGTATACTGGGATAGGTGTGAAGGTGAATTTCTTTTGCAAGACCTTAAAAGTATACTTAGTGATGCAGTGTAAACACTATACATACAACTTGGTATACAGAATTGTAACTGAGTCAGTAAAAATATGAGAACGCCTCGAAATCGAACCCGGGACCTGTGGCTGATACTTAATCATCAACTGCATACGCTACTCCTACACCATAGCTAGCTTTTGCCCAGAGGTCTCAATCTGTGTAGTTATGGTTGTATTTAGCACTGTTAGCGATGTAGTAGTCATGCCTCCGCATTTATTGGCTGTTAAAAGTTGTTGATCATCTAAAAAACATTCGTATTTCATTTATTAATGAGTTAGTCGAATGCTCCTCTGTTCATTCATGTGTATTCGAAGAATTTGTCTGGTGATCTTCGTAGTTGACGATATTTATGAAATTCTCCATGGAGATTCCTCCCTTTGTAAATTTCATGAACTTGGCTCAAAGCAGCCACCTTGTAGCACGACATGGTCGTTCGCACGCAGGACGTGCAAGCTTTTCGCCCGATGCTGCTACATGTCGCTGGAGTGTCGCGTATCCAGAAGTCGCTAGCTGTCGCTCGCTTCTGTCGCTCATGTAGGACACGACCTAAGCCTCATGTCATCATTTGTCGCAGACACCGTCGGTATGTAACGGATGGGATTCAGTCTCTTGAAACTAGATTTTAGCTTGCTGCACATGTCACTGGCGAAGAGTTTTGATCCCACCCATTATGTGCTGTAGAACAGTGTACATTATTGCCATGTGCAGTTAGCTTTAACCTGGTTTCAAGAGTTTAAATCGCGTCCGTTACTTACCATAGATCGGCTTTTGATACCAACATCTGTAGTAAGCACGATTCTGGTTTCAAGAGTTTCAGCCCCATCCATTTCTTACGGTAGCATTGTGTTTGTGGATATGAAATATAGGCTGCCAGTAGCGATAAAAATTTCCCGAAGAAAAAGAGAAGTATTTTAACATCGAATATAAATTTAATCTTACATGGTGTTACAATGTGGACGATAAACATAGGTTGGTTGGTTTAAGGATTAAAGGGACCAAACTGCAGAGGCCATCGGTCCGTGATAAACATTACAAACAGGGAATAGACAAGAGTAAAACTGTAAAGCATGACTGTCTGGGAGACACCGAGGGGTAGGCTGAGCAGCCTAATTGGGAAGTCTTTCCTTCCTTCACATGCATTGGCAACTTTCCTTGTGTATTAAGTGGGTCTCTCGAATATAGGTGGTGTGGTTTTAAAATATGTGATTATGTAGCATTGGGTCATATTTGTGTTGTATGACGACATGAGAAAGGCTACCATACATGCCGCACCTATGTCCCGATAACGTGCGGAGGTTCCACGCGGTTTGAGGCGGCATGTCACGGATTGTGCAGCCCCTCCTACTGGAGGTTTGAGTCATCCGTCGGGCATAGGTGTGTGTGTTGATCTTAGTATAAGTTTATTTAAGTAGTGTGTAAGTAGGGGGACCGATGACCTCAGCAGTTTGGTCCCTTAGGAATTCACACACTCACAATGTCCCATGAGACACACAGATCCCCATGAAGAGTGTCAATTGCCCTTACTTCATGAGACACTGGAAAGAGGTTTGGAATTTAATTCACAAACCTGGCGAAAAACCTGGTGCTCAAGAACTGTACGACAACACCAGTCCTCTCTGTGCCATTGAAAACTCCTTCCGCCTAAATTTTGTATATAATGGTGCTAGAAAAAGAATGTTTGTAGATCTCCTAAATTCATATGATCCGATGCAGACTGTGTTTTTTCCAGTTGGGGTGCAGGGGAACATTAGCACAGCCATAGACAATATTTTTATTCATTCTTCATTACTAGATGGGCAAAAAAAAAAAAATGGTTCAAATGGCTCTGAGCACTATGGGACTTAACATCTGTGGTCATCAGTCCCCTGGAACTTAGAACTACTTAAATCTAACTAACCTAAGGACATCACACACATCCATGCCCGAGGCAGGATTCGAACCTGCCTTTCAGACTATGATGCACAAATTTTAACAATAAAAGACTTTTGTACTCAAAACAATGTCATATTTAATTACAAACTATGCAGGAAAGTTAATCCAACAGCAATAGACAATGTTTTAAACCTTGTCAAGGAACAAGAGTGGCAGGATGTTTACAGTGCCGATAACATAGAGGGTAAATACAATGCTTTCCTTAACACATTTCTCATGCTTTTTGAGAGTTGCATTCCGTTAGAACGTTCTAAATGGGGTAGTAGCAGTAATAGGAAGCCTAGGTGGCTAACTAGTAGGATAAGGATATCTTGTAGAACAAAGCAATAATTTCTCAAAATGTTAGAAATAGTCACAATCAAGTTACAGTAGCCCATTACAAACAGTATTGTAAGGTGCTGAAAAATGTTATTAGGAAGGTAAAGAGTATGTGGCATGCAAATAGAACAGCTAATTCAATGGATAAAATTAAAACTTTATGGTCAGTTGTGAAGGAAGTGTCTGGTCAGTAGCACAAGGTCGACGATATAAAGTGAGTTCACAGTAAAAATATTTCTGTTACTGGTAAATCAGATATTTGTACAGTATTTAACAATCATTTTCCGAGCATTGCTGGTGAATTAAATAAAAGTTTAGTTTCTACAGTAAATCATATAACTTTTTTGGCAAATGCCTTTCCTAGAGGTCTGAAATACTCCTCTGTGATACAATCCTCTGTGATACACACAAGAGGGAGATTGAGTCAATAATTAAATCACTGCACAATATGGACTCTCATGGTTATGATGGGGTGTCGAGCATAATATTAAAGTACTGTGCTCCACATGTTAGCCCTTTTTTTAGCCATATTTGTAATTTTTTCCTTTAGGAAGGATCAATTTCCTTTGTGATTTAAGTACTCAGTAGTAAAGCTGCTTCATAAAAAGGGAGAACGGGATAATGTAGATAATTTTAGACCTATTTCTATGCCATAAGTGTTTGCAAAAGTTATTGAAAAGGCTGTGTATGTAAGGATAATTGATCATTTTAGATCACACGATTTGCTATCAAATGTACAGTTCGGCTTCAGTAGTCGTTTAACAACTGAAAATTTTATATTCTCTTTTCACTGTGAGGTACTGGATGGGCTAAACAAAAGGTTTCGAATGCTTGGCGTATTTTTTTATTTAACTAAGGCATTTGATTGTGTTATCACAAAATATTGCTCCAAAAGTTGGACCATTATGGAATACGGGGAGTAGCTCACAATTGGCTCACGTCTTACTGTAGCAACAGGCAGCAAAAGGTCATTATTCACAATGTTGATAACAGCTGTGATGTGGGGTCTGAGTGGGATACTGTCAACTGGGGGTTGCCCCAGGGATCAGTGTTGGATCCACTCCTGTTCCTTATTTATATAAATGACATGCCCTCTAGTATTGCAGGTAACTCTAAAATATTTCTGTTTCCTGATGACACCAGCTTGGTAGTACAGGATATTGTGTGCAACATTGGCTCGGTTTCAAATAGTGCAGTACATGACCTAAGTTCATGGCTTGTAGAAAATAAACTAACGCTAAGTCACAGTAAGACTTAGTTTTTACAATTTCTGACACAAAATTTAACAAAACCTGACGTTTTAATTTCACAGAACGGGCATGTGATTAGTGAAACTGAACAGTTCAAATTTCTAGGTGTTCAGATAGATGGTAGGCTGTCGTGGAAAGCACACATTCACGATCTTGTGCAAAGACTTAATACTGCCCTTTTTACTATTCGAATGGTATCAGAAATGAGTGATCGTTCGACACGGAAATTAGTCTATGTTGCTTATTTCCTTTTCCTTATGTCGTATGGTATTATATTTTGGGGTAGCTCTTCCCATTCTAAAACGATATTTTGGGGTCAGAAGGATATTTTGCAGTTCGGGCAATAAGTGGTGTTACTTGGCGAACCTCTTGTCGAGCCTTTCATTAGTCTGGGTATTTTGGCATTGGCCTCTCAATATATATATTCCTTACTGTCATTTCTTGTTAATGAAATTAGCTTATTCCCAAGAATATGCAGCTTTTACTCGGTTAATACTCGGCAGAAATAAAACCTGCATTTGGATCGGACTTCCTTAACTCTTGTGCAAAAAGGTGTGCAGAATACCGTTGCATCCATTTTCAATTAGCTACCACTAGAATTCAAAAATCTTAGCAGTAATCCACGCACTTTCAAATCGAAACTGAAGAGTTTCCTCATGGGTCACTCCTTCTATTCTGTCGAGGAGTTTCTTGAAAAATTTAGCTGATCCTTATTGTATTGCTGATTGCGTTTACTTAAATTTATTGTCTGACTTTTTTGCGTTCATAAACATCTATTTTTATCTGTTATTACTTTTATGCTGTATTTTCATGTACTGACACGTTTTATGACCTTGGAGATTTGCTCCTCTATTTGGTCCTACGGAACTTGACGTGTAAATAAATAAATAAATAAATAAATGGTTACCATACAAGGTTGAACACTACCGCACACGAGTGTATAAGCGACTCAATCCACATAGGCGAGCTGGGAGAACAGATGATGCTGTAACATGCTGGTACAAATTATAGAAGTTTAGAGGAGTTCGTTATTAAGGTGTTTATGAATCGAATTGTGATGACAAGGCTACACCATCAGATCTGTGACATCGGGTAAACAGTTAATCTGGTAATGGAACATAGAGAAGTAGGTTAGAAATAGTAGGCCAACACCGCAAATTGAGTACAGTAAATTTGTTCAAATTAATGTTGAAGTAGATAAGAAATGAACTGCAGAACGTAGACTATGTTACAGTGTAATGTCAAAGCAGTCGCGGGACAGCTGCTTACAAAAACAATGGTTTAGTTAGTTTTACTGTATACCTATAAAATAAAGATTTTTTAAAGGGTAGAACTCCCATGTACAAAACACCATCAACGTTTTTAATTACTTTACAAGTGAGTTGATGTGCTCATTATTAGACTTTAAGCATATAAGCGAGAGAAAGTTTAGAAAATCTTTTGAATTAAGTTTAAAGCTGGTTGGGTGTTGCTAAGTGCTCCGATTATCAGACACTGCATGAGTATAGTCTGGGCAATTTGCGCTCCATTTGAAGGATCAACCAGTTTCTGTCACATCTCAGTGTTTGTCGCTTGATTTCTCATGAGCTGTGCGCCGTACAGTGATATAATTATGGAGCTACATTCAGTCGTATATGTGGATACTGTCTGCGAATAGAGTTTGTAGTAAATACGTAATGAACTAAAACGTCATGCCTGATACGTCAGTCTTACTATATGAACAGCAAAAGTGCAATGAGTGATAAATTTTTCTCCTAACGTTATTTTTGGTGGGCTCAGCCAAAAAGAATTTTGTAAATGTTTGAAGTGCTGTGGTAATTGTATTGGAACGTACCAAGTGCGTTCATGTTCATATACTGAATGAATCTATTCTTGGTATTTGCTCGCAATCTGTTATGCCATCCCAACACGAATACACAGTTTCTAACCGTAATACACTCATGTTCATAAATTAAGGATAATGCTGATACATGGTGAAACAACACTCTGGTAGGCAGTTTGCGGGTTTAAATCACCTCACAGAATGACCATGCGGTGGATTTGACCTGCGGTCTGCGGGGCGGTGGGTGGAAATTTCTCTGTTGTTGCCGTTCACAGCGTAGGCTCTCTAACTACAATGTTGGCAACCAGAAAATTGATTAGCAAAAACGTGATGCCTATAATTAAATTTCACTGTGCCCACTCTGTTGGAGAGATAGAGTTATTTGATCACTGAAGCGCATTACGCTGAGGATTGAGAATGATGTCTGGGATTCATAGAAAATGCAGTTTACTATAAGAATTTTCACTATATTCTGTAAACGATAAAGCATAAAGTTCCAGACAAAAGTTCACCCAAGCAATGCTACTGTCAGCTCTTATAGTATCAGAGCTGTTCAGAGTCTATTGCGCGGATCCTATTATTCCTATATAATTATCAATGTAAATGTTCAAAGTGAATGCCTACCAAAATTTGATGTTAATACTCATCAAACGCCATGCTAGTAATGGTACAAGGTATGTCCTGCGGCGACACGTGAAAATACGACATACGCAAACTGAGAATAAATCACTGAGGTCGTTCCACAATCAACACTTTACCACAATGCGAACTCATTGTTACGTGCATACCGAGTTTCGTAATACAGCATCCAAGGCTGTTCCTTGCAACTGCACAGACGCGACGTGGCTTCCAGCATGGAGTGCGCGTTGGTACGAATCTAGAAGAGATCTGGGGCCTGACTCGGGCTCGCAGCGCTCTTATTTATACAGCCACGGTGCGGACCGCGGAAGGTGTAGCCGACAAAATTTGTCTTCCTGACCAGCCGCCGGGGCTAGTAGAGCACCACTTCAAGTTACTAAATAATTAATTGCCTCATTCGCTGAAGGCCGATGAAGCTGTCAATTTAATTGAGCAATCAGCACACAGACGCGTATCTATAATAAAATTATGATGTGGCTAGGTTAAATACTTTTGGCGAGAGAATTATTTTAGTTGTTCTGCATGCAATAGATGAGCTTTGAACTTGCTCTTTGGAGAGACGCTACAGCTATAATTTTATAGCTACCTTTTGGAAACTTGTCACATCGTTGTTATTATAGCGTATTTACATTCAACCTAAATCTAAACATCCTAGCTTTGTCTAATCACTTACTTAATCTATCTTGCTTCCGTACTTTTAGGACACAAAAACAGAAAATCAGGAATTTCTACCAAAATATTATTTTGTGAGAACCAGCATTGTGTTTCCATTAATTTACAATGAAAAAGGAATCCCAATATAAATTTCGAAGTTTCTAGCTCCTTCCTGTTGCACTGATGTTTTCTAGGTAAATCATCCAAATTTCGAAATCTGTTATAGTTACTAAACTGAAACTTAACACATTATCATTTTAGCATCACTTCTGACATGCTATTAACTCTTCAGATTATTTACTTTGCTTTAAGGTATTGCACAACATTTTTGCCATCATAGCTAGTTACAGGGGACTAGGCTGGCGCACAATGGAAAGCATATGAGTTCTATATGGCATTGGTAGACTGATTCCCTACAGGTCGTCGCACAGTCGCACAGTGGCACTGGCAGGAGTCCACATAGGCTGAGGTGTGCTGCTGCATGTCAGAGTACGGGGCAGCGAGTAAGTGTACAGAAGTTTTCAGACATGCTCATGGTGACTGTGTGTTGAAAATGGCTCAAAAAACAAATACTGATGACGTTATGAGGGGTGGAATACTAGGGCGACTGGAGGCTGGTCAAACACAGCAGGTCATAGCACGGGCCCTCTGTGTGCCACAAAGTGTGATCTCAAGATTATGGCAACGATTCCAGCAGACAGGAAACGGTTCCAGGCGCTACAGTACAGGATGTCCACAGTGTACAACAGCACACGAAGACTGATATCTCACCACCAGTGCCCGCAGACGGCGACCGAGTACTGCAGGTAGCCTTGCTAGGGACCTTACTGCAGGCGCTGGAACAGTTGTCTACAGACACACAGTCTACAGACTACTGAACAGACACCTGGAGACCTATAAGGTGCATTCCACTGACCCCTGGTCTCAGTAGAGCCCGCAAAGCCTGGTGTCAAGAACACAATGACATGGTCACTGGAACAGTGGTCCCAGGTTATGTTCATGGACGAGTCCCGATATAGTCTGAAAAGTGATTCTCGCAAGGTTTCCATCTGGCGTGAACCAGGAACCAGATACCAACCCCTTAAGGGGCTCCGGAACGCCCTATACTTGCAATGTTAAAATAACGCTTATAAATTACATCTTTCCTCACAAAGTATTTGAGGTAGGAAGTTGAACTTTTTACATGTTATTAATTGGAATATGGGCTACAACTTAACACAGGGATTTTACAAAATTTTAGTTCAGTTATTAATGATGATTTTTTTTAAATTGTAATGAAAATTCACAACATTTTTTTGCAATTTTTTATTTATGTATTAAAAAATATACAGTTTTTTGGAAAAAGGCTGTGTTAAATTATGCAGAAGGTACTGTGTAACATTTACTGAAAGTTTGAAACAAATATGTTTGGAAGATCCTTAGAAAACATGTAATTAGTATGAGAAAATAAAAGTTTTGGGAATCGAGCGACAAAGATTGGATTAACTTTTTAGTGCATTCCAGGTCCATAGGATGGATTATCTTCATCCTCTGCAACCTCCTCCTCCAGCTTCCTCTTGTTCCTCCTCCTGTTTACTCTTGCTTGTATTTCTAGACTCTTTACAGCCCTGTCTGCAGCCCGAAGGCGTTCCTTGTCTAAGGCAAGCATCGCTCGTTGTTGTGTTCGTAGATTTTGCTACCATTTTCTTCAGTTGCAGTTACTGCAACACTGTTCCAAAAGGTGGTCATGTATGAACACTTATCACATTTCAGTTGTATTTCACTAGCAAGTCCTACGTGATTTATTATGGAGAGTTGCAGACCAACTTCACTACAATGAATACATCTTACACAGTTTGAAAAAATTCCTTTGAGAACCAACATATCAAATATTTCATACACATCCGATTCGCCCATAACACATTCATAGTTTTCACTCATTGAACCAAGCTTCTTCTGTGAAGTATTTTCTTTCCCACTTTGACTGCTATGGGCAGGTGTACTTGAGAGGTTAGGTTCACTCACTTGGTTATCGTCTTTATTGTTTACAGTAATAACACATACCTTTGGCTTTCCAACATTTCTCCTTTTCTTAAAAGCCTTCAGAGGATTTCTAATAACTTTACTTTTGCTCATTATTATACTTCAACAAAACAGAGACTCAAGAAACAGAATTAATTACGAATATTTTCGAGATAACGACAGAGTAAATAAACATGAAACAATCGACAATCACACCAGCGATATATATTGAACCATCACAGGTTAGCCACAACACATACTTTATCTCACATCACTAAAATGTACCTGATGAACACGGACGTTAATAATAACACTATTTGACAGCAGTTTAACAGCACCACAGTGGGTCACGCCCATGTAGAACACATTTCAAAAAACATTTAAAAAGAGTTGTAGTCTTCGGAATTGAATAAATTGTATATCTATTAAAAGGTAATAGTCTGTAGATTCAGAAAACGCAAAAAAGTAAAAATTGAACTTTTCATGATTTTGAGCCTTGAAAGGGACCTGTATGGAGGTGGTGGTGTGGGGTGGGATTACGATTGGTGCACGTACACCCCTGTATGTCTTTGACAGAGGAACTGTAGCAGGTCAGGTGTATCTGGACGTCATTTTGCACCTGTATGTCTGCCTTTTCAGGGATACAGTGGGTCCCACCTTCCTCCTGATGGATGATAACGCACGACCCCACCCAGCTGCCATCGTGGAGGAGTACCTTGAAACAAAAGGTTTCAGACAAATGGAGTGGCCTGCCTGTTCAAAAATGTGAAATCTTATGGGACTTAACTGCTAAGGTCATCAATCCCTAAGCTTACACACTACTTAGCCTAAATTATCCTAAACACAAACACACACACCCATGCCCCAGGGAGGACTCGAACCTCTGCCGGGTCCAGCCGCACAGTGCATGACTGCAGTGCCTGAGACCGCTCGGCTAATCCAGCGCGGCTGGTCAGTGTGTTCTCCGGACCTAAACCCCATCGAGTACGTCTAGGATACTCCAGGTCGATGTATCGCTGCACGTCTTCAAACCCCTACGACACTTGAGGAGCTCCGACAGGCACTGGTGCAAGAATGGGAGGCTATAACCCAGCAGCTCCTCGATCACCTGATCGAAAGTATGGCAACCAGTTGTGCGGCCTGTGTACGTGTGCATGGTGATCATATCCCATACAGATGTCGGGGTACATGCGCAGGAAACAGCCGCGCTTTGTAGCACATGTGTTCCAGGACGGTTTTCTCAACTTATCACCAATATTGTAGACTTAAAAATCTGTGTCGAATGTGTTGCCTATATGCCTATGCTATTAGCGCCAGGTTTTTGGAGTGCAACGTTGTGTGGCACCACATTCTGCAATTATCCTTAATTTATGAGCATGAGTGTACTTGTCTTACTGTGTTTGACCTGCAACGTAAGATTATACGTCTCAACGACAAATTGTAACAACATTTAAAATTTTTAAATTCCGTCAATATTTGTATGAAACATTGAAAATTAATTTTTTTTTGGCCGTGGAAACCGTTAAATAGGATGCTTGCAACTGGGGCCGGTTTACCGTGCCCCGTGTTTGTCGATTGGTATTATACAGTACAACCGATTTAAAGGAGAGGAAGACGGTTTGGCTAACAGTTTCTTTGGTTAGCCCATGAACCTCTAAGATGTACTGCAGTACTTTGTATTGTAATTAAAGTAAGTACTTTTAAAAAGTTTTGAAGATCAAACGAATTCAAAAATATCTTTGTATGCTATACTTATGTTCTTTATGAAAGTAAGAATTACCTTTTTAGGATTACATTGCATTCGTATACAATACGCCGTACGTAATACAGTAGTCTGTTGCATGCGAATTACTCATTCAAAAATGTCGGTAATTTTTGTTTGTTTCTTGTGTCTCTGCCACGCTTTCGAGCAGCAATGTCCCACCATCGTTTCATCAGAGTGACAACAGCTGCCGTTGACACAATGCATTGTTCAACAAATCTTGGAGAAACCTGCTATAAAAACAGAACGCCTACCGTGATTTCTGTGTTATACTATACCAAGTATGTTTTTGAGAGATAATTTATTAACACAGACATACCACCAGTACTCGAAAACCATCCCCGATGTCACTCTGTCTTTCACATCATCTACTTCGCCTCTTCGATCGCGTCTGTTGTTTCACTGGAACACTGTTTCCACAATTCCTTGGTCCGCTATTTCTTGTGAATCGTCCGCCACTACCTATTCATCTACATCGCAAGTATCCATGTCTCCTTACCCGCGAATTCTCCTTACAATATCTGTCAAGTTCTCAAAATTTTACGAATCATACACCTTTCTACAGCACCTATGAAGAATTTCAGCGTCGACATTATCAGGCCTGCATTCACCAATAAATTGTGTATTTCATATTTACTTCCCTCATCGCATCATTCGCATTGTTGTTTTGCATCTCACTATTTTGCAGGATCGTTCTCACAAACAGCTCCAGGTAGTGCCATTTAAATGCTGTTATGTCTTGAGCCAGCGACAGATACGGACGTAACGCTTGCGGGAAGAAAATACACAACAGTATCGCAATTTTTTACCTCGTAAGGACATGTAGGCGCATTGAGAATCCATGCGATGTCTTTGTTAAGCAGACCTTTTTAGTTCTAACTTTTCAACTTTCGCTACGAACTGATCACTAAACCATCTGGCAATGAGTTCACAGGTTATCCAAAAATACCGTTGATCGAGAATACCTTCCCGAAACACATTAGGGGCAGTCTATGTGTACCAGAAGCGTTTCTTTTTTCATTTTGTATCCTGAAGCAGACGTTTCATTTGAGGGAGCTGAAAGGTTTTGGAGACAACATCTTGAAATGAACTCCCGTTTCAGGCCATTGTAAAATCTAAAATGGATGCTTAGTGTAGCCTTGGGCGTAATCTCCAATTTCTGTTTTGAAAACATATCGCGTCCGGTTCTGCAAATAACTTTAGTCCACACACATTCCATTGCAAAATGCCATATCTGCTTCTAAACCCGATTAACCACCCTCTGCTTGAAGAAAAATCTTTTCTTTCCTCGCCTAGCAACAGCCAATATTTTAGCTTCTTTTTGCAGTTTCATGCAGGAAAAGGCATCTCTTTTTCTCGGAAGTGTCCACTGTTTTTCCTATTGGATTTTTCACAGATTACTCTACAAGTTTAGATCACGACTTGACCCATTATGAATCGACAGAAGCACCAAGTCTGTAATTAGCTGCAACGTTTTCAGTAAAATTCCTTTCTCAGCTTCATGGGTAGTAGCTAGCTGGTCAGCAAAAGTAATCACAACATGCTCCCGTTTAGTCGCCATAGCACAAAATGGAAAGAAACAGCCATTCGAATGCACTATTTTAGGCATTGTAGCTTAGACAGGCGAGTCTGTGGGTGGGAAGACAACTCCATATCAGCGTTCACCTGTACCCGCTAACCGCGGCGGCCCAGCACACCCTCGCCTCGAACCTCCGTCCAGTATATGTTCCTTCTACCTTATTATTTGAAATTTTTCGGTAGTTTGTAGAGGTTTCGGTTGACTAAGATTTTACTATAAATGGCCCGTCTAGACTCGCTTTTCCTTCACGTGATCTGCTCGCAGCCCATAGTCGATGTTGATTTGCTTTCAGAAGTCTGACGACAAGGAATGGATAACCGAACGACCAGTACTGTCGCTCAGTTCTATGCCGGCTAAAGTAACCACTACAGTAGACGTGACACCATTTACAGTTATTTATATCGCTTTGCAGCTGCAGTAGCTAATTCAGTGACACTGTATCGCTGGACCTGACACGCCCGATCCATTACAGTGCCCAGAGTTCAGGGTATTTAGGAACAAGACCGGACACCTGACATGAGTACAGCAGAGCAGGTTTGCTAAACTATGTCTGCAGTGGCAGTTTGTAGCTAAAAATAGTGAGGGAGCTGCTACAGAAATTTTTTACCTCAATTAGATATGATGTAAACAGAAACGAACGTGTATAAAAACAGAATTTTCAGAAACTTGATAGAATCCTAAAAGAACAAAATCAAACATTTTTACTCACTTGAACCTAAATCGCTACAGTTCTAGTCTGATCTAACCATCTAAAAATTAAATTCTTTCTTCTTTTTCTAAATTATGCGAAAATATGAAAAATATGTTCCTTATTCTCTGGTTGATGACAGCTGACATTTTTCTCCATTGAAAGCGCTTTAAGCGCATTTAGCCTCTACGAATTCATAGCCATTTTTCGTAAACTTACTATTTTTCCAGCGTTGAAAATCAGCATTCTGCCTTTCATGTTGTCATGGGAACTGTTAACAACACTTTGTATAAGTTTCGTAATTTCACAAACAACATGTGCCAGATTGTTTTTCGAGGTAAATATCAGCAGCTCAGTTAATCTGCAATATTTGTGAATATCACACCCATAATAGAATACGTTTTGCTCAATTTCAAGATTTTTTTGTCATTCCACAGATAAGCTGCAGTGGTCAGTGCTACGTCTTCTGTACGTTGTTCACTCTTGAATCTGATGCATTCCGCGTTGAACAATTTAGCAGCTACTGTGTGCTTATTGGAAGTGTTTCTTCATTGTCACACACTTTCCTTGCTTTTGGCATGCGTGTATTTGAAGGATTCTCACAGAACTTCGACTTCATTAATCCTCAAATGAAACTAAACTCCGCCCGAGGAGGCCATGAAGGTCCAACCATTCCGACCAGTCGTCGTGTCATCCTCAGCCCACAGGCGTCACTGGATGCGGATATGGAGGGGCATGTGGTCCGCACACCGCTCTCCCGGGCATATGTCACTTTACGAGACGGGAGCCGCTACTTCTCAATCAAGTAGCTCCTCAGGGCTGAGTGCACCCCGCTTGCCAACAGCGTCAGGCAGACCGGATGGTCACCCATCCAAGTGCTAGCCCAGCCCGACAGCGCGTAACTTCGGTGATGTGACAGGAACCGGCGTTACCACTGTGGCAAGGCAGTCGGCAAATCCTAAAAACAAACACTTATGAAATTTGTTGTATGTGCTTTACCTTTAAGTACACTAATTTGTTGAGAGTGCATTTGGTTGCAAGTTATTTCAGCATGAGGTATAATTTCATTAGAATAACCAAAACTTGAAATTAACATCATTCAGGTATTTTAAATTACTGTTGCCTCTGCAGTGGTTTGATCTGAATTTGTTATTGACTGAATGACTTTTTAAAGGTTACAAATTTTGATGAACCCTGTGGTTTATAGTCATAGACTTTATTTCTTGGGGATACAGGGCCATGGTTAAAGTTTTCTTTCTCGCAAAAGAATTGAAAGAAATGTAATCGGAAAGAACAGCTGGAAACAGAGCTATAATGTCATTCTACAATTTATCACATTCAATAAAATGAAACACCCTTTTTAAGCACAACACATCTGCATTAAAAAAGAGGACTGTCCGTCTCCCAGCAGCAGTCGCCTCGCCAGATTCGGCACTGCAGAAGAGACAGTGTTGTGTCTCCCTCTCCCTCGCGGCACCCACTCTGACAGCTTCCTGTGCGCGCATGCGCTCAACAACCGAAAACCATGCTGCTGGAAGTGTGAAGCGGAATTTTTTTGTATCTTTTTCATAAATTGTTGGATTTATTCTGACATTAAGCATAATGATTACACTCTGAAGCAGAAAATATCGCAACACCAAAAACTAATTAATGTAGAGAAATGAAATTTCGGGAATGTTTTTGTCTAGGGAAGATATTTAAGTGATCGACATTGCAAGATCACAGATTAATGTAATTTTGAAATGTTGGTACAGTAATGAACGGTGTAACCCCCACAATGTCGAATGCAAGCATGCAAACGTGCATGCACTGTGTTGTACAGGTGCCGGATATCAGTTTGTGGGTTGGAGTTGCATGCATGTTGCTCTCGGTCGGTCAGTACAGGAGCGGTTAATACTGTTTGTGGATGACGCTGGAGTTGTCGTCCGATGATGTCCCACGTGTGCTGGATTGGAGACAGATCTGGTGAGCGATAAGGTCAAAGCAACGTGTCGAGACTCTGTAGAGCATGTTGGGTTACAGCGGCGGTTGTGGGCTAGCGTTATCCTGTTGGAAACCACCACTGGAATGCTGTACATGAATGGCAGTACAACAACGACTCGTTGTCACAATATTGACATATGAATTTGCAGTGAGGGTGCGTGGGATAACCACAAGAATGCTCCTGCTGTCATACGAAACCACAACCCAGACCACAGCTCCAGGTGTAGGTCCAGTGTGTCTAGCACGCAAACAGGTTGGCTACAGGCCAACAACTGGCTTCCCTCTGACCTATAGTTGGCCGACAGTGGTTCCGAGAGAGAACCAGCTTTCATCAGAAATCACAACAGACCTCCAGCTGCATTCCAGTGAGATTTCGCTTGAGAACACAAGTCGGAAATTGCGGTGGTCTGGGGTCAGCAGGAAGGGCGCTGCAGGGCGTCTGGCTCAGAGCTGTCCTCGATGTAACTGACTCGTTACAGTTGGCTGTGTCGCTGTGGACCCAACTGCTGCTCAAACTGCTGCTGCAGACGCAGTTCAACGATCCAGAACGATACGCCGGAAACGACGGTCTCCCCTATCGGTACTGCCACGTGGTCGTCCGGAGTCCGGTCTTGTTGCGCCCGTACATTCTCGTGACCACCGCTGCCAGCAGTAGTCTTCAGTGGCTGCAGTCCTTGTGCAATATTGTAGGAGGAACATCGTGCTTCTCGTAGCCGTATTACAGGACCTCGTTCAAACTCAGTTCCTTTGTCGCCTTAAAGGCGTTCTTGACCACCATGAGCTCACCACGTCCAGTCGGAGAGATAGTTATCGCTCACCGCCGTTACAGCGTGTATTTAAAGCAAAACTGATTTGCATCCTCACAGAGGCGCTACTAGCTACACTCTTCTGCGACCGCCGCGACATCAGAACGGACACAATCTTCCAGATGCAAGAACACGCCTACCAACTTTCGTTTACATCGGACAACTCCATCTTGCTGTTGCGATTTTTGCTGTCTGTGTACATTGTACAAGTATAAATAAAGAATTCATTCTATTAGACACTATTGATAATATGAAGTGGAAGGAAATAGCGGGTGCTACATTTCCACAGTGTCTACACGCAAGCCGCCACTGAATGCCTGCAGAGTTACTGTTGACTATGTGACAAACTGATATTCTCCCAGTTTGTAAGTACATCATAATTCTTAGAGAAAGAAGCGCAGTGAACGAAATACGAAGCAGACAGTGCATGATAAGTTCACCTCATATCGTTGCTGATGGCTTGATGTGAATTGCCATTATGTAATTATTTAATACGGTTATGCTATCACTTACCGCAGAAATTTTTTATTTGCGTTTTAAGTTTGGGTATTCTCAATGAGAACAATTAAAAATCACAAATACCCTTTTTTTCATTTTCACAATTTCCTTCCAATTCGGGGCGAGCTGGCTACACTGATGTATCTGTTCTTCATTCGTATAGGTAATGACTACAACGATCTTAAAGAAAAAGGATGATAAAAAGTGCAAGTTCGATGAACTGGAACTAGATACGTTGGCGTGACGATGTATGAATGTGATGCTGAGGGTAATTTAGAGGCGTGATGCTGATGATGCTACTGACACTGAAGCTGCTGTAGCTCGACTGGAGGTCAACGACAAGCTCGGGCTACGAAATTCCGATGGAAAGGGAATGAGATGTAGGAAAAGATCGTGTACAAGTTGTATTCCTCTCAGAGGCGCTCAGCTGGACTGGGAGCGTGGGCTGAAGAAGTAGATCTTTCAGTCACGTACTGCGAGAACTGTGCTTGTGATGGGTTGTGACTACACAACGATAGCCGATATCGTGTAGGTTGGGGTGGGGCTGCAATTAGACCAGGGAATATGCCAGGTTTGTTTGTAAATGAGATAGTCGAATATAATATCACAAACAAACAAATTACCTGTATAAATATTTTACTGATTTCACATTTCTATCCTACAAATAACTAATACAAGTAGCACTTGTAGCTGGAGAGGTGATAGTTCGAAGTAATTAGGAAATTCATCAACTAAAACAGAAGATGATGATAACCGTCTAGTAACGTCACCAGAAATTCAAATCTAATTGTAAAACTATTCGGACAGGGTATCTGTATTATGCTAAAGTTAGCAATTTCATCTGAATAATACAAAGTGTGAGGTCATCCACGTGCGTACTAAAAAGAGTTCGTTAAATTTCGGTTACTTGATAAACCACACAAACCTAGGAACTGTCAGTGCAACTAAATACCTAGGATTATAGCTACGAACAACTTAACTTGGAACGATCAAGTAGCAAATATTGTGCGGAAGACGAACGAATAATTGCTATGTATTAGCAAAACACATGGAAAGTACAACATATCTATTAAAGAAACAGCCTAACAACACTTCTCAGTCTTCTTCTACCTATTATGGCCACACATAATACCATTGCTGATGACGGACATCACCTCCAAACGGAGTGAAATTTTAATCATTCAATGGCCGTTATGTGACGAACATCCCCACAAAGTGTGATTCATATTGACTGTTGCTTAATGGAGCTATACCTTCCATTTTCGTCAACGTGTTTGGGGCGTAGTTCAGCTGTTATGTATGTACAAGACAGGAAACATGACGAGTTATTCACATCCAGTGCTGGACTCATTCCGGGCAGCAGCTTTGCAGCGGCTGCCGTTCCGTGTCGCCGCCAGCGTGCGCTCGCTGCAGGTGGCTGTTACTGATGGCTTATCGCGTTTAACGGAAATCGGGCGGCGAAATGACGTTCGCTTAACGACGGATGGCGACTGTCGACGAGAGAGCGGGATTTATCGTCACGCTGACCCGCGAGCGTCGGACAAGCCGGCCGCACACCTCCTTGCGGATTCGCTTGTTACGTCAGGCGCATGCGTAGAAACAATTGTGCAGTGAGTGCGCTTCTACGAACTGCCCGTCGGCAACCCTCTCGTACAAAATTGTTGTGTAAATATCTCATGCTTGCTTTGCTGTGTAGCCTTGGGTGGCCGTATTTTTACGAGGATCGCTCCGAAAGGGTTGCATAATGTATTTTTTGGTCATGCATTTTACTTTCCATACTTTTAAAACTTTTACATGTCATGACACACTCCTTACAGACAAAATGTAATTTTGTGACATAATCTCCGTCCGTTTCAGTCACCTTATACCACTATGAAACTAAGGCATGTGTAACTGCAAGACTGAAGACAGGACCAGCGTCTTTGACCCACTGTTTAGCAGTTTACTGAAGAGGTTGTAACCATAGGGTGCCAGATCAGGCCTTAGGGTGGCTGTTTCACAGTCACTCACCCAAGGATGAGTGACACTTCTGAAGGGTAATCGAAACAACATTGGCGACCTGTGGTCGGGCATTATTCTGCAATAGAATTACGTCATGCGTCAACATTCCTCGGCTTTTGGACTTGATGGAACGCTTCAATTTTTTCGAAGCATCTACACATCCATTGGCATTAATTGTGGCGTCGTGTTCCACAAACTCAGTGAGCAGTGGGCCCTGCTGTCAAAGGAAAATGTCATCGTGGGTTTCCCGCAGCTAGCGTGCCTGCTGTTTCGACTACGATGCAGAAGCTTCGCAGGGAAGCCCTTACACGTCCGTGACACATTGTCTGTGTCTCCCCATATATTTGGAGAGATAGCCCAACTGACCTATTTTCCCGCCAAAATTTGAACTTCCCGCAGTGACATCATCGCGACGTTGCCATATCTGCCATATCTACCTTGGACCCGTCATCTTGAACACATCTGGTAACAATGCAGAGTGGGGTGACTCCTTCTTGCCCTACTACTCTTGTCTTGCAATTGTCTCGATAGTCTACGTTCAGCCTGTGAGCCCACACACTTGCGGCAAAGCGTGCGATGGAGTCAAATATCGCAATGTGGTAGGTCCTTACCGGCTTAACAGGTAATGTGTACTGAGTTGTGGTGAGTCTTGCTAGTTTGTGGATGATTTTGGAGGCTTTGTCAATTGTAACTTTGATATGATAGTTGAAACTCTGTTTTAGCCAATTGGCAGCCCTAGATAACGTGTGGCTTGCTTCCTCTTTATGCTTGTATTGCCTAATTTTAGAATTGGATTCCTCTGTAATGTCCCTCTGAGCAATAAATATACAGTTTTTATGGGAGCGACTTTTAATTTATTTTCTTTGCACCAAGTGTTAATTTTCTGAAGCAGTTGCGTGGCTGTTGTCTGTATTGCTCCTCTCGACTTGGCTGACACCACTACGAGCAGGTCATCGGCATGGGCCACCACACCTCTTACCCTATCGTCACCATCCAGCATGTTCAGCAAGAGCTCGATTACAGTATCCTAGAATGCAGATCGAGCCCTGTGGACATCCCTTCGTTATTCTCTTGACAACCTTGTGTGTACCAGCCCTCCACTCCGCCACTCTGCCTCTGCAGTGGTCGAGGAGGCTATTGACGAGGGAAGCTGATAGCCACATTTCCCTTAACCTGGCGAAGAGGGACGGCCACCACAGGTTGTCAAAGCCCCTGGCTATGTCTATTTTTATGGCGGCCACGTATTTGTCACTGATGCTATTTGTAACTGTCAGTGCTCGGTAGACGGCGTCTTCTATTGATGTAGCTTCCTTGAAGCCGAATTGATGGGCCGTTAGCCCGAGGAGGTTTCTGTGCAGTTGTAAGCGGTCAGGCAGGAGCCTTCTCGGTTCCTTGGAGAGAGTGTTTAAGAGGCAGATCGGTCGGTACTTTTTGGAGTGTTTTGCTCTTTGTTTTGTGATTTCCCGATCATTACTACATTAGCAGTTTCCCAAAAGTTGGGAGTTCTGCCTGTTAGTAGTGCCTCGTTAGTAAGAAAAGGTGTGATTTGTGTTACCGTTTGTTTTAATGTTTCTGAAAGTATTTTGTCTGGGCCGGTTGCTTTTCGGTTTTTTAAGCCTGCTTGCTTCATGCTCTCTCTTAGGACAGCGTGGTGTCGCTAGTCTTGTGTGGGGTCGACATGTGGGAGAAGCCTCTTCAGAAGATATTCTGCTGTGCTTCTCCGTCCTCTCATCATTGTGACGTCAGCTTGTTTTAGTGTTGACAGAACTGTCAGTGTCTTAACTCGTTCTGTTTCTATCTTGAAAGGTTGTCCCCGAATGTCGTTCTGTTGCTGGGTTTTGACGAAATTCGTCCCGTAGTCTTGCCTTGTTGTTTTAGTTGTTTCTGGTATTTCTCTTTAGCGTCACAATTCAGGTCAAGTCTTATCTGTCTTTCAGGAGCTGTCTTTGCTTGTTGGTAGTACTTTCTTTCGTCCCGTGAATCCTTCCTTAATCTTGCCAGTTCTGTCGACCACGGTTTTTTCTGTCCCCACACAGTTTTTTCCCGTGGTATAGCTGCTTCCTTTGCTCTTTGTTGGCCCTCTGTCAGTATATGCGTATTGTAGTCTATACTGCCATGAACTGTGTGTAGTGACGACGCCTCAACAATATCTCTAACTTTTTGCCAGTCGGCTATTCCTATAAGTAAATGCTGCTGTTCGTGGTCCATGTTATGTATAATGACATATCTGTGCTTACGGTGATTGCGTTGTGGTTGCTGTGTATGGATCTAACCCATACCCTCCATGTGTTGACTAGTGGAAGAGATTTTGCGTTCCCTAGAGAAAGGTCTACGTTACTTACACCACTGGCGTCTCCGCAGTAGGTAGGCGGCTGACCCTCCCTAATCAGTATGAAGTGGTTGCATTCATTTACCACGTCAACCACTATTTATCCTCCGTTATCAGTTCTGAGTTCCATAAGGGGGATTTCGCGTCGATATCGGTTAGAATGAGCAGCCTTTTTCTTTCTGAGTGCCGTGAAATGTCTTTTATTTTGTCTAATAAAGATTCTATATCATACGAGTACAGAGCGTAAATGGACGACATAAGGCATACATCCTATCTGTCTGTCATTTATGCTGTGGCGATGGGTTCAGAGCAAAAGCGGGTGATCTGTGTTACTATGAGGTTTTTATTAACTACTATTATCGCGGCTCTCGCGTTCGGTGTACCTACTATTGTGCTGTAACGTAAGGGGAACCCTGAAGTATTCCCGCCTCGCAGAAAGGGTTCCTCAACCTAGGCGATGTCTGCTTTTGTTTCTTCCAAGAGCCTACCTAGTTACATGTTTACTAGGGTACTGCCCTGGCAGTTTAGTTGTATTACCTTCATAAGGGGTGTCTAGTCAAGGAAAAACACTTAGACGTGGTTTCTTTAAAATCCAGAAAGACACGTCCACGTGCTCTCACGAAGTTCTTGTATACTTTCCCTGCGTTTAGGCCCTCTCCTCTTCGCGCAGATGCCTCCCATAAAAATTTACGTAGTTCTTTGGGTTCATTGGCAGATTTTCAACTCTTAGGATCATCCTGTAGTTTGTCTTGTAGTTGGGAAGCAGATTGTATCCCTGTTTTCATGATTGATTCGTATTACATAGCGAAGAGCTGTTTGAGATGTATCCTTGTTTTCTAGTCCGCTAAGCCGTAGGTTAAAGTTTTCGTAGTTTATGTGGTAAACGCTATTCAGCTTGGGGTTCGTGGTTGTGTCTGGTTGGTGTTCTTGACTGTTTGTTTGTTGCTGCGGTTTCGAGTAATTTTACAGTGCTTACCTGCTTTATGGTTTCTAGTAGTGTGGAATTTGATGTCTTTTTCCTGAGCATTTGTCCCGATAGTGACTGGTTGTTTTTTATCTCTTCCGGGGACTTGTTTGTGAAAGCTGACCCTTGTATGTCCATTTCTGGAGTGGTTGTGTCTCGTGTTGTGGTGGTGAAGGATGTGTCTTTCTGTTCAGCTACCTCACTATTTTATTTTTCGTAGTGAGTGTGTGTGCTACACCCATAGGCAAAACGAACAAGTGTAATATAGGGTTTACATTTGGTTGTATTGCACTCTCCTTGTTGTGCGGGTAGTGTGTTTGCCTGTGTTGTGGGATTTATTGTGAACTCCGTGACATCTTCATCCTAAGGATGTTCAAGGACGTCGATACATTTCTCTGAACTATCTCGTGTGCATTTCGTCTTCCAGTTCGTCAACTCGCAAAAGGAGGCCGGCCTGGAAGACGGCCCAATCAAACATGTGATGTTTCAGGTGCCTGGCAACTTCATATTCAATTGCACCCTACATGCACATATCTCCTATATAGTCGGTAATGCTGAAGTACCTAAATTGTATTCTCTCCCAGAACTGAGGTTCTACATCATTATTAGTATTGGCATTTGGGGGTTGTGGAAAACCAATGTTTTGCCGCAAGGCAACGGCTCGCTGCCAGCCTCTCATTCTAGTTGACGGCGATTTGTACCTTTGCCTGTTTATGTTACTAGTTACGTGTGTCCCTGCATGTGTTAGGGGGGTGGGTTGCTAACAGTTATGGTGGCACTCCTCATTAATGGACGTTGTCCAGAACATCGTACTCGGGGCGCTCTATTTGTCTTTCGTTCGGCTGTTTATATGCTGGACAGTCCCGCCCCTGCCTTATCGCATGTTCTATTTCTGAGTTTGATAGGTATACAGCTTACAGGATTCTCCTGCCTGCATTCTGACACTCTGTGTCCCGGTTTTGCACATCTCCCGCATACTGGGTGCTTGTCGCAACGCTTCGATCGGTGACCGAGCAGTCATCCAACAGTTCAAATATTTTTGTACAGCAACAAAGTCATTCATGAGGAAAGATTCAAATTGAATGAAAACCCTTTCATTTTCAAGCAGCAGTAACCGTATTCTTGGCGACAGTTCTAAAATATTGTTTACTGCCCCTTTGCCCTTTGGTCCTGTTTTAAATTTTCTTTTAACCTCGCTATCGAACTCGTCTTTAGTAATGTGTTCACTCAGGTTTATTTCGTAGAGCTCTTCTAAGAATTTCTGGTCAGTTAAATATGTTGAGACATGGTGCGCTGGCAGCAGGGGTCTGAACTTCTTGGATTATTCACACCTAATGTCCTTAAGCTGTAATGTTTTTTCTATTATCTTTCTCTCGTCTACAGATTGTATGCTCCAGTGTCCGCGTATACTCGCGGACGTGGAGCTTACCTTAGTCAGAAGGCGACGTCCCAAATGCTTCAAAAAAGTGAGGCAAATCGAGCACGCACCTGACGAAATTTTCAGTAGGCAGTCGCTTCACAAATTATGGATCCGTTGCGCATGTAGTTCGTCTCTAAACCGAGTGCGACCAGTTCCGTGAAGCGCAGTACGCTGTGTAATTTGCACCGCAGTCCGCCGCGCTGTTACTCGGTGGCGTCAGGAAACAGGAGCCACAGGCCAATTGACGATACCTGCAGCCAGCTTTCCGTAGGCGGCGTCGAATGAGTCGGCCGCTGCTGTCCGGGACTCCTGACTCAGCGGACAGCTGTGGCTCTCGCAGTCAGCCCGCCGCACTCCGCGCCGTCGGCAGAAAGCGTAACGAGCCGCGGCCGACAGGGAAGACAATGGCCTGACGCTCCGCCAACGAAACTCGCCACACGGCACGCAAGAATACGTTCACTGTCACGAAAAAAAGACCTCTCAGGGCCAAACTACAGTCTCAGAACTACTCTTTAATGCTTAACGTGACAAAATACACCTTTAGTTATCCACGCGGAAACTTGCACTGCACTCCGACAACTTCTTCTCACCACAAACGCCAAACACGGCCGCACGCCACGCAACACACTGCGAGCTCAGAGACGCAGAGGGCCACGACGCCGGCCCCAACCACGAGCAGCAGGCCGCCGTCGCATTCCTGCACGTCCGTGGGACGTGGCCGCCATGCCAGCTACCGCCTGCGACGATCTACGTTAGCCGTTCTCTAAATGTCAGTTACCCTAGGAAACTGGATGAACTGGAATTATAATAATATATTTTCTGATGGGAAATATCTCCACAATTATTATTGGACGTTAATACGGGAGTGTGTGTATCCCTCTTTACAACGAATTGAACTCCGCTGGGAACACTTTCAGTCTGGTATGTGAATTTCGGAAGAAATGACAATCCATTCTTCCGCAAGAGCCACAGTCAGAGATGGTATACTGTGATATTAACAAGAATAAAACTGATGTAAACATTACACCACGGATTCTTCCGCGTTTACTGGAATCTCACTAGATTTCATTTCACATGGAGTGGTAGTAGACATGTCTCGAGTACAGTCGAGTACAATAATAGTAAAAAGTTTATTCTGTACGTTACGCGCACATCGGCAGGAATCATACGTTCAAACAGCTGTACCGGCGCATTTAACTTGGACAGCACTGGCCAGATAGCTGTTTTACGGCAACAAGGCAGTAAACGGTTAGGATTTTTAAAGCCCCGGAGCGAAGCCATCTCGCTTGCTTTACGGCGGAGTCGACACGAGGCAGGCGCGTAGAATAACATTTCACCACCGAGAGCGGGTCGGGGGAAAACACGACACCAGCGCTTCTGGATGGCCAGACAGCGGACCTCAGCAGAAATTTAGTGCGGCAAAGCCGCAGGACGGGAACACGTCACATACTAGAAAAAAAACCAGCACGGCACAGTGAGATCCGCTGGTGCCTTCGTAACAGCGACACCTATGTGGTGTGTCGTCAGGTAAACATTGGCCATCACTTCGCTCCATAAGTACCCCAGCACTGTAGCTCCTAAGGCAGGCGGTCAGACGGATCGATGACGTACATGAAGTTCGCACTCGATTGCCTGTTACAGTAAAGCGACGTCTGGCACACGCTACTGAGGAACGGCAGCCGTTACTGGGAGAGACGGCTACCTCGCCGTAATTACCAGTCTCGCAGTGTAACACCACAACCTGCCACTGTTGCACATGGGTGGATCCGGAAGTCTTCACTATAGTCCAGGGACAGCGCACCAGCGTTGCTGATTCTTCGTCGGACTGACCGGGGTAGGGTGACCAGAAGTCCCATATTTTATGTGATCGTCCCTTATTTAGCTGAACTGTCCCTATGCACCGACAACATACTGGTGGGAATAACATCGCCAGCCAAAAACCAATATACGCAGTCAATCAGATGAATATCTGTCAAGGCTACAGTTAGAAGTAGCAGTAAAATAAGTAAATTTGACGAGTCAGATATTCACAGGTCTAATCGTCTTCCAGTTTCAAGAAATGAACTAAATCTTGCAATTTCCGACAGAATTGACGACAGGGGAACTGATCCACAAGACTCAACATACAGTTAAAATCAGCACGTAGCGAAATATGCTGCGGAGTTTTCCACAACAGGTAACGCAACCCCTTTTTATAAAAGCGGGAACGTTCCAAAGTCCGTCGGGAACTGGACGGTGCACGGATAGAATCAAGGTCTGGCGCAGAAAAAAGGTATGCCCCATTTCTCTATCATTACCAAAGACTTCGACCCCTTCAATGGGAAGCTCCTCCATAACAAAAACAGGCAGTGCCGTTGAACATCCGGGAGCCACGTTAAATGCAGAGCAAAAAGGAGGGAGAGGAGAAACAGTGAACTGAAGTCCTTGTAAGAATACGACATGCACACAGGAATCATACATAAAATGACGCAACGAGCAACATTGAAAGACAGTACTGTTAAGCCTGTGCGCTTTACCAACAAGAAACAAAAGCGGCCCGGAGTGGCCGCTCGGTTTGAGGCGCCATGTCACGGATTGCGCGGCCGGCCGGAGGTTCGAGTCCTCTCTCGGGCATGGGTGTGTGTGTTGTCCTTAGCCTTAAGTTAGTTTAAGTAGTGTGTAAGTCTAGGGGCCGATGGTCTCAGCAGTTTGGTCCCTTAGGAATTCACACACACTTGAAGAAGAAACAAAACTCGACGTGCTGACCTACTTAATTACGTCATGAATAAATAAAATAAACACGTAGCGCAAACTACAGACCTACGTAAGTGCTTTAGGAAGATTTGCAATCTTCCAATTCTTAAGAGAAGTGTTAACCATTAAAAAAAAATGAGCTTTCAACCGACCTTCCCAAATTTGTGTAATTTGCTTTGAAAATGTTAGTCTCTGTGCGTTACGATGATAAAATCTTACAATTACTTTCCGTAAAATTCTTAAGCCATCAACCATTCCAGGAGAAAAACAGAAAAAACAACCATTTGAGACCCCCCCCCCCCCAAAAATGTGCTTTCGACGCAGCTTTGGAAATGCGTATAAACTGCTTTACGTAACTGTTGATTCAGAGCCGTTTGCAGAACTGTCGTCCGTCGGTTGTCACAGGTCCGAGCGTCCTTCCACACCACCAGGCCGGCGTCGTCTTCCGCAAGGCGAGGCCCTCACGCTGCCAAACTACAACTCACCAAGACATGTGTTAACGGTCGGTTCCATACCACTTGTCCAGAAATAGTTTTAATAAATACACACGGGAAGGGAATACAAGTCCAGAACAAAATAGAACAGAGCCTTTGTGAAACCAGAGTCAGTATGGAAGCACTGAGCGAACAGGGCTGCAAAATGCAATACACAGAAATGAAGGCCGGCAACGCCACGTGGCCCCCCATTGAACGAAATCGCAAGAGAGACTTTACAGACACCCAGAACAAGTCAAAGAGGTGGCTAACAGACGGAAGGTTAAACCAAACAGACGCCCAACTTAGGTCAACTCCGTAGAAGACAGCAACTTGCACTATTTAAGGGTGGGGCTTAAGCACACACATACACACACACACTGCATCGAAGATGTCAGGAAATATCTACAACAGACCACTGGGTGGGCCATTAGATTAATAGAATAAAAATGAATAAACTGCCGCCAAGGCGCACTATTCAGGCTCATTCTTTCGAAATTTCACGTAAGCGAACAGCCAAGCCATTAGTCAGAGTTTTATAACGAGGCTCAAAATTCGTGTCCAGGATCACATGGTCAACGGGCCTGAGAGAGCATAGTGCCATCTCTTGGACATCCCTGCATGGTGCAGTCCAGCGAATAGGTTAGCATATAGGCGCACAATGCCTTGCAGTCAGTGCGAATAACTTTTAACAGTGTAATTACTTATGGTGAGTTATGTTGATGGTATCCCTCGTGTGATTGAAAAAAAACGAGCTATTCAATTACGTCTTTACGATTTATTTTACAAGACCTGCATCTTCCAATATGGCAGAGAATAATGAGCAACAGAAATACAACCCATCAAAATTGAATTTTATAAATAAATGGTAGATCCTCTGCTTTGTAACTGAATTTCTTGCTTTGAGATCCTTCCTCCTCAGCATGGACTCGTCAATTTCCAGGTGTGAGAGGGTAGGGGCCAGGGGGATTTGGAAGAGAAGGAGAGGTTAATTAATTTATTAATTTAATTAATTAGCCACTCTGACTAATGGAGTGGGAAGGGGGCTTTTCGAAAAATTCAGGCCTGTAACTGTGCTTGTATTGGCGAGGGGGAGGGGGGAGGGTCGAAGGTTTTCAGAGAGGTGAGGGAGGGTAGGGGGATGATGGGTCAGAGGGGAGGGCTGGAGGTTTCCCAGTAGGGGAAGGGGTTAATTAATACATCGATTTAATTAACTAGTCAATTATTTTGATATCAAAAGAGTACTTGTATCAGCGAGGGGTTTCCCAGAGCGGCAGGAGAGGAGGAGGTGGAGGGATGAGGGGGCTTTGTCAGAAGGACGTATTGTCCCCAGGTGGTCATACATCAATTAACAGAACAGTGTGTTAAGGTCAAGGTCATAAATCAATCAAGTTTTTCCCTGAATGTTTGCAACCTGCACTAAGAAATTGTCTCAGAACACGTTTTCCCTCTAATTAAAGTCAGTCCTATAAGACTGTGGCTACTAGAACTTCCGCACTATGTGACAGACGGAGTAATTATGTTCTTAGTTTTTCCTGTCACTTCAGAAGTGCAAGTTTCTCCTTACATTTTTCACCACCAGAGCATTCCTGAAGCATATTATTTTGTAAATTTTGCTTAATATCATACTAAGAGACACCAGAACACATTGGTTACTGAGCTCAATCTTTGTACAAAGGGAAAGTAACCAGTGTGAAAATGGCATACCTATAGGTAAAAGCATTCATGTTCTTAAAATGATGCACCGGGCATTGATTTGCTTAAAGTTCTGAGTTGTAACGAAAATCTGTTCAGTGGCAGGATGGATGGAAAACTAAAATTGTCGAACTTTATTGTATGTTTTCTGTTTGACTTTTATTATTTTTCTAAAATTAAGTACCAGTGTACTCTAATAACACCAAATACTTTTTATATGCACCTCTATACACTTTCCTGTTTCTTTCTTGTAGTAGGCTCTGAGTCATAAAACGTCCCACTTACCCCTCGCAAGACCAAGGGGGGAGCGGAGGAAGTACTTCATGCCCCCCTTGCGAAAAAGCTGTAATTTAGTCAGTTAATATTTTATTTTAAAATTCTGAAAAATGTTTGTTGTTTCTTATGAATTCTTTTAAAATTTCCTGTTAAACACTACCCACAAATTTAAATCTCCATACCAGTTTTCACTTTCCCCAATAAGTGTGTTATTCAGTGGTTCGTGGTTCAGGGCCGTATTTACACACCAGTATTTCTTAAAAAGTATGTTGAAAATAAAAGTCAACAACAATGAACGAAGTTTACATTTTTCCAGTTTTTTTGGCGGTCTTGAAGTCAGTAGTATACATTATTGAGAGTGTGTTGATATTGCAAAGAACGTGATAAAACGTGGTTTGAGCCTCTAGACCGGTCTTACAAATCAACATCTCTTTAAAAAGTGTGTTGTTGATATAATTCAACAACAATTAACGAATTTTGTTTCTTTTAATTTTTTTTTCGGGTGGGCACAAAGTGCGTTATGAAAAATCCTCTTGGTGTCAGCATACAGATGGAGCATTACATAAGGTAAATGTTGAACGAAAATCAAAATTAAAGCTATCGCTTTTAACAAAGAAATCTGAAAAAACCATTAGAAAGAACTATTTCAGCGGTTACTTGTGTCATGCTATTGTGGCACCAAACATCCCGTTTCGAAATCTAGAAAATCCTAATTTCAAAGGTTTTCTTGAAAAGTACTGCAATCAGTCTGTTCCGGCAAAGGCAAAGTTGCGTAAAAATTATGTGGATTCAGTTTCCACTGACGCACTGCATAGAATCTGAGAGAATATGTTGGTCAAAATACTGACAGTCTTGTCCGGTACACTGTAAATCTGATTGTTGGCACGTCGGACTCAGATGCCACTTCTGGGACTTACCTGATTTGTTCAGAACAGCTCCCAAAGAGCAACTAGCAAACAATTGCACAATTTGAATGTGCTGTATAGAAAAGGCCTGGATAGAAACGAGGTGCTTCTGCCTTCCAGAAGCCGCTGCATATATGATTGTAGGGTTTCAATTGCTTCAAATTTTCCACCCTTTGAAACTACATGTACATGGTATCAACCGTATAGCAGAGCAAGTATGGCTAGCATTCCCTAACGTAACTAAATTAATCTCTATAGTAAAATTTTTCCCCAGCCACATGAACATGTTGTTAATCGCTGGAGCAGGTGGTTAGCAGCAGTGGACTACAATAAGCACCTCCCAGCACCGCAGAAGGTAACTGGAAATCTACTGTGCAATGCCGCCTCTGTAACTTTAGCAAAGCACGTACTCCAAAATTCTTCAATCCACAGGGACTTGGCATATATTAGAGCCCACTACACATTTATAGCGAGGACCATTTCCGAATTAGAAGGCTCAGGAGACGGACCTACGATAGCATATCCTTACTGAAGGAAGTGGAAAAGAAAGTTATTGAATCGCCGAGTGAAGTGAGTATGAGCAAAAACGGCTGAATTACTATACAACAGCATACATAAGTAACGGAAAATCCTCGTCCCTTCATTTCAGCATTCGTGTCCAACATGAGACGAAAGTAAAACTCACCCCTGTCACGTCTGTGGAGGAGGAACTTCTTTTCCGGCCTATAAATAAATACTGACTGACAAGCGCCTTAGTTCTACTCTGGAAAACGTAAATAAGGTTTTAGTTATCTAGCGCGAGGCCAGCTATGGTATGAATGTTTGAGACCACTGGTTTATCAGCAATTAATTACATTACATATTACACTATTTCAACGTATGGCTGTATGTGTTTTATACGATATTTTTATCTTAGGAAAACTGAAGAGGTTTGAGATCAGTTTGAGCATGAAAGTAGGATAGCGTCTGCTGTGTTGAGCAGTTGTGCATATTTATATTTCCCTTTTTTTTTTAATGAGTAACAATATGTTCATATGTCAACAATGTTTATTTTACATTTTAGTTAGTTCTACTACATAATACTTGTTAGGTCCTATTTCAGGTTTTATATAGCCGAAATGAAGATCTAAAAGAGCATGTTTTAGGTGCCAAAAATGCTCTTTTTACGACCTAAAAAATGCGTGTTCTAGTAATAACCAGTTGCACAAACGCGTATACATAACAACATGTAGTATGCCTTTTGATTTATCATCTTGTAAGAAGCTTTGTCGTCGTTTATAATGTGTGCGTTCAGTGACATATTATGATAAAAAGTGGTACACAATAACTCATTTTTAACGAAATGAAGCCTAAGACGGACAACCAGCTACGTCCATGAAAGAAATGCTAATGTAGACCAATTATCTACTAGAAGATAAACAAAATAAAGGTGACTGATACGGTTAACAGTTATAATTTTTCTTTTATATCATAAATGGTTTCAATTTACACATCAAAATCCAACATGGGAGAAGTAACGTAACTACAGGCTAGAGTCGTGGACCTGAAATGCGATCTGACATTTTAAAGAAGAGAAAGACAGGGAGTTGTAAGAGCCTTTTATTTCCTTATCAGTTAGTATCTACTGCCTAATAACAAGTAACCAAGAGATGAACAAGATCATATTAGACAGGCCTTACATACTGCAAAAATCACGATATGCTGAAAAGATAACTTGCAGAAACTATAAATTATCGAGGAACGGCTGAATTACAGTCAAATTACAGCAATATGTCAACAATAATCAGAAATGCCGAAACGTACGGATCTAAAGCAACCATGTTGGGCAAGGGAGTCTGCATACATGTGACGAATAAGGGTCTGAAAATTTGAAGAGACATTTGGCGAACGGAAAAACAGGGTGAATTTTGGATACATTGATCAAGAAGAAGGTGTTTTTAAGCATGTTACGGAAGAGAAGATTGAGATTTTCGAGCTCATCATGATTGTGAACGACAAGAATTTGACTCAAAAGATGTGGAACGAAAGACACTTGACCGGGAAGAACTGAGTGAAAGAAGTCGGAAAGGAAGCAACTGCGGTATTGAAAAAAAATTGATGCATGGAAACACAAGATAGGTTCTGACACAGTATATCCTAGCTGGACCAGTACCGGGTTCAAAAACAAGATGAAAATAGGGAGAAATAAGAGGAACGAGAGGTATTGTTTAGAAGGATGAAGTGATGAACAACTCATTCGAGAATCCAAACGATCGATACGAACCAAAGAAGTAAGTAAACTGCCACTGATAGACAGTTTATAGCAAAAAATATCTTATTTCATTCGGTAACTTTTTTTAAAATTTGTGTAAACTACTTGAATTTTTTTTAAATTATTTACTTTTGCCTTGCTTTGCAGAAGATCCCTTGGTATTTCGCTTAAGCCTGGAACAATGAAATTAGATCCAGAACAAAAGAAATTAAAAACATAAAGAAAGAAATGAGACATAGCGATCATAAACGTTTTTCCTCCAATCCCTTAACTGCATCACGTTCTATAGAGCGTGCACCACATGAATTGCATACGTAAACGTGGAAAGATAACCTGTCGAGACTGTGATGTAATGATATCAATAAAAACACGTTGCGTATCATTCCTAGCGCTAACGAGTTGATGAAGGAACACAATATCAAAGAAAGGAAAGTGAAGCTTGAGTTACAAAATTTTATTCAAGATGCAATAAAAATTGTTAGCCCTATAAGTTCACCATTAAGTGCTTAACATGCAGGGTATTCCCAAATTACCGTTACAGATTTCTAGGGCTTGTAGAGTGGAGTGAACACATAATAATTGGTTTAGAAACCCATTTCCGGAAACGTTTGCCAACGACGCTGCAGGCCGTCAAAGTCATATGCGCCGGTGTGTGTAAATGTATGTATGTATGTATATGGAGGATGATTCCGTGATGATGTTACAACTTTCTAGGACGATGGAGAAGGATAAATGTATCAATTTGGAGTGAGGTCCTTATACGGCAACGAACGGTCGAATGTTATAAGCGAAAACCGTTTTGATACCTCTGACAGTGGAATACATGTATTGGTTCAGTTGTTGCTAAAGTTTTAGGGCAAGCAACTTCCGGATGTGCTGGTAGGGACCAAAACGAGAAAAAACGTTCCGTAAACATGGGCTCTAAAACACATACCTGAGGCACTACGAGCACTTGTTTATCGATGCTGCTGTGAAACATCTCTTCTCCTGAACAAGTACTCATAGCTCATAAGGTATGCATTTTAGAGCCTACTTTTGCTAAATGCTTTTTCTTATTTTGGGTGCATACTTCTACCTCTGAAAGTTGCCCACCCTACAATTTTAGCAACAACAGTAGCGGTACATGTATTCCGCTACCAGAGATATAAGAACGATTTTCTCTTGCAACCTTCGAGTCGTTCGTTTCCGGACCAGGGACCCTTACCTCAAATTGATACATTTAATCCTTCTGCTTTCATCCTAGAAAGTCTGTAACATCATTACGGAATCATATGCATCGGCGCCTGTAAATGTATGTGTGTACAGTATAACTTTGAGTCTCTGTAGCGTCGTTGGATGACGTTTCTAGGCATGGGTTGCTGCTCAAAGTATTATGTACTCACTCTTCTCTACAAGTCATAGAAGTTTGTAACGGGAATTTACGAACACCCTGTATGTAGCGTCATTGTTTCTACGTAGCAGTTTAGAACCAGCTCTTTCAGTAGAGGTTGTATAAGGCTGAAGCAGAGATCATTTACGTTTAGTAGCAGATTTCTTCACATTACAGTTTCCTTGCTAATGACCACATTTCAGTTAACTACGTTATAAGAAACTAGTAGGAACTTTCGATCGAGCGTCTACCAATGTAACGAGAAACAGGTTTCTACGCAACAGACAATCCTGAAAGACACTATATACGAATACATCATTATGTAAGTATAGCCGCACATTTGAGAGCTATGTGCGTGATCTACCAAATAACTTCAGAGCGTTCGCCAACAATGCCAGAAACCAAGCCAACGAGCTTCGCCTTGGAGACCTGGGCTCTGTGTTAAAGGCACTCAGTACGTGTCAGCCATGTCATTGGCAGCTGCATTAATGTGAGACTGTCACCGTTCCGGAGGCTGGTCTGAATTCCCACCATGCGTTGATCCTACAGAATGTGGTACGCCCTTGTCTTCCTCCGACCCTTGAACTTACCCACACAACCAACTTTAAGGGGACCAACAGGTCAATAGGAACCAGAATCACGATGCAGCAAGACATTTTTACATTAAAAAATCAATGTCGGGGATGAAACAAGAAACTTATCGAGAAACCCTGTAATAATAACTGGAGAGCATCAGCAGAAAGGCTTCGAACTTCCTCAGTTAAGTGTTGTGCCCCGGTGTGCTTGGACAGCCCGCACGTAAATAGGGCAGACACTCAGCTCAATAAAACCACAAGGATCATCTCTGGGTGGACGATAACTGCTCCCAATTACCGGCTTCCAATACTCAGCCATATAGTCCCTCCTATGGTAAGAAGACAAGAAGCACTGTTGAAATAATATTCCAAAATGATGAATAGTCTTCAAGTTCCCACCATGAAGATATTCCTGGGTTGACAACAAACCGAGTTGGTTACAGATTCCCATCCCTGCGACTGGTGAAACGACTTGCTGATAGCAGCTTCACCATTAACACTAACGGCGTGAATCCAGGACTATGAGTGACCCACCCAAAGTGCGGCATATTCATTACCCTCTACAGAAACGAAGGGTTTTGAACTCCCACAGCATTAGTTGACGTATATGAATCGCATCCGAACAAGACTCTGAGTGTGCGCATAGAACAGGCACATGTGGGGTAAGCTGTCCACCCCAACCTGGTTGTGGAGCTTCGAACCGGCACATAGTCGAGGAGTGTAGACTGAGAGGCTACCTGTGTGATCGAAACGTCTTTTTCGTGGCTGCACCACCAAGCCTCGAATGGGTAAGAAGAATGGACATTAGCACGTAATAACTGATTGTTGCTTAAATGTGCCGTTTGTGTTTTTTCTCCAGTTTCTCTCGGTATATCATGTACAGTGTTATACACCAAATAAATAAACTGTTAAAACTACTGCAAAGTTTATTACATGTGATATACTATTTATTACATAGAACCATAGTGAGGAGATAATCTAGGATGTAGAATGTCAAGAAAGAAGAATACGTAATGAAGACAGAAAGACCTAGGCCGCTGTCGCTTTCTTAGATCCTAGGTGAACGCTTCTCTGCCCGCTACCTTACTTAAGTGGAATATCGAGCTGCTTAAATTTCCTTCGTAGGTTAAATGAAACTATTTTCCGCGACGCAACGATTAAAAACATGCCGTATACCTCAGTCTTAAATTAATACGTTGTTAAGGACCGGTAACCAAGACTCTTCCTATTAAAATACACATCCGATATCGACAATCGTTCCTGGGAAGTCTGTCGTGAGGTTTCGCTTCTGATTTGTACATTACGAGCATTGTGTGATATCGAGAAGTGATGCTTGTCGATTCCTCGTATGGAGGGCGCTACAGTCGGCATCGTGTTCTCAGTATCTGTGCACACTGTTACACCCCATTCACTTCACTAGCGTTGAGTGCCGTAGTTTGTGGCGTCCGTTGTGCCGCTTTCGCTCGTCGTGGAAACCTCATCTTACGGTGGTGAGGAGGTTGCCTTTATTACGCGAGCAGTGTGTCCTGGACGTCACCTGACTGCAGTTTACTGTTCGTCGCTGCAGTCCTTGGTGAGTACGGAACATGTGCTGTGCAGTGTAGTTGTTAGAAAATATTGGGGGCTTATGCACAGACTACGTATAAGCTAAGTCGTGATGCCGATATATGCTTTGTATACGGGGCTTTGGATAACTGTAATTAGTCCCTGAAACCATTTTTACTTACGTATTCGGAAGAAAGTTGAAACGTTACTTGTCGGTATACTTAGTAAAAAACGAAAAACAAACAAATTCTCAGTACCAACGCTAATTCCTAATTTCTGACTGTAGCTGCTGAGGAAACTTGAGCATAGTAGCTATGCTCTGTAGTCAAATGTAGAATTTTTCATGCGCGGAAGACTCACTTAGCAAATGAATCGCAGTTAGCAACAGTGTTGTAAGCTGGGAGCATTGGGCGTACCGCAATGGATTGTAGAATGAGAGATTTTTCTTGAAACATTATTTTTAAAATTATGGAATATGATTATTTACTGTGTGTGTGTGTGTGTGTGGGGGGGGGGGGGCTCGTGGTGCATCCTAAGTGCTACTCACAACTCTTCCTCAGGTAAAGTGGACTATCCACAGGGAGAGTAGACACTATTTTCGCGTTCTTCCCCTCCACTAATCCTCTCCATTACGGCACTTGCTTGACTTGCACACCGCAGCCCCCATTAAAACCAAACACAGTAAATGTGTGCACTATACTTATTGTTCGTAAATCACTTGATTGCTGCACTACTCCTTTCTGAACTGCCAGATATTGGAATACTTAAAGCTGTTAATACTTTGTCTGACCACTTTAATAGTAATCGAATGCTGTCTACAGCGCACTGTAGTACCTCTTACGTAGTTGCTGCTGTATCGTGTTATTCATTAATTCATTTGCTTCGAAGCAAGTAATGAGGCAATTTCTGGACTACTGCAGAGACTATCTAATACTTGAAGACATTTGTTTGAGATATTTAGTGTCTGTTACATACCTCGCTTTTATTATTAGTAATGTGCGGGACGAACAACATACCTGTGTAGTGGGTGGATTGAGAAACCTGTAACCTCCATCGCATTAATGCTATTGAGAAAAAGTATTTATTGGTAGCTTACATCAGAATGTCTTCCAAAATTGAGGATAGTAATGACCTTTTGAAATTGTTTCGTGACCAAAACAGAATTGAATGACTTAGTTCTTATCCCTCAGAAAATGTAATTTTACCACCAGGCTTGGAAAGACTGGTTTACACTATGACTGTAGGAATAACTGTTTGGTGGCCACTAGAACTAGTAACAGTTCAAAGACCCCTACGCACGCTTCAGCATTTGGGCCGGCCGCCCTATTTCGTGGCAGCCTTCAGGCACGTCTCAACAGACTGCACTCGGCGAATACAGCGCCGGTGTGTAGTGATTTGCTAACATTAACTTCATTGAGTTTGACCTGAAAGTTGCTCCTTGGTTTTGCACAGAAACAAGGAGGGTTTTCCTTGGCTGTTATAGACGTAGCAAAGCCAAAAAATCAGAAAGCTGTGGGCAAAATAGCGACTAATGCAAGGAAGGAAATTCACCCAAGTTCCGCTACTTACGCAACTGGGAGCCGATGGTTTTCGTAATTAAGTAGGAATGGATGAATCGTGTTTCGGACCTGCTGAAATCAAATCATTCTTAACGAAAACGGATGGTCATCAGAGAGGCTGTTGCCTACATTGATTTCTGCCCCATAGCAGAAGTTAGATGATCTCAAATTCAGTGCTGTTGTATCCACACAATTATTACTTACAATGATTCGCGAAACATGCAGCGTGATTTATAGTTTGCTACAGCAATACATCATGGTAATGCTAAATTTGATTTGACACAAACTGACAAGTAAGTTTAAAAAACTCTAAATTCGAAAGCAGTCTAAACATGGCGGTTGCGCACACTGCGTAATAAATGCCACAGGTACATAAGAAATGAACCATTTAGCAACTGTTAGAACAGTAAAAAAATCACACTTCGCTTTTCTCATGCAAAATCTGGGCAGGTGCTATGGCATGGAAGGTAACTGAAGAGCCGAATATGAACTTCGCGCTGAATTTATGAAGTTTCAATGACATAAGCTGCTGACAGTGAGCGCTTGGATTTTACTTGCAACTAAGAAATTTGTGGAAAATTGTCACCTTACGTGCCGTTACGTTAGATCACTTGAAATTCTAAAATTTAAACATTTCTTTCTGGACGTGTCTTTCATGTACTGCTTGGGCGTTAGCTTATCAAAATAAAGAGAACGTCAATGTTACTGAGTCAGTCTTAAATACTGTGGTATTTAATTTCGGTGCGAATGTTTACCTCACACTCAAATAGTTTAAATATGGTTCGTAGCTAGGTGCTGTGATTTTACGGTCTAGGATCAGTTGCTTAACATGACTTGCGTGGCGGCAACATTTCCACAATCACCGTTTCCAGGCTGTTACCATTAGAATTTGCTCTAAGCGCAAAGCCATTGGAATCGGGTTTTTTGTTCCAGTGGTGAGATTAAGCTTCACAGCTACGTATTTACCATTACAGTACAGTTGGTCACTATCGCGACTTCGAAAAAGTTACTGTAGCGCAGGTGAGACGATTTGCCTTTAGTCTCGCATTGTGTATATTAACGGAAGCGCCAATGAAATCTGTAGCATGTACAAACTAAAACCTTAATTTGATGATAGGTTAGCCCCTGAAGTTTGAGAAATTTTATTTAACTGTTAGCTTACGAAGAATTATTCTAATCAACCGAAATATTTGACAACAGCCAGAAAACTTCACGCATGTTAGAGAATAGATTTACTCGGAAATCGAACGAGTAGGTGCTGTTGGTGCTTTGTATCTTATAGTAGCGGAAAAAGTGCAGTGTTATGCCAAAGGAGGAAATGCGTTAGTATACGTCTTACGACTTTGACGTTACTTACCTCCCATGTTCACTAACGTGCCGTACACCGTGAACTGACAGTTGGTCACGTCTAGTGGTGAGAGGAAATGGAGCCACCAACTCGTTTCTCTCGTTAACATAAACTCGTTTGGAGTGAAACATAATACCAAATTTTAGATGGGATGTAGGTCTGTAGGGTAGGCATGCACTACACGTATAGAGGTTGTGAGAAACAATCCTAATAGATTGTAAGGGGTGTGCCACGGTAGGTTGTGTTGAAAAGACAAGGAAAAAATAGCATACCTTGCACTATTTAATAGTTAATTAACATTGAAGTTGCCAGGCTGTTGCGTGCGCAAATTAGTGTCCTCCACATATGACTGTCAGTTCTCATAGCGTAGATGATGGCACACCAGGTTGCTCACTGTTTGGCTCGGGTTCGATTCCTACTACCGCCACACTCCAAAATTTTTAATCTCTTGTTTGATTTAAACAAAAACCGAAGGACACGTTTGGCGACAGTCTCTTTCCGACGCTTGAATTTCCGCGCGGATCGAACTGATATGCTAACGTTAATGCTAATTAACTCGGAAACTCCATAACGTATCGAATTGTTTCCTTACAGTTAATTGTCAGTACAACTTACCGTGAAACACCCTTAAAAGCCTTTCACACTGTTTTTAATCACCCTGTACATCAGTCTAACAAAGTAAATGACATAGATGTGCTTTTTATGAACATTTTCAACATACTCTTTGATTTCGCTATACGATTTTTCACACGGAAACACAGGGTTTGCATAAACTGTCTTAGAGGTAATGAGGCCAAAAAGCTGAGATCTATGGAGTAAAGCGACCAATGCGAGCAAAGAAATTAACCCATGTTCTTTTACTTCAGCAGTTGCGCCCCGATAATTACCTGATAAGGGGCGAATTATTCATTTCAGAGTTGCTGAACATCAAACCATTCTTAGCGAAAATGAATGAAGAGGCTGCTAACTACTTCATGATTGCTAGCGACTGGCAGAAGTCAGGAGTACCTCAAATTCAGTGCTATTGTATCCCACGGTTATCGGTTAATATAATTCGTGAAACGCGCAACCTGATTTATAGTTACTAGGTAATCATGCTAAAGAAAAAAAGACGGTTTACATAAACATGTACGTAGCATAAAATGACTTCAAAGTTTAAGAAAATTATTTTAAATCCGAACACGTAAGACTACACGTGGTGATGGTATACATAATCTAATAAATACTACAGATGCATCAGAAATGAAGTACTCGGCAACTGTAAGACCTGTAAAAAAAATTCCATCCTTTGCTCTTCGTAGCAGAAGTATGGATATAGGCTGGACTTTGAACGTTTATAACCATGAAGAAAGTTTAGGGCTATTCAAAAGGAAGGAAAAGACTTCAACCCAACTCCAGTGTTCCTGGAAAGAGAGAAATTCAAATTTCTATGCGTTAAAGGAGAACACTGTGTTACACTACAAATCCCAGAATGGCAGCTCATTTCCTGCCACACACGAAGCAGCAGGTGTCATTATCGAACTCACTGCTTGAACAAAGCGATGTCTGACACTTCAAAGCTTCAGGCATGGTTGCCGGGGGGGGGGGGGGGGGTGTATGGAGATAAAGACGCAGTCATTTACGTGACCCCACAGGTAAGTCGCAAGCTAGTCTGGAGACTTGGCAGGAGCTTTATCGCCAGTGGCCTTCCAGGTCTGTCACATATTGACTTACTTGTGGGGTCATGTAAAAGACGGTATTTTCATCTCTACCCCACCCCTCCACCATGTCTCTCTCATCGTATTGTTCAACCTGTGAGTTACACTAACTGTTCTCTTCTCAGGAACGTTGGAATGTTTAAAATCAGTTCCATCTTGAAGAGCGCTGTATATCTTACGAATTAACGACCGCTATACGTCGATATTCCAGTTTTTATATTAAATTTCCCATAAGTACTGAAAACAAGATCTAAACAAATTCGCCGGACATTTACTGAGCCACGCGAAAATCTTACGGATTAGGTAAAAATAGTGCATTTCGTGCATATATATTTCTATATCTGCATGATGTGTCCTTAAGGTTTCGATCGCCTCGCACGCTGTCATGTGTGTTTAATCCCGCGCACAGTGACAAGACCAACATTCCTCGGAAGGTTAGCACGACAGCGCTACACACGGCATAGTTTGTTGGGTGATGTGCGGCCTACTCGCCCGACATCCGAACAAGGAGTTTGTCGGTCGGTCAAAACGCCTACATACGTACAATTTGTCGGTCCGTAAGCCGATAGCTCGATTGGGTAGGGCCCTTAAAACGTGCAACACACTGAAGCCAACTGCGGACAGTGTGAAATTGTGTACAAGCTAAGTATACTTTTGTCAGACAATTGACAATGTCAAAGGCCTTGAATTTCCGTCAGGAGTTTCGTTCGTATGGTAGCGAGTGAAATAGTATTGATGAAACCATTTCTTGGGCTACGGTTGCAGTGGCCTTATGGGTCTACTGGTGTTTTTTCGTACTGAATCACTGACATTGCCATGATGGCTCTGCTCAGCATGTCAAACTGCAATTAATAGGTTCTGTTTCCTAGTGGAAGAGTGGGAAAGCTCATTGTAATGGGTTCGCTGGTGGAGGGAGTGGTAATCATCGGTGAATAGTGCCGAGCATTTTGGTGGATTCTCTGATCTTGCATTTCGCCGTCATAGGTGTCACAGCATTGAATTGCACTGCCGCAGTATTTGTGGCGCCTTCCGCTGTAGGTCTGTTGTACTGCCCATTGCGGATTTAACGCTCGTGCTCCCGTATGCCCATTTGCTACTGGCGTACCACTTTCGACAATATAGACGTCTACAAACTGACAAATGGTATACGCCGCCAGTGTGCAGAGCATGTATCTCATCCTTGGTGGAGCGTAGCACATCCATCTTCAGGGTGCTGCAGAAGACTGACAGCATACCAACGAGGCTCTCCACACAAGGTAAGCGCGTTGCTGGCTGCAGTTCGTCCCTGTGCTGCCTACCTTCGGTTCTTTCATCCGTTACCATGGCTGTGCAGATGTTTGGGGGGTTGTAACCATCGGATAACATCCTTCGCGCCTTTGAAAACTGATTAGCTGTGAGAAACATTGCGGTGCAGCACGCGGATAATCAGAGCCCGTGTCAGTTATGGGCAGCAGTAAGTACACCCAGGAGGCGGCCACTAAAACCGTGGCTGAAACGTTGGTTTCATGAGCGGAAGTAATTTGGAATATGACGCGCTACTGCACCCATAAAGCTTTCATAACGTACTGGCTGTGGAGCTCTGGGCGATTGTAACTTGACTACCTTTACCAAAAAATAAATTTTGATACAAATACCGAAATTCTGCCACACAATTGCCGTTTTTAAATCAAGAAGTTCTAAATTTTTCTGCTGTCTCTGTACTGGTACCATACTTTCAAATTTATAAACAATTTTTGTTCAGCCGGACAGTTGCCATTTTCACTTTTTCTCTGGTGTGAGTGGACATATAATTCTCCGATGATAATGGGCTATTTTGTTTCGTGGCTTCTCATGACACAATAGGTTACTCGGCTCTAATAGTTTTGCAGACACTGTACGAAGCTACGTGATTATTCAATGGAATTCTTCTGAAAACACGACTCACCGATTCTATAGAAAGTGGTACGAAAATTCCGAGCTCGTTGCTGTGGAACCACCAGGTTGGCCTTCCCCGCCGTGTCACAGCACAGGTGAGCTGTGCACGCGCCACTCACTGCGGCTGCAACTGCGCTGACGTTTGCTTGGCGACAGTGAACGCGTGCAGAGTAAACGATGGTTGCATCTGAAGCAGTCAAAAAGGGAACTGTTTCCAGCGATAGTTTGGTTGAGTAGGGCGATACTTGGCGAACTACAGCTACCGGCTAGCAGTTAAATTATCAGATTACGTAGCAGGCAATCTGTGCAACACTTGTCCAGGTCACAGATTGGCGCTGACAGGTTTCGGTTGGACCCACTTAGGGTTATATGTAACCAAAACGTAAGAGTATGAAAAACTCAACGTGATTAAATACATGAACCACTAATAATGTTGGAACCCTTTGAAGACCATAGCTGAAACTGGGAAACTAAGCAAGGGCGTGATGACTCGAACTAAAAGTAATGCATGTGTGTAGCTTCTCATATTTCCTGCTACTGTAAATAATTCACCTTCATTGTACTGGAACAAAGATAAATGAGCGCACTGAATGTGGACAGACCCTAGACTGTTTAATCTGTGGTTGAATTGTTAGTTGCTCAGCTTTGAGAAATTGAGGCATAGTAGTGTGCAGTCCTTTCCTTAAAGAATGAGACCTATTTTCCGTGTATGTGGGAGAAGCTTTCTAGAATACATAATGGAGACAAAAAACTAGGGATAACACTTTCCTATTATGTTGATTTTCAGGAATTTCGAAGGTATGTTTCTAATGAGACAATTTTGATTGTTAGCCTTACGTTCTGCTGTCCTTTCCTTTCAGATTTCTCAGTAACGATTGCCTGTAAAGTAAAACCCACATACGATTCATAGTAAAGCTCTGAATTTTGTAGTATGTCCAATGCACCTTACGCCGCACGAAGCAACAGTTTTTCTGGCAATAAGAATTTAGATTAATTCATTTATCTTTAGCTTTTGCATCTGTTGATTTGTATTTGATTTGGAGAGCGTGAGTACTGCAGACAAAAAACAGCTTGCTGAGAGAGAGATAAGTCAATTTTATTTCAAGGTGGACAATACATTGCGTCCTTGCGCGAACAGTGTGTAGTCAGGAGTGTGAGGTGTCTTGCTTGTCGTGTCAGCAAGCAAACTTTCAGTAAACACTTTTGTAATTTCTAATATTTTCTTGAGTAGCGCAGTAATTTGGTTCTGTGGACTTTCTTAGTCTAACACGCATCGTTCATATTGTGCTTTGGTACTGCATATTAGTCTTCATTTGGCTTTTAATGGGTTCAATTTCCTGTCAAATTTTGCGTTTGAGATGTAAAAGTTTATTTCAGAACACGGTTCACATGCTCAGCATAAGGCCAACAACCAGTCAGTTCGGCTCAGCAGTTGAATGTTACCTAATGTAAATGTTACATGATAGCAACGTTTTCGAAATCAGTGTCAAGTTTTCTGTTTCATAGAAAGCTTACCCACTGCTAATACGTGTGCTAGTTGAGCGTCTGTGGTTGCCTCCGGTTACCACAGGAAATTGACAATTTATTCCCCCTTGCTACTGCTGTTTCATTCTAGTACTGGTTATAATCACATTTTCGGTAGAAGTGTAATATGCTAGTGCGTAACATTGTTTGCACATTTGTCATTAAAGAAACCTCAAAATATGTAATATTTATAACATGACTTCTACCTGAATCGTAATTTGACAAACCAGTTGCGGAATAGAAAAAGTCATTAGTGGGCAATGTTTATATACACGTACTCCTCAGCAACCGTGTAGCACCAATCTTACAGAAGGACTAACTGGTGTTCAAAAACGTGTGGTGCACACACAAAGCGGATTTCGTTGTTTAACACCTTTATTCAAATAACTTGTCAAATAAGCAAAATCCATTATCAGAAGTAGAAAATCTTTAAGACAGTTATGTGCTCATCTTCCGTTGGCAATATATTCATAGTTGGATTCGCGTAGCAGGAAAGCTTCAGCGTGCATGTGAAAGTAGTTAGTATGGCAGCATTAACGTCAAAATCTCTCAGCTGTACGAGCAGGTGGCCATTTCGTTAGACATTGGCCTCCACTATTTCAAGTCTTGTTCACCTGTTCAGTGGTTTAAACCGCTGAGGCAGTTCTGATGCATTGAAAGCTGGAGCTGGTTAACAGGTGAGGCAGTGGAGACGAGACGAACCAATCCTTCACTTCAGGGGGATCTGATTACCACCTCCCACTCAATGAAATAGACGGGATTTTTTCACGACTCACAATTCACTTAATAAAGTAAATGAAAGGCGTCGTCTTGAGCTTTTAATTCGAGCTAATTGTAACTGTAAGTTGACGTATTTTAACATCTACTAAAAATCAAAATTAGGACTTCCCGTAATGGAATTCGCAATTTTACAACCTGAGTCCATTTCCTCTGTATGAAAACTCAAATACTAAAATGACAATTTTTTATAATTGTGTTAAAAATTGAAACAGAAATTATCTACTTCGAGAAATTGCCAACGGTTGCCCTTAAAATCAACGTGACAATGTTCTGTTAGGCAACTGCTGCAGGACCTGCCTGGATCATGGTTATCATAATCCAGCGCCTTCAAAACTGACCAATTCTCGCCCATTATGGAGATATCTTCTCGATTAGTCCTTTTTTAAACTGCCTTGTCTTTGAGTGTAGACTGTTTCTGAAACCACCACGTCACTTTTCAGCTGATCCTTGTACTTCACACTGCGCAAAGAATTTTAAAGAATGTATAAGATTTAAGACACGCCCAAGGCACACGAGCGTAGCAGACTTCCATTTTTCTACATTGATCTTCATTATGGCAGTGATAATACACTGCGTATTTTATTTGGTGTTCGGAACACTTGCTCAGTTCTAAGTATTACCTGCAATGTGCTTCAGATGGGAATCAATCTAGAACGTACTTCTCTGAATCGTGAGCAAAACCGAAATTTAAGGTTACACCTATGTTTCGACCCATGGCATGAAGACGGCCGACACGCCTATTTCCAGCATATGCAATACGGTTATCGCAACTCTACGAAACGGACCCACGAACAAAGATAAACACCAAATACTCCACTACAGTTACAAAATGAAAGCGGATGGGGAAAGTACAGGAAGTACTGGCTTTAGAATGGGGACCAGCTGAACGTAACACCAATAATACTTTACCAGAACTAAAATAACCAGTCACACAAAAAGGCTAAACATTCAACAACGCTACAAGACAGTCATAGGAGTCGAAATCTTAACTTGACCTATGACCCAAACGAGGCCCTCGATAACAATGAATCCACGTACCACTCGAAAACCCGAAACCTCAATTTTCACTTAATTAAAAACACGAAGAACTAAAATGTTAAAGCCAAACCATACTTCATGGATTAAAAACAAACCAAGAAGGAATATACCAACCAATCACCGACAAACAAATCTAATTCGGCGCACGCGCACAGTGAAAAGCAAGTCGCCTGCAGTCAACCAAACCACCTATATCTATAGCTCTGATTTCCCTTACTTAATCATGGTCATAGTTTCTCCTTACGTAATTCGGCGACTGCAAAATATTTTCGCATTCAGGAGAAATTTGGTGATAGGAATTTCCTGAGAAGATTCCTCCCCAACGAGAAACGGCTTTACAATGAAATAAATACCCCCTAGCTGCATACAGGCGTTGATACGTCAACGGGAACAGCTAAAAAACGTGCCCGGACTCGACTCTGACGCTCCATCCATTTCTAAATCTTTAGTTTTCGTTCGTTGCATCTGCTCGTGGCGGACGTCGCAAGACACCTGTTGCAGTTCGATCCATTAACTCAACTTTTTTTAATTAGAGGGCAGCTAACCCTCCAACCGAACTCGCTGAGTTACCGTGCCGGCATCCATCTGAGCCACCGAGGACACAGAGGATAGTGGGACTGCACGCCTCCCGTGAGACCCACATTAACAACTTATTGTCCCGCACTATATTCATAGTGCCCTTGTCCATTATACTAATTACTCGCGGCTTTACTGCCAATTTCTGTAAGAGTTAGGGCACTGCTTGTGCATCTGCACAGGTCAAATGGCCGGTGTGCCCTATTATATATATAATTTGTTCTTTCGGACACAGGAAGTGGTGTCTGTTAGGGCCCACCTGGACTATGATCAGTTTGCAATGTTTATCTCCCTCCTGACAGGACTCTTACACCTGCTGCCATAATTGCCCTTCTTCAGCAACTTCGTTCCTCCTCCTCGGGGATTTTAATGCTCATCGTCGCTTGTGGGGCAGTGCATTTCCACCTAGTTGGGGGTCTTCCCATACACCAGTTTCTTGCAGACCACGGCTTGTGCCTTCTTAATGATGGCTTCCCTACCGCATTCAGTGCCAGGCATGATACCTTTTGTGCCACTGATCTTTCTTTCTTATCCCTCCCTCCCACTGGTCGCCGTACGACGTGCACAGGTAGGTTTTTCTCCCCATTTGTCGGGTTGTATTGATGAAGTGTTACGTGACGTGTTTGAGATAGTTCGCGCTGCTAGCCTCGGTATCTCACGCTCATCTGGACCATTTCGCCGCCGGCAAGTCCTGTGGAGTACGGCCATTGCCATTGCTATCTGTGATCGCCATCGAGCTTTGCAGCACCTTAAGAGGCACCCGTCCACTGTCAATCTTACTACCTTTAAACGCCCTAGTGTCAAAGCCCGTTACTTACTCAAATAGAGCAATCGGGTGTATTGGGAAAGCTTTGTTTCTTCCCTCTGTTATACTATCCCTATGTCACTGGTATGGGCTAAACTTCGCTCTTTCCAAGGTTGCCATCGGCAGTCTATCCTCTCAGGTCTTGTCCTCCCAGATGGCCTTTGCACGTCCCCATCAATTCTCGCGGAAAATTTTGCAACGGCATGAGCATAAACCTATGCGGCTGCTATCCTTCACCAGAAAGTGGGCCAAAGCTTCCACCTTATGTTTAATCCCTTGTCAGTCAGAATCTTACAACGAACCTTTTACGGAATGGGAAAGTCTTTGCGCCCTTACTGATACGTCCCCTGACCCAGACTCCATTCATAACAAATTGCTTAAACATCTCAGTGCTCCACGATGACATTCTCTGGGTACTCAACTGTGTAGGGCTCCAGGGTGACTTCACTTATCCATGGAGGGATGGCATTGTGGTTCCTGTCCTTAAGCCTGGTAAGAACCCCCTCTTCGTCTAAAGCTATCGGTCAATGAATCTGACAAACGTAGTCTGCAAGTTACTGGAATGGCTGGTAGCCTGTTGGCTCAATTGGGTCCACGACTATTGGGATCTGTTGTCCCCTTACCAGTGTGGATTCCGAGAGGGACAGTCTCCAATCCATCATTTATTTCGACTGGAATCCGCCATTCGGCAGGCTTTTTCACAGCGTCGCCATTTGGTTGCAGTATTTCTGGACCTTTGCAAGGCCTATGATACAGCTTGGCACAATCATCTTGCTTACATTTCATGAGGGGTCTTTGGAGCCTACTCCAGATTATCTCCCAGTTCCTATTCCATCGGTTGTTCAGGGTTTGCGTTGGTACTCATTTCTCCACAGACCCAGGAGAATGTCATCCCACAGGGTTCTGTATTGAGTACTCTTTCCCTCATTGCTATAGATGGACTTGGGGCCTCCTTTGGTCACCCCTGCTCTGTTAGTTGGACCATCTCCAAAGCAGACTGGGGGCTCTTCTCTTCCAGGGCGACCTTTCAGGATCAAACATTCCCAAGCTGCGATAGTCAGGTCGCACACCTCACGGAAGTCATTCTCACTGCTGCTGAATATTCCATCCCTCACCCTACTTCTTCTCCACGTCGCGTACCGGTCCCCTGGTGGACCGCAGCATGTAGTGACGCTTTACGTGCTCGTCGACGTGCTTTACGCACCTTTAAACGCCACCCTACAGTGGCGAATTGTATCAATTATAAACGATTACGTGCACAGTGTCGTCGTATTATTAAAGAAAGCAAGAAAGCCAGCTGGGCTGCTTTCACAAGCACCTTCAACAGTTTTACTCCTTGTGTTGTCTGGGGTAGCCTGCGCCGGCTATCTGGCACTAAGGTCCACTCACCAGTTTCTGGCTTGACGGTCGCGAATGACGTCCTTGTGGCCCCTGAGGCTGTCTCCAATGCCTTCGGCCGCTTTTTCGCAGAGGTTTCGAGCTCCGCTCATTACCACCCTGCCTTCCTCCCCCGCAAACAGGCAGAGGAGGCTAGGCCACCTAACTTCCGCTCCTCGAATCGTGAAAGTTATAATGCCCCATTCACCATGCGGTAACTCGAAAACGCACTTGGCCGATCACGGTCCTCCGCTCCAGGGCCTGATTCTATTCAGATGCTGAAGAACCTTTCTCCTGCGGGTAAAGGTTTTCTTCTTCGTACTTACAATCGCATCTGGATTGAGGGCCATGTTCCCGCATGCTGGCGCGAGTCTATTGTTGTCCCGATTCCTAAGCCGGGGAAGGACAAGCACTTGCCTTCCAGTTATCGACCCATCTCGCTTACCAGCTGTGTCTGTAAAGTGATGGAGCGAATGGTTAACTCTCGATTGGTATGGCTGCTCGAGTCTCGACGCCTCCTTACCATTGTACAATGTGGATTTCGTAGGCGCCGGTCTGCTGTTGACCATCTGGTTACCTTGTCGACCTTCATTATGAATAACTTCTTGCGGAAGCGCCCGACCGCGGCTGTGTTCTTTGATTTTGGAGAAGGCTTACGACACCTGTTGGAGGGCGGGCATTCTCCGCACCATGCATACGTGGGGCCTTCGCGGTCGCCTCCCTCATTTTATTCGTTCCTTTTTAATGGATCGACAGTTCAGGGTACGTGTGGGTTCTGTCCTGTCAGACACCTTTCGCCAGGAGAATGGGGTGCCACAGGGCTCAGTTTCGAGCGTCGCTCTCTTCGCCATAGCGATCAATCCAATAATGGATTGCCTCCCAGCTGATGTATCAGGCTCCCTTTTCGTGGACGATTTTACCATCTACTGCAGCGCGCAGCGTACGTGTTTCCTGGAGCGCTGTCTTCAGCGTTCTCTTGACCGTCTTTACTCGTGGAGTGTCGCCAATGGCTTCCGTTTTTCTGCCGAGAAGACGGTCTGTATTAACTTCTGGCGCTACAAAGAGTTTCTCCCACCGTCCTTACGACTCGGTCCAGTTGCTCTCCCATTCGTGGAGACAACAAAATTTTTAGGTCTTACATTTGACAGGAAACTTAGTTGGTCTCCACATGTGTCATATTTGGCTGCCCGTTGTACCCGTTCTCTAAATGTCCTCCGTGTTCTCAGTGGTATGTCGTGGGGAGCGGATCGAAGCGTCCTACTTCGCCTATATCGGTCGATCGTCCGCTCCAAGCTGGATTATGGGAGCTTCGTATACTCCTCTGCACGGCCATCCATCTTACGCCGCCTCAACTCCATACAACATCGGGGTTTACGACTTGCGATCGGAGCGTTTTATACTAGTCCCGTCGAGAGTCTTCATGCTGACGCTGGTGAGTTGCCACTCACCTACCGGCGCGATATACTGCTTTGTCGGTATGCCTGTCGGCTACTGGCAATGCCCGACCACCCGTCTTATCGTTCCTTTTTTGATGACTCTCTCGACAGTCAATACGGGTTGTATGTCTCCGCCCTGCTACCCCCTGGAGTTCGCTTTCGTCGCCTCCTTCAACACCTTAATTTTTCACTCCCTGCCACCTTTCGAGTGGGAGAGAGCCAAACACCACCTTGGCTCCAGGCTCAGGTTCGCGTCCACCTTGACCTCTGCTCGCTCCCGAAGGAGGTTACCCCCGGTTCAGTCTACCACTCCCGTTTTGTCGAACTTCGTTCGAAGTTCATTAATATGACCTTCATTTATACAGATGGCTCTAAGACCAATGACGGGGTCGGGTGTTCTTTTATTGTCGGGGCACAGTTTCCAATATCGGCTCCATGGCCATTGTTCGGTCTTCACAGCTGAGCTCTTTGCCCTCTACCAGGCTGTCCTTTACATCTGCTGCCACCGACATTCTGCATATGTCATCTGGTCCGATTCCCTGAGCGCTATCCAGAGCCTCGGTGATCCGTACCCGGTTCACCCTTTCGTGCACCGGATCGAACGCTCTCTTCAGCAGCTGGTGGACGTCGGTTCTGCGGTTAGCTTTATGTGGGTTCCTGGCCATGTCGGTATCCCCGGGAACGAAGCTCCAGATGCCGCGGCCAAGGCTGCGGTCCTCCAGCCTCGGCCAGCTTCTTGTTGTGTCCCTTCGTCAGATTGTAGCAGGGTAATTTGTCGGCGCATTGTATCGCTGTGGGATGCCGATTGGGCTGCACTTCCAGACAACAAGCTTCGGGCCTTGAAAGCTCTTCCCGTGGCTTGGACGTCCTCCTTACGCCCTTCTTGGCGGGAGGAGGTAGTTTTGGCCCGGTTGCGAATTGGCCACTGCCGGTTCAGCCATCGCCATCTGCTGACGGCTGCGCCGGCGCCGTTCTGCCCATGTGGGCAATTGCTGACGGTCCGCCACATTTTAACGTCGTGTCCGGATTTTAACACCCTGCGTCTGGATCTTGGCCTGCCATGTACTGTAGAAGCCATTTTAGCGGATGACCCACGAGCAGCTGCTCGCGTTCATTTTATCAATTTGACAACGATCTCAAAGGACATTTGATTATGCTGTTTCCTTTTTTACTCCTATGCCTGTCAGTATGTCTTTCATCGTGTTTTCCGTTTCGTTGCTGTTTTAAACTTGTGACTCGCGGTGCATTCCTAAAGTAGTCTGGGCGCTACTGACCGTTGACGTTGTGCACCCTAAAACCACAAAAAAAAAACCCATGCTCTGTATATGGATGATTACTGCTATTGTGTTAGTTCCTCTTCGATGGCCTATGCAGAGTGGCAGCTCCAGGGTGCTACACGTCATGTGTCTGCATTGACTCTCACACAGGTTTCAATTCTCACCTTTAAAATCGTGGGTGGTCCACTTCTGTTGCTGTACCACGGTCCACCCTAATCCAGAGCTATACCTAGACGCACGATGATTATCTGTGGTCCCATAGTTGTTTCCTGGGTCTTCTTTACAACAAGCTCACATGGCTGCCTCATATCAGACTTCTTAAGATGTTTTTGTAAACTCAATGTCCTTGACTTCATTGCCCACACCTCTTGTGGTGCGGATTGTTCCACTCTTCTGCAGTTTTATCGGGCTTTAGTGCTGTCTCGCTTGGACTATGGTTAACAACTTCATGGTTCGGCAGCTCCTTCCACACTGCACCTTCTGGATCCAGCCCATCATTGTGGTATCAGTTTGGCCACCAGTGCCTTCCCTATTAGCCATGTTGGTAGTCTACTGGTTGAAGCTGGGTTCCCCACCCCCTCTTTCTGTTCTGTGATCCCAGCTTCTAGTTTCTTTTGCAATCGCGGTCTGTTCCTCTCCCACTCATCCATCCTTTTCTATCCTGTTCCCAGACCAAGGACGTCGCCCACCTGATGATCACCCTCAGGCGGGTTTACCGGTTGGGCTCTGCCTTGCATCTCTTCGCTGATTTTCAGCTTCCTTCTTTGTTTCCCACGTTCTCTCCCCAACACCGCCACTTGGTTAGTTCCTCGGCCTCGGATTCTGATGGATCTTTGCCGAGGTCCGAAAGATTGTTCCCACTACAGTGTTCCTATTTTCCCCACCGAATTTTATGGAAGTTTTGGGATGCTGTTTTTACACCTATGGCTCTAAATCTGCTGATCGTGTGGGATATGCCGTCACGTCCTCTGTTGACATGGAAAATCATCTCCTGCCAACTGCGTTTGAGGTATTTACTGTGAATTGATGGCAATTTCCCAGGCCATTACCTTTACTAAAGTCCCAACTCAACCGCGTTTTGTTATGTATGGACTCAATGAGTGAGTGACCTTCAGGCTATTTATCGGTGTTTTTCCCGCAATCCCTTGGTCTCGGCCATCCATGAGTCTCACTGATCTTAACCATGTTTGTTCCGTTTACTTCCTTTGGGTCCCTGGCCGTGTGGGTATCCCAGGTAATGAGCTTGCTGATCGTTTGGCTGGAGGAGCAGTCACTTACACCCCCACTCCTTTCCAATAACCCCTCCTGACGGGTATTTACGGCTTCATATCAAATCCCACTTCGCAGTCATGGGGCAACTCTTGGGAGGCTACCTTCCTGTCTAATACGTGCGCCAAAGGTGACAAATGTCCTGTGGCGTTCTTCCTTCCGCCTCCACCGAAAGGAACACCCTGTGTCGTCTCTGCCTGGGCCGTATCAGGCTGACCCATGGTTTCCTTTCGTGTAATGAGCCACCCCCACTTAGTGGTTATGGAGCCTTAGACATTAGCACACATTTCAGTGGAATGCTCCCTTCTTTTGGCTCTCTGTACTATCTACACATCTCGATACGACACCTTGAATTCTTGCGTCTTGTCTTCATGCCCTACAGCGAAATAAACGTTGGTGGCTGTAGAGACGTTCTGCAGTTGGCCTCAAATGCCGGTTCTCTAAATTTACGCCACGGTGCCTCGCTGAAAGAGCGTCTTCGTTCCTCCAGGGATTCGCATAGTTCATAAAGCTTCTTCGTTTGAACTGCTTACCAATCGAATTTAGTGGTAAAAAATTTAGCAGCACGTCTGAGTTGTTTCAATGCCTACCTTAAGTTCAAACTGTTGGAGAGGCCAAATACTAAAAAAGTTCCCAAGAATAGGTAGCACTAGCGTTATATAAGCTGTCTTATTTCTAGATAAACTACTTTCCCAAAATTCTCCCAATGAAGCGCCTGGTCTAGGGGTAGCATCTTTGATTAGTAATTAAAACCCTCTATCCTGGGTTCGAAACTCACCACTGGTTAAATTGTGATTAATTGGCGGCCTAAGGCTACCGGCAGAGGAGGTGACACTGTCTGCCAAAACCTTGTCAGAGAGCAGAGGAGCTGACAAGAGGTTCGGGCACTCTTGTCCTTGGGATGGGAAACTGCCCATAAAGGCGAAAGAACCCAATGATCAATGCATAGGGATGCAGAAGACAATGCCCCCCAGGGGGTCCACAACTCTTTTGTTGATACGTGTGTGGCGAGCACGGGGCCCTGAGCCATTGCAGCCTTCTTTCTCTCCCGGGCTGAATTTCCTTTCCCTTCCCCTCTTTTCCCCTCCATGCTCCTTTCCCCTCGCCCTCTCCTCTCCCTCTATTGGTGTCCTTGCTTATGTTGGCCCCTGTTATCCTCCTGGTTCTGTTGGTTTTACACTCCGGCTTTGTTGCATAATCATCTCCTCCTTTTGGCATTCCTTGGTCCCCCTCTGGGGTTTGACCTCCATTACAAAATTTCTCCTCCGTAGTGTGAGCCACTTGGGGAAGAGCACCTTACCTAGTGTCTCCAACGTGCGCCCTCCTAGTATATTCCACCTTTTCTTTCACGTCGTTGTCTGATGATAGGTTGCATAGCCAGCACGGTAGCCAGCCCATGTGGTGGGGTCGCTATGTACCGTTTTGGTTGAGCCCCCTGAACACACAGGGATCACACTTCTGATACCTGAGCTGTGACCACCTCATGCATGCCTTGGAGTGGTTGCTCGACATCCTGGAGCATCGGAACTGCCGGCAATGGCCACTGTGCCAGACGGCCCTTGCTGTGGCTGGGTGGCGCCCGTGAGGAGAGCCCCTGATCGGAGTGGGTGGTATCAGGGCGGACGCTATGCAGATGAAACGCATACGGGTCCAAAACTCTGGCTGTTCTTCTGCGGCCGTCTCTGTGTGGAACTGATTAAAGTGCTGCTTCTCTTGCCCCTTCGGCCTTCCCTTCCATGGCTACCCCCTGGGAAGAGGGTCAGGCCCGTCGTCTAGGGGCAAAACCTTTCCCCCGTTATCTAGTTTGCACTAGGACTGATGGAGATACTTTCACCAGTGTCAAACCTTTATTCTTTGTGGAACACATTGAAGACAAGTTTGGCGAAGTGGACTCCCTTAAGAAGATGCGGTCGGGTTCGTTGCTGATAAAAACTGCTTCACCTGCCCAATCTGCGGCCCTTCGTGCCTGTACCCATCTTGGCACAATTCCTGTGTCCATTACCCCTCACCAGTCTCTAAATATGGTACAAGGTGTGATTTTTCACAGGGACCTCATCCTTCAAACTGATGAGGAACTTTGGGACAATCTCGGGCGGCGGGGTGTTCACTTCGTTCGGCGTGTTCAGAAGGGTCCTAAAGATAATCGTATTGATACTGGTGCCTTTATCCTGGCCTTTGAAGGGGATACCCTTCCTGAGAAAGTTAAGATTATGGTCTATCGCTGTGATGTGAAGCCGTATATCCCACCTCCTATGCGGTGTTTTGAGTGCTTGCGTTTTGGCCACATGTCTTCTCGCTGTTCCCAGGACCCTCTCTGTGGTGACTGTGGACGTCCACTCCATGAGGGAGTCCCTGTGTTCCCCCTCCTGTATGTGTAAATTGTCATGGTAGTCATTCTCCACGTTCACCAGATTGCCCAGTATATACGAAGGAATGGAAGATACAGGAGTATAAGTCCCTCGATCGTTTAACCTACACAGAGGCCCGTAAGAAATATGCACGACTGCACCCTGTGTCCATGACATCTAGTTATGCCTTGGTTACATCTTCACCCCTTCCTCCCCCTTCCTTACCCCCTTCCTTACCCCCATCCCGGACCCCACTCCTCCCCCCCTCCCCTGCAGCTCCCACACCTTCTTCTCTGGGCGCTGCTCCCCCTCCCCAGCCGGAGAAGTGTCCCACTCCTTCGGCGTCTGCCGGTCAAGGGCGCCTCTCCCGGGATGCCCCTTCCCGGCACCTCCCAGGTCAAAGGTCTGCTGCTGCGCGGCGACCGCGAGAGCCGCGGTCTGTCGGCCCCCAGGTCGCCCAGTCTCTTTCTGTTCCTGATCTTGTTGCAGCTGGCTCCTTTATGCCACACAGCCCCCCTCGATCTCAGAATGAAAAGAAGAAGAAACATAAGTCCTGGGACAAAGAGCCTCTGGTGTCACCGGAGGTCCCTTCCCCGACTTTACAACCGGATTCTGACCTGTCGTTCATGGATGTCGCCCCCTCCTTGTCGGTGACGGGTGGGGACCCGGCGGTATGACTGGATTTAGCGTGTTCAGCCCTCATGTAAACCATCGTTCTGTGGTTCTCCAATGGAATTGTAATGGATACTATCGTCACCTTCCGGAATTGCTTCTTTCGTCCTACTCTGCAGCTTGTGTGGTTCTCCAGGAATCTCATTTTACTGATACTCACTCACCGACCCTCCGTGGGTTCCGTGTTTTCTGTCGAAATCGGGTCGGACCCTTGCGGGCTTCTGGTGGTGTTTGTACGTTGGTCCATACAGACTGCTAGCACGTGGATTCCTCTCCAAACTACATTGGAAGTGGTTGCTGTTAGGGTCCACTTAGACTCTGCAGTCACAGTTTGCAATCTTTATCTCCCTCCTGACAGGACTCTTACACCTGCTGCGTTAACTGCCCTTCTTCAGCAACGTCCTCCTCCCTTCCTCCTCCTTGGGGATTTTAATGCTCATCATCCTTTGTGGGTCAGTGCCTTTCCATCTAGATGAGGTCTTCTCATAGACCAATTTATTGCAGACCACGACCTGTGCCTTCTTAATGATGGCTCCCCTACTCCTTTCAGTGCCGGTCATGGTACGTTTTCTGCCATTGATCTTTCTCTTTCTTCTCCCTCCCTCCTCCCTTCATTACACTGGTCGCCACACGACGACCTTTGTGATAGTGACCATTTCCTGTTGATTATCCCTTCCCGCTCCCCGATGGACAGGTTACCTCGTTGGTCTTTCCGACGCGCCGATTGGCCTCTATACACTGCACAGGTCGTGTTTTCTCCCTCTCTTTCGGGTTGTATTGATGACGTCCTACATGACGTGTCTGACGCGATTGTTCGCGCTGCTAACCTTGCTGTCCCGCGCTCATCTGGACCATTTCATCGCCGGCAAGTCCCGTGGTGGAGTACGGCCATTGCCATTGCCATCCGTGATCGCCGTCACGCTTTGCAACACTTAAAGAGGCACCCATCCGTAGCCAGCCTTACTAACTTTAAACGCCTCTGCGCTAAAGCCCGTTATTTCGAGCGGATATGTTGGGAACGATTCGTTTCTTCCCTTGGTTCCACTGTCCCCCTGTCACGGGTATGGGCTACACTTCGCTCTCTCCAAGGTTGCCATCGGCAGTCCACCCTCCCAGGCCTTCACCTACCAGATGGCATTTGTACGGACCCATTAGTTCTCGCAGAACATCTTGCGACCCATTTTGCAGTGGCATCAGCGTCAGCCTCCTATCCAGCTGCTTTCCTTCATCAAAAACAGCAGGCTGAAGCTCTCACCTTATGTTTCACCACTTGAGTCAGAATCTTACAACGCACCTTTTACTGAATGGAAATTTCTTTCTGCTCTATCTTCTCATGATACGGCCCCTGTCCCAGATTACATTCATAACCAACAGCTTCAACATCTGTGCTCCACAACAGCAACATCTTCTTCGGGTGTTTAACCGTATCTGTCTCCAGGGTGACTTCCCTTCTCAGTGGAGGGATAGCATTGTGGTTCCTGTCCTTAAACCTGGTAAGGACCCCTATCTGTTGACAGCTATCGGCCAATTAGTTTGACCAATGTTGTTTCAAAGTTACTTGAACGGATGGTAGCCCGTCGGCTCACTTGGGTCCTCGAATCTCGGGATCTATTGTCCCCTTACCTGTGTGGCTTTCGAGAGGGACGATCTCCAATCGATCATTTACTTCGCTTGGAATCCGCAGTTCGGCAGGCTTTTTCCCAGCGCCGCCATTTGGTTGTTGTGTTTTTTGACCTTCGCAAGGCCTATGACACGGCCTGGCGCCATCACATCTTACTAACCCTTCATCAGTGGGGCCTTCGGGGCCCACTACCGATTTTTATCCGCCAGTTCCTGATCCATCGGTCATTCAGAGTTAGTTGGTACTGCTTTTAGTTCTCCACGGACCCAGGAGATGAGTATCCCACAGGGTTCTGTCTAGTGTCCTTTTCCTCATTGCTATCGATGGACTTGTGGCCTCTGTCGGTCCCTTGGTCGCCCCTACCCTGTATGTGGATGATCTCTGCATTTGGGTTAGTTCCTCCTCGATGGCATCTGCAGAACGGCAGCTCCAGGTGGCTATACGGCGTGCCTCTGCATGGACCCTCACACACGGGTTTCAATTCTCTCCTTTAAAATCGCGGGTGGTCCACTTCTGTCGCCGTACTACGATCCACCCTGATCCAGAGCTCTATCTCGCTGCACAACGATTGCCTGTGGTTCCACAGTTTCGTTTCCTGGGTCTTCTTTTCGACAAGCAGCTCACTTGGTTGCCCCATATCAGACTCCTGAAGGTAGGATGTTTCCGTAAACTCAATGTCCTTCGCTTCCTTGCCCACTCCTCTTGGGGTGCGGACCGTTCCCTCCTCCTCCGTCTTTATAGTGCTCTAGTTCTGTCTCGTTTGGACTATGGTTGTTAAGTTTATGGTTCAGCTGCTCCTTCCACACTGCACGTGCTGGATCCAGTCCACCATTGTGGTATCCATTTGGCCACCGGTGCCTTCCCTACTAGCCCTGTTGATAGTCTGCTGGTTGAAGCTGGGATCCCCCCCCCCCCTTTCTGTTCGGCGGCCCCAGCTTCTGGTGTCTTACGCCCTCACTATCCGTTTTTCTCCCACTCATCCTTCCTATTCTATCCTGTTCCCAGACCATGGACGTCGCCCACCCGACTCCCTCCCTCAGAAGGGTTTACCGGTTGGGCTGCGCCTTGCGTCTCTTTACCGTGATTTTCAGCTTCCTTCTTTGTCCTGTCTTCCTCGCTCCCTCCCCTCCACCCCTCCTTGGTTAGTTCCTCGGCCTCGAATTCGGATGGATCTCCGCCGCGGTCCGAAAGATTCCATCTCCCCGGTGGTGTTCCGTTCCTTTTTCCGCCAAATTTTATGGGAGTTTCGGGATGCTGTTTTTTACACTGATGGCTCTAAATCTGCTGATCATGTTGGGTATGCCTTCACGTCCTCTGTTGGAACGGAAAATCATCTGCTGCCACCTACATGTGGGGTGTTTACTGCGGAATTGATGGCAATTTCCTGGGCCCTTACCTTTATTAAACAATCCCCACACAACCGCGTTTTGTTATGTACGGACTCGATGGGTGGCCTTCTTGCTATTGACCGGTGTTTTTCGCGCCATCCCTAGGTCTCTGCCATCCGTGACCATCTCGCTGATATTCACCGTGCTGCTTGTTCCATTGACTTCCTATGGGTCCCTGACCATGTGGGTATCCCGGGTAATGAGCTCGCTGATCGTTTGGCTGTGGGAGCAGTTACTTACCCCCCGTTTTCTGTAACCCCTCCTGCAGCGGATTTACGGCTTCACATCAAATCCCACTTCGCACAGTCATGGGCTAATTCTTGGGAGGCTACTCCACTATCTAATAAACTTCGTGCAATTAAGGTGACAAGAGGCCCATGGCGTTCTTCCTTTCGCCTCTCCCGAAAGGACTCGACCACACTGTGTCGTCTCCACATTGGCCACATTTTGCGTGATGGGCCACCCCTGCTATGTGGTTGTGGAGCCTTCCAGTCAGTGGCCCACATTTTGGTTGAATGCCCCCTTCTTTTGGCTCTGCGTGCTAAGTACAGACTCCCCCACACTTTACCTTTGATGTTGGCTGACGATTCCCAGATGGTATCTCTGGTTCTCGGTTTCCTCCGGGAGAGTGGTTTTTATTCTCAGTTTTAAGGTTTTTAATCTCTCTTGTGTTGGGGCAGGGCGGTGAGTGTTTGGGTGTCTCGCACTGTAGGCAGTGTTCAGAGATTCCCGATTCACCTCCCTGACCGGAATCCTCTTCTTCCCCTTTTACTCTGTTTTTACCCCTTTTTTTAAGGCTTCGTTAGTCTTTCTATTCCCATACGTACTTTCTGCATTAAAGCAATTGTACCTTTTAAGTCACATGTGGTCTTGCCTATGCTGCTTCAGCATAGTGTTGGGTTCGTTCTCTTGCCGACTTCCGTCATTTGTTTTTTACCAATGACAACGTGACTGCTCTTTTACGTTTTTCCCTTTTTCCGTTTTCTTGTTCTGACTTTTCTGAGATGTCCTGTTAGCAGAATGGAGTATATTTGAAACAAGGGACTGATGACCTTGCTGTTTGGTCCCTTAAACCTCAACCAACCAACCAGAAGACAATGGAAACCAATACATCAAAGGCAAATTACATTTAGCCACAGGGCATGTGGACTGCAATGAAAAAAGTGTCATTTCTACATTGGCATTAAATCCTCGAGTAGTCCCCCGTTAGGATCTCTGGGAGGGGCTGCTGAGTGAGAGGCGACCATGCGAAAAAGATCGAATAAACAGCGAAGGGATAAAGTTTAAGATGTGGGGTATGGAGTGTCAGAACCTTGAACGTAGTAAGGAAGCTAGAAAGTCTGAAAAGGGAAATGCAAAGGCTCAATTTAGATATAGTAAGGGTGAGTAAAGTGAAATGGAAAGTGGCACAACGGTAGTAGGATCCGTTAGGAATAGGAAGGTACGGTGGAGTGTTACTGTGAAAAATTCAGTGATATGCTGGTCCTTAGCAGAATAGATAGCAAACAATGGTTCAGGTGTAGACGCAGAAGTCGCAAGCTGAATATGAGAAGACAAAGTATATAAAGATATTGAAAGGGAAATACAGTACATAAAGGGAGATAAAAAACTGAGTCGTGGGGACTGGAATGCAGTTGTAGGGGAAGAGTAGAAAAGGTTACAGGAGAATAAGGGCTTGGGACAAAGACTGAAAGGAGAAAGACTAATGGAGTTCACTAATTTCAACTAGAAATAGTGAATATTCCATTCAGGAATTACGAAAGGAGATGGATGTAAGCGAATGGGAGTGAGGGGTGGGGCTATAGTTCCGTCTGTTCACTATTTCCAAGCCACTAACTTCGTAAATCCAATCGTCATTCGCTCCTTCCCTTGTAGTCCAGCAGCAGCAGCAGCAGCAGCTTGGGTATTGCTGTAATCTGATTCCCTGAGCGCCATCCAGAGCCTCAGTGGTCCGTATCTGGTTCACCCTTTCGTGCACCGGATCCAACGCTCTCTTCAGCAACTGGCGGACGACGGTTCTCTGGTTACCTTTATGTGGGTTCCTGGCCATGTAGGTATCCATCGGATCGAAGCTGCAGATGCTGCGGCCAAGGCTGCGGTCCTCCAGCCTCGGACAGCTTCTTGTTGTGTCCCTTCATCCGATTGTAGCAGGGTCATTTGTCAGAGCATTTTATCGCTGTGGCATGCCGACTGGGCTACACTTACGGACAACAAGCTTCGGGCCTTGAAACCTCTTCCCACGGCTTGGACGACTTTTTCACGCCCTTCTCGGCGGGAGGAGGTAGTTTTGTCCCGGTTACGAATTGGACACTGCCGATTCAGCCATCGCCATCTGCTGACGGCTGCGCCGGCGCCGGCGCCGTTCTGCCAATGTGGGCAATTGCTGACTGTACGCCACGTTTTAACGTCCTGTCCTAATTTTAATACACTGAACGTTGATCTTGGCCTGCCATGTACACTAGATGTCATTTTAGCAGGTGACCCAGGAGCAGCTGCTCGCGTTTTATCCACTTGAAAAACCTGCCCAAGGACATTTGATTATGCTGTTTTTCAATCCTATGCCTATTAATGTATTTTATAGTGTTGTCCCTTTTAGTTGCTGTTTTTAACCTTGTGCCTCGCACTGCATTCCTAACTTACTCTGGGCGCTAATGACCATTGTAGTTGTGCGCCCTAAAACCACACAAAAAAAATTCCTTTCCCTAGCTGTTCGTGGGAGCACCATGAAACAAAATACGAATAGTGCGCAATCAAGAGTCTCTGAGAAAGGAAAGTTCAATGCTATACACTGACCCCCAATCGTTCCCTTCCCTGTCCACACCAGGGGAGGAACGGCGGTCTAAATTACCTAGTGAGATGTATTCTCCTCGATTTCTGGTTTGCAGCCGAACACATGACTCATTTCTGACCACTAAGCCTCAGTTTTTTGTGGAAAGTTTAGAGGAAAAGTTTGGAGAAGTAGAGGGCATGTCTAAAATAAGGTCTGGAGCAGTCCTCATACAGACAGCATCCCCAGCAGTCACGGACATTGCTTGCTTGTGACAAGCTCGGTGATGTTTCAGTCTCCATTACGTCTCATAAGAGCTTCAATATGGTTCAGGGACTTTTCATCGTGACCTGTTGTTGCAGTCTGATGACGAGCTCCGTGCGCCCCCTGTGGGTTCGGGGGTTAGAATAGGCCCGCGGTATTCCTGCCTGTCGTAAGAGGCGACTAAAAGGAGTCTCAAACGTTTCGGCCTTTATGTGATGGTCCCCATTAGGGTTTGACCTCCATTTTTCCAAATTCCACAGAAGTACGAGCCTTTTGGGGAAGGACACCTTACGTGGTGCACCATCAGTCCTCTGTGCCCTAAGGCCTTGGCACTCTTGATCGTGTTGGCGTCGTCACTGCACCCTCCATCCGTCATTTTGGGCATACACACCTGATGGATTGTGTCCGTCACGCCCTTAGTGCGTCACCATCTGCACCCACGATCACTATGGACTACCCATGGCACCTAAACTCCAGCACGGTAGCCAGCCCGTTGTGGTGGGGTCGTCATGTACCCTCTAGGTTGTAGCCCCCTGACAACACAGGGATCGTACTGCCGATGCCTGAGCTGACACCTCCCCACGTAAGCCAAGGAGTCGATGCTCGTCTCTCTGGGGCATCAGGACTCCCAGCAACGGCCATCCTGCCAGGTGGCCTTTGCTGTGGCTGGGTGGCGCCCGTGGGGAGAGCCCCTGGTCGGAGTGGGTGGCATCGGGGCGGATGCCCCGCAATGAAGCGGGTGAAGTCTCAATCCGGTGGTCGCACGACCGCCAACGTCTCTAAGCGCGGTAAGACTGAATTTAATGCTGTGACATACAACCCCAAATCGTTCCCTTCCCTAGCCACGCCATGGGAGGAACGTAGGGCTGCGGACAGACAGGAGCCGTATTCACCGCGATACCTTGTGTGCAGCAGAACCGATGGGGATTCGTTTTTGGGGACTAAGCCTCTCTTCTTTGTTCACCATCTTGAAGATAAGTTTGGGGAAGTGGCATCTGTTTCCAAAATGAGGAGCGGGGCTATTTTGATACAAGCAGTTTCATCTGCACAGTCACGAGCGTTACTCGCCTGTGAGAAGCTCGGTGACATCCCCGTTCATGTCACTCCCCATAAGTCCTTAAATTTGGTCCAGGGGATTATTTTTCATAAAGATCTTCTGCTACAGTCTGATGACGAGCTACGGGAGAACCTGGCACGACGAGGTGTGCACTTTGTCCGTCGTGTCTTTAGGGGGCCCAAGGATAATAGGGTCGCTACTGGTGCCTTCATCCTCGCCTTTGAGGGTGACTGCTTGCCTGAGAAGGTCAAGGTCATGATCTACCGGTGCGATGTCAAGCCCTATGTCCCACCCCCTATGCGATGCTTCCAGTGCTGGAAGTTCGGACATATGTCCTCCAGATGCACTGCCAGCCCCACGTGCCGTGATTGTGGACGACCTTCACATCCTAATGCTCCATGTGCTCCGCCTCCCACCTGCGTTAACTGTGGGGAGCATCATTCTCCCTGCTCGCCAGACTGTGCAGTCTACCAAAGAGAGCGGAAGATACAAGAAATTAAGACCCTGGACCGTTTAACTTATCAAGAGGCAAGGAAGAAGCTAGACCGGCTCAACCCCACATCTATGTTGAGGAGTTATGCTGCTGCAACTCTGCCGCCACCAGTTCCTGCAAAGACTCCCTTCTCAGTTGGCCCACAGAACAGTACAGTTACGCCTGCCCCACCGCTGGTAGGGGCCACACTCTCTTGCACTGCTCCCAAAACACCTGGTTTGGGGGCAGTGGGCCCCGAACAACTGGGGATATCCATCCCCACCTCTCAGCCGGAGAGGCACCAGCCTCCTCTGGCTGCTCAGCCGGGGAGGAAAGAGCCTCTTCCGGCTCCTCAGCTGGAGAGGCAACCGCCTCCTCCGGCTGCTCAGCCGGGGAGGGAACAGCCTCCTCCGGCCTCACTCGTTCGGAAGGGATCCCTTGGGGGAGTCCCTTCCAAGGACTTCCCCAGTGTCTCTCAAGACACTAGCCAGTGGCTGAAGAAGCCACCAGCTGCTGGTCGAAGGGCTTCACGCTCTTCCTCTGTTCCTGATACTGCGTCAGGGAAGCCCTCCCAGCATGCCAACCCTCCTCCCACAGACAAGAGAGAGAAGAGGAAGCTCTCTAAGAAGCCTAAGGACCCAGTGGTTCCCGCGCCAACGCTTCCTGTCAGCTCAGCCTCTGAGGATGAGGTCGAGCTCTTTGCGTCCCCAGATGACCTCGATCTCGCCGTCTCAGAAACGATGGCAGTTGCGGCGTCAGTCACTCAGTCGGTGGCAGCATGTGACTCTGTGAAGTAATTTGCTTTTTCTGTACCTTCATGCCCTTCCAGGACACGCTTTGTACGATTCTCCAGTGGAATTGTGGCAGTTATTTTAGCCATCTCCCTGAGCTACGACAGCTTCTAAGCCTAACACCTGCTTTCTGCATTGCCCTCCAGGAAACCTGGTTCCCGGCAATGCGGACCCCTGTCCTTCGTGGATACAGGGGTTATTACTGCAACCGTAGCACCTACAATTGTGTGTCAGGTGGTGCCTGCGTGTATGTCCTTACCTCTGTATATAGTGCTCCTGTGCCCCTTCAAACATCATTGGAAGCTGTGGCTGTACGTGTAAGGACTACCCAGGACATAACCGTCTGCAGTGTCTACCTCCCTCCAGGTGGTACAGTCTCCCTGACCGACTTGGCTGCACTTGTCGCCCAACTCCCCACGCCTTTTCTTCTCCTGGGGGATTTTAACGCCCACAATCCCCTGTGGGGTGGAACGAAGGTTACTGGCCGAGGCAGAGAGGTCGAGAATCTCATCTCCCAACTCGACCTCTGCCTCTTAAACACTGGCGCTGCCACACATTTCAGTGTGGCGCATGGCACGTTCTCGGCCATCGATCTGTCGTTGTGCAGCCCAGGGCTTGTACCATCGGTCCACTGGAGAGTCCATGACGACTTGTGTGGTAGTGACCATTTTCCGATCTTCCTTTCACTACCACAGTGTCGCTCCCTTGCACGCTCGCCTAGATGGGCATTTAGCAAGGCAAACTGGGACACGTTCTCCTCTGCTGCCACTGTTGAATCTCTCCCCCATGGTACCATCGATGTGGCGGTTGAGACACTGACTGCAGCGATTGTTTCCGCTGCGGAACGTACCATTCCTCGTTCGTTAGGGTGCCCCCGGCGAAAGTCAGTGCCTTGGTGGTCTCCAGAGGTCGCTGACGCCATTAAAGAACGTCGACGGGCTCTTCAGCGACATAAGCGGCACCCGTCTTTGGAGAACCTCATTGTCTTCAAACGTCTCCGTGCACTGGCACGGCGGCTCATCAAGAGGCGGAAACAGGAGTGCTGGGAGAGGTACGTTTCCACCATTGGTTCCCGTACTTCACCCTCCCAGGTGTGGATGAAGATTCGGCGCCTCTTTGGATTGCAGCACTCTACAGGTGTCGCAGGGCTTATCATCAACGGGGCGGTATCCACCGATGCCGATGCAATCGCCGAGCATTTCGCTCAGCACTATGTTCGGGCCTCTGCGTCGGGGAATTACCCGCCCGCGTTTCGCGCGCTCAAACGCCGAGAGGAAGGCAAACGGCTTTCCTTTGCTTCTCGCCACCCTGAGGCGTATAACGCCCCATTTAGTTTGTGGGAACTCCAGAGCGCCCTGGCACAGTGCCCTGATACAGCCTCTGGGCCGGATGGCATCCACAATCAGATGCTCAAACACCTTTCCCCGGACTGTCAGCAGTGTGTTCTTGCCCTCTTCAACCGCATGTGGGGCGATGGTGTCTTTCCGTCGCAGTGGCGGGAGAGTACCGTCATTCCGGTGCTGAAGCCTGGTAAGGACCCGCTTCATGTAGATAGCTATCGACCCATCAGCCTGACAAATACTCTGTGCAAGCTATTGGAACGTATGGTGAGTCGTCGGCTGTGTTGGCTGCTCGAGTCTCGGGGTCTTCTGGCTCCATGCCAGAGCGGCTTCCGTCAGGGCCGTTCTGCCGCCGATACTTTGGTCTTTCTTGAGTCTGCAATCCGCACTGCTTTTTCCAGGCGCCAACACCTCGCCTCCGTCTTTTTCGATCTCTCCCGAGCATATGACACGACGTGGCGGCACCATATTCTCGCCACATTGCACGGGTGGGGTCTCCGGGGCTCTCTCCCCATTTTTATTCAGAATTTTTTATCTGTTCGGACATTCCGCGTTTTAATTGGCACATCCCATAGTTCGCTTCATATCCAGGAGAACAGAGTTCCACAGGGCTCTGTATTGAGCGTGCCCCTTTTCCTTGTGGCCATTAATGGCCTTGCAGCAGCAGTAGGGTCGTCTGTCTCACCCACGTTATATGCTGACGATTTCTGCATCTTTTTCAGCTCCTCCACCATTGGTGTTGCAGAACGTCGGTTGCAGGGAGCCATACGCAAGGCGCAGGCGTGGGCCCTAGCCCATGGGTTTCAGTTTTCCCCTGCGAAGACTTGTGTTATGCACTTTTGTCGGCGTCGAACTGTCCATCCCCACCCTGAGCTCTATCTTCAGGATGCCATGCTCAGGGTTGTTGACACTTACCGTTTTCTGGGATTGCTGTTCGATGCCCGGCTTACTTGGCTTCCACATATTCGTCAGCTCAAGCGTCAGTGCTGGCAGCATCTGAATGCCCTCCGCTGCCTCAGCAACACCACTTGGGGTGCAGATCGTAACACGCTGCTGCAGCTCTACAAAGCCCTTGTGCTGTCCCGGCTTGATTATGGAAGTGTGGCGTATGGCTCAGCGTCGCCCTCAGCGTTGCAACTGCTGGACCCCATTCACCACTGTGGGGTTCGACAGGCGACAGGGGCATTCCGCACCAGTCCTGTCAATAGCCTACTTGCTGAGGCTGGGGTTCCTCCGCTCCACATTCGACGTCTACAACTCTTAGCCACCTATGCTGCCCACGTCCGTTGTTCTCCCCGTCACCCTAACTACCGTCTCCTTTTCGCCGATGCGGCAGTCCATATTCCACGCCGGCGGCCGCGATCAGGCCACGCAATTGGGATCCGTGTTCGGTCACTCCTTAGTGAACTCGAGTCTTTGCCTCTTCCATCTGCTTTTCAGGTCCGCCCACATACACCACCTTGGTGTCTTCGTCGGCCGCAGCTTCGGCTGGAACTTTCCCGATGGCCAAAAGATTCAGTTCCTCCTGCAGTCTTGCGCCGCCAATTCCTTGCTCTCCTTGGCGCATTCCATGACTCGGAGGTTCTCTATACCGATGGCTCGATGGTTGATGGCCGTGTGGGGTACGCTTATGCTCATGCGGACTATGTAGACCAGCGCTCCTTGCCGGAAGGCTGCAGTGTTTACACCGCAGAGCTAACAGCCATTTTTCGTGCCCTTGAGCATATTCGTACCAGCACTGGCGAGTCTTTTGTCATTTGCAGTGACTCACTCAGTAGTCTCCAGGCTCTTGACCAGTGCTACCCACGCCATCCCATTGTTGTTGCCATCCAGGAGTCCGTTCATGGTCTTGAACAGCGTGGACGTTCAGTGGTGTTCATATGGACCCCGGGACACGTTGGGATAGCGGGAAACGAACACGCCGACAAGTTAGCTAAAGAAGCCACCCGCAAACTGCCGTTGGAGATCGGCCTCCCGGCAACTGATCTCCGCTCGGTGTTATGCCGTCGGGTCCTTGGGATGTGGGCAGACGAATGGCGCACTCTGTCTGCCCCCAACAAGTTGCGGCAGGTCAAGGAGACAACGACTGTGTGGGGTTCCTCAATGCGGGCCTCTCGCAGGGATTCTGTTGTTCTGTGTAGGCTCCGCATTGGCCACTCTCGGCTGACGCATGGTCATCTGCTGCGTCGAGAGGACCCCCCTCATTGTCGCTGTGGTGCAAATATGACGGTGGCCCACATATTATTGGACTGTCCTCTTTTAACCGCCATCAGGCGATCTTTTAACCTCCTGGGTGATTTAACATCTCTGTTGGGTGATGATGTCTCTATGGCAGATCGTGTTTTAAGTTTTATTCGAGCAAGTGGTTTTTATAGGTCCCTCTAATTTTATTGCGTCACCCTCTTGTGTACTGTATCTTTTACTTCGTTTTGTGTTTTAATTTGACTCCACCCTAATCTTTTAGGCTGGTGGTTTTAACGTGTTGCAGAGTGGCTGGCTCATCCTATTATTTTCGTGATCAGCCAGCCACAGTCCTCTGCTGTGCAGTTTTAATTCCTTCTGCCTTTCTTCTCTATGTTGTTTTTGTTGCTGTGCTCCGTTTTCCATGGTTCTTTATTATTGACCTTGGGGATTTTCTTCCCCTGGGATTTTTATCTTCTGCTTCGAATGCTTATGGATGGTTTCCTTGTGCTCTGTGTGTTTGTGAAACAAGGGACCGATGACCTTTGTAGTTTGGTCCCTTTCATCCTCAAACCAACCAACCAACCAACCGAGCTCCGTGCAAGTCTGGAACATCGCAGTGTCCACTTCGTACGACGTGACTTCTGGGGACCTAAAGATAGTAGGGTCGCCACCAGCTCCTTCATCTTGGCTTTCGAGGGAGACGCCCTGCCTGAGAAGGTCAAGGTGAAGATATATCGATGTGATGTTAAGCCTCATGTCCCTCCTGCCATTCGACACTAAGTACTGGAGGTTTGGGCATATGTCATAGACATGTGACGCCAAGCCTACCTGTCGGGATTGTGGTTGTGCCTCTCACCCCAACGTCCCATGTTCGCCGCCCCCTGTTTGTGTCAACTGCGGAAAGAAACATTCACTTTGCTTGTCAGACTGCGCGGTTTATCAAAAAGAAAGGAAGACCTTGGACAGGCTCACTTACAGAGGCTAAACGCCAGTACAACCGACTTCAACATGTGTGCATTTCATCAATGTATGCTGCAGCAGCTTTGATGTCGCCATCCCTGGTGATGAGCCCCAAAGTTCAGCCGCTTTTTGTGGGCACTCCAGCCTGGCTGTCTATTCCTGCCCGCGTGTAGTAGGGGGAACAACCTCTTCCATTGCTCCCCTGTTTTCGACATCGGGAGTAACAACCCCTCCTTCTTTGTGGACCCAAGTCCCACAACTCTGAGCTGGAGAATTGCCTGCCTCCTCTGGCTCCTGTCGGCTGGAAGGGATTACTTGGCGTCCTCCCTTCCACGGTTACTGCCCCTCCAGATAACATCCAGTGGCTCAAAAAGCCACTACCTGAGGGCCATAGGGCTTCCAGGTCTTCCTCGGTCCATGAGACTCGGTTGGAAAAGTCCATCCAGCCTGATAAACAGAGGGACAAACGGGACCCTACCAAAAAGAAGAAAACGCCAAAGGACAGACGGAAAAGGAGTTCACCACAGCACTGGAAGATGGTGTGGAGCATCTAGCGTCCACTCAGCAGCTAGATGTTGCTCGACCCGCAGCTCCTATGGAAATTGATGAGGCTACTTTGCAATCGGTGGTGGTGAGCCCCTTCTAAGGCGTGAGCAATTCCCCAGGTTCTTTCACGTCTTCACAGTTGGATACCATTATCCTTCAATTGAATTGCCATGGTTTTTTCCACCACCTTGCTGAGTTGAAACAGCTTTTGTGCCGCTTCCCTGCCACTTGCCTGGCCCTACAGGAAACCCCCTCCCTCGGTGGCTACTGGGTGTCTGGGAGTGTGTTCTTCTTGCCACTATTCCTAGTGCCCCAGTGCCAGTTCATATGGATCTCGAGGCTGTGGCTGTAAGAATCCGGGCAGGAATGGAGCTTACCACCTGTTCCCTCTACCTTCCCCCAGATGTTGTCCCTCTTGCTGACCTAGCTGCCTTGTTTGCCCAGCTCCCCCCCACCATTCCTCCTTTTGGGGGACTTTAATGGGGTGGGGTCTAGACCTCGGGGCCAGGATAGGAACGTTGAGGCTCTCTTGGCACAGGACATTTGCCTCCTTAACACTGGTACTCCCACATATTTTAGCTTCACTCATGGCACATACTAAGCCATTGACCCCGCTTAGTAGCCCAGGTTTTCTTCCATACCTCAGTAAGAGGGTCCATGACGACCTCTGTGGTAGCGATCACATTCCTATCCTGGTTTCTCTCCTTCAGTCGCAAACCACTGACCAGCTGCCACGATGGTCCCTTCATGGAGCTCATGGGGCAGCCTGCACCTCAGCTACTATTGCCATTACTCTGATTGCTGGTGACATTGACAGTGGACAAGGTCACTATGGCCATTGTTTCTGCTGCTGAGGCAACTGTCCCCTGCTCTTAAAGTACCCTACGGCGTAAGTCAGTCCCTTGGTGGACACCAGAGATTGCAGAATCTATCTGGGACTACCGGCGAGCTCTGCAACGCCACCGGCGTCATCCTTCCTTAGAGAATCTAGTTGCCTTTAAACGGCTGAGGGCCCGGGCTCGGCGGTTAATCCAGTGGAGCAAACAGGACTGCTGGGAACAATATGTTCCCACCATAGGTTCTCTTACCTCCCCATCTCAGGTGTGGTCGTGGGTTCGGCGCATTTCTGGCTTTCGCCCTCATGCGTCTGTCCCTTGCCTTTCTCATCGGAGTACACTTCTTACTGACCTAATCGCCATCGCCGAACATCTGGCAGAGTATTTCGCTCGTCTTTCCGCGACAGCAAATTAGTGCAGAATTCAGAGCAAGCTGAGGGTACGCAGTTCTGCACGCACCGTTGGGAACGATACAACACCCCGTTTAGTGCATGGGAGTTCCAAAGTGCCTGCACAGCTTGCCCCCAATACCTGTCCAGGTCCAGACCGAATTCACAACCAGTTTCTTCGCCATCTCTCAGCGCACTGTCAGGGTGAATTACTCGCCCTGTTTAACTGCATCTGGACGGAGGGCGTTTCCCCAACTCGTTGGTAGGATAGCGTTACCATCCCGGTGCTGAAACCTGGTGCAGATCAGCTGGTGGTTGATAGCTATCGCCCTATCAGCCTAACAAACATCATGTGCAAACTCCTGGAGTTGATGATCTCATTCCACATTAATATTAAGTCTTCACCAGATGGGGCCTAAACCGGAAATCCGGGTTTCAAGCATAAAGAATACGTCGCTCATAGTGCCTCTCATTGCATCCACGAACAAACTTGCGTAACACGAGGAATAATGACTACTAAAAACTCAAATTAACGGGCCAACCACGAGAAGCAGAAATTTTCGGTGGAGACAAGACTGTAAGAATAAAACCTTTCCAGACCAATATTAACCCAAAAATTAGGCACACGAAATTCTGCACATTAAGCAAAATCCAAATACGCAAAACCAAAACCAGTGGTATTGTAACTTTGCTTGACCTGTATTGCTTGAACGAAACCCTAGATACCAGATACCCACACACGTCTCTGAAAACCAATACCGCATATTTCAATTTCACTTGGCCATTATGGCAGAAAAAAGAGAAACCATAGTGACAAACACACACTGAAATAGCAAAAACCCGCTACGTACACCTTCACTTACCATATCTAACAAGGCCACAGTAAAACAATCGAAAATTCTCCAGACATAGTACAAAAAATGACCAACAATGGTGAACCGATGTCGACGACACCTACCAATCACTATCTAACAACGGTCAAATATGAACAAGAAAACACTTTAAATTAATGGAAAGAATCGTCCGTTATTGGTCGAAATAGTTGCTGGAAACTTACCACAGACAACTTGTCCCACTGCAGGAAGCAATAACGTGCACGTAAATTTTCTTCAGACAACGAATTTCATACGCATTCCCTGTCCTCTCCCTGAAAATTCTGAAAACGTATTATGCGACGTTTGGTGGGTCCCGAAACTTATCTTCTTCACACCCTTCACCCAGAGCTTTCCGAGTTGGATGGATACTGTGGTGTTCGTACTGTAAGACCTTCGGTACACACACCATAAGATTATTTGACTTGTCGCTCTAATGAAGTAGGCGACTGTCAGCAATGTGTCCAGTGGTCTTATCGTGGCGTGTTTATCTTCTGCCGCTATGTAAGACGATAGAAATGCCATTTGCATGCTTAGAGTAGCGGATTGACGGTGACCAACTTTAAACAGAACTTGATTAATTTTCACATACATTTATTAAAATATAAAAAAGCTTAGAAATTACATAACTTGATTCTGGATGCTGTTAACAATGGACAATGTGAAGTTCCTTCGGTCTTGGTACGTTAATCTTATTCTCACATCTCTGATACTTGACAGTGTCTATTCATTTATCTTCATGGCTATGTACAGGAATATGGTAATCATATTAAGCGCAGACTGAAACTTGACTATAGCCTGGTACAGACTGGTGCAGACAAATACCGACTTAGTAATCTGAGGTCTGTACACTCATTAAAATACCTCGCGCGTTCAGGTATCACTACGCAAGTGTGATCCGCGAGGACAAAAGGTTCTACGTTAGCAGCAATCACACTGGATGCGTTACATATTAATACGTGGATCGGCGGAAGCAGAATTTTGTCCGTCTCTAAGGCAGCACAATCTCGTAGTGCGGAGACAGACGAGCGCTGCGCCTGCGCTGTTGTGCTTAGTGGGGCGCACTCTAGTGGGAAAGTTCAGTACGCGCTGACTTCGCGGATCTATGTACACAACATATACGAAGTCTGAAGTCAGATGACGAAAGGAAAAGCTCTAATGCGAAAATAAACAGCGCAGCCACTGCTGACATAAAAATCAACCATCCATTGAGTCGAAACAGGCCAAATAATGTAAATTGCCTGTTTTGATGTTTACTGTAAAAAAAAATATTCGCAATGAGCAAACTATTATAAAAGTTGTATCAGAGGGAAGTTTTAATAAATGAGATATCTAAATATAGGCAATTTTCATTTTACATGCCTAACATGTTTACAACATCAACTGAAACATGAACACTGTCATTTTCTTAAACCTTAACAGCCCAGAAAAATAAAATTTACAAGAAACAGAGTTCACTTAGCATGGCTGTTAACTTGATGGAAAACCCCTCCAAAAAGCAACAACACGGCTCTCCTCACCAACTCTGTGCAACAATACAACGCAGCAATAGTTCGATCTTCACTATGCGAATCAAGTAAGGCGAATAACTTTCAGCTGTTCGTATCATCCGTCGCAGCTGTCAGGCAGATCGTGACTCCGCCACCCACAAAAAAGCAAGACTGGAAGCTCCTTTTACAAAACACACTGTTCTCACTTCTGCACCAACAAAGCAGAAACACATATGTCTAACTGCATCTGTCAGTCTCGGCGTTCAAATAGCATGAAAACTGAAAAACACATCACAGTACCACACAGAAATTGGTCATTCCTACAGTTGTGGGAACTCAGAAACAAATAAGTTGGCAGTAACCTCATGTCCAATTGTTCACAGGAAAGTTAAGGGAGTTTGTGAAACTATAAGTACCAAATACTTCAAATGGTAGAGATAAATTAATTAGCTATGGCCACCTATAAACTAGATTAACACCCCATTATTTCATTTCAGTTACTACCCTATTAGCTTGTACATAAACATTGTTTTCCAAATCAGATCATCCTCATTCCTTTCCTTCTCACATCATCAGTCATTGGAGCGCCACTGATGGACAAAGCCCCCCCCAGACTTCTGGAATTCCAGTCTCGAGCTACAGGTACGTCCACTTCTCATCTCATCAGATTACCACCTCCATTTTTCTCCTCTTCACCTCCATACAATGTAATTGTCACCCCATCTGCCACCTCCTACCCTGACTACATGCCCACCTACTTCCGCTTCCTTCCCCCCATCTCTCGAACTAAAGTCTGTTCCCTGACCATTTTCTGTTCCCCTGTCTCCACAAATAATTCTCAGCATGCATTTCTCCACTACTATCTACGCAAACTTTTGATTTTTGTCAGTCTGTATCTACCTGCCCCACATCAATCTTCTCAATACTCATAAACATAATTGTAATAAATGAAAGAGAATCCACAATTTACAATATATTTTGAGTATGGCCAAATGACTACACTATCTGATTGAAGTGCCTGGATGCCATTATGTAATGCAGAATTGACTACTAAACTTCCCAAGGAGTGGATCTAACATAACAGAAGGTGGCAGGTGGTACTGCTTTATCAGCAGAAAAGCAGTAATGTCAGAATGGGCCAGTCAAGAGAGCTAAACACATTTAACACGGTCTTCTCTTTGTTTGCTGAATATTTAGCAGACTTGGCATTTCAACCCTCCTAAATTTGCCAGTCAGCTGTCCGTGATGTGACAATGAAATAGAAATATTAAAGAACAACCGAAGCTAAATGTCCAGAGGAATAATGTGCTGATTGACAGGGCATCTGGCATTGTGGTGGGTAGTGGTAAAATGCAGCTGCTGTGGTCTCTCCTTTAGCTTTGATGTGCTGCTGGTAGTCCTCCTAAGGAAATGTCTGTGCACAGGGAGTTACAAAAGACTGGTTAGAATGGCTGAGCAGCTTCTCAAACCACACATTTGTTCTCAACATTAAGCCATGCTACAGGTAGTGTAAAGAGCGATGACTACAGTACAGTGGACGTTTGGAAACAAAGGACTTGGAGTGATGAATCACAATATACCCCACAGCAATCGAATGGAAGAATTTGGGTTTAATGAATCCCATGTGAACATTGCCTGCTATCATCTCTGGTGCCAACAATGAAGTGCACAGAAGGCACTGTTACGGCATGCAATTTCCCTTCATTAATTTGTTCTCCCCTTATTACGCTTTAGGAAATGTCAAACACATAATAATCAGTACATATTTGACAGTACTGTGTACTATATTCAGCAGAACAATAATTCAGAAGAAATAAAGCTTGAATCAGCTGAACAATGCCACCTGTCACGACAAAGCGTTGTGAGGTGATGGTCTATGGACGATGGCACTCCTGAAGTTAGCTTTGCTGCCCCATGTTCCATCTTGAATGGAATGTTGGGATGACGTATAAAGGTGACTTCACTCCAAACCCAGCACCAGACATCTGTACCGTCTCTAGTTTCAGCTATCAAGGAAAAATGAGCTGCCATTTATTCAAAGAGATAGACATCCCGCTAAAAGCATCCCTAGAAGCGTTCAAGCCATAGTAAAGAGGAAGGGTGGACACACCACCTTAATGTCCACTAAAAGGTGTCCAGGTACATTTCATCCACTAGTGTGGAGTAGGAACGCAAGCCTCCTAGTGTGGGGTCTTTCTGTTACCCAGTACGTCTGTAGCTGCCCCCACAGTACTGCTTCGAGCATCTTCTGTGGTAAGCTGCTGTAGTATGGAGTACATATTGATTGGTTGTGCATGAACACAGGAAGTCTACTATGTACATATGCTGCTTTGTACTATTGTTTGTCAGGAACCACACACTTAAAGCAACATATTTGCTAGAAAACTGACCCTGACACAGCTGTTTCAGGGATACTGGCAATAATACACTATTTTTTAACAGGGAAATGTGTTGCAACGTGTCAGATTCGAGTCCTCGTAATGCCATTTCTGGTGAAGATTTCAAAGAATTGCACCAATGATTAATAGGTCTAGTTGCACATTATAGAAAAATAAGCATTTTGGATCTCATACTGCATGCTCTCTCTCGTGAATAGGGTTCTCTTTAAAACAGTATTCCTTACCTCCGTTATTTGTAATATTTACTGCCATCTTCCTAACATCCAGAAATTTAGTTCTAAACATTTTACTGGACATGCTACATAAATTGCTTTTAGTTTCCAAACAGGATCTCAAAATAACAAAACCTTCGGAAAATCACAAAAGGGTTTCTTGCATTGTTCTTGTTTCAGTGTTATTAGTTCAATTTTAAAACTTAAGTAATCACTGAATAAAATAAGGTTCTCATTCTTTTACATTTATTAACCTTTAAAATAAGCAAAGTGTTCCATCAAAGTAGCGCAATTATCAGAGTGCTCTATCAGAGAAGCAGTTTTGGAACCCCTGTCGTAACAAAATAAAATAAGGTACAGGAAAGAGAGCATTAGAAGTTTCCCTCTCCAACTATAAGATGAAAAGTTCATTACAATAGCGTTAAACAGCTCTCCACTAGAATGATCACACCATATCCTCGCCCCATTCCCCGTGTTGCCCTGCGCTCTCAGAAAATTAGTTTCAAGACTTCATGTTAGAAAGTAACGTCAAACAAAATGATCCTATACACTAAAAATCAATGTTACTCACCTGCAGAGTGTGTGCCATCATCCACATGGGGACGAAAGACTGCATCATGATGGAGCAGTTGAGGCAGTAGTTTTTTCGTGTACTTCATTTCGCTTTCATGGTTGTCAATGATGTTCAGTATGCAGCAGCAGTCATTGCAGACTACTCCATCGTGATTTATCTCTAATATGTCCTCTATAAGAAGGAGACGCTTATAAAGTTCTATTTTTCTTGTTTCTGTCCGTGATGACAGTGGTGATGCATTTGATGCAGCTGTTTTCCCACACACGAAGCACAATGCACCCAAGTGTGATGACGGTTGTAACTGCAAATACGAGCAAATAAATATCTGTAATAAGTGCTCATTAATATTCACTTAACGGCAAAGTCTCTCAAATTATAGGGGATCACAAACAGAAATAACTTACGAAAACAGGAAGCAACTGATACAAATGTTTGTACTTCCACTAGAGTAGAGAAATCCAGCCACAATGTCACTTGCTTACAATACAAAGCTAAAGCAGTTAACTGTGTGTTTGAGAGTTGGATTCTATTTAGTGCTGTCAGAGTACACAAACATAGAACAAAAGCAACTCTGACGAATGGCATCGATGTCTTTCATCAAATGGAGTACAATGAATGTTCATTGGCAATGGGAAGGCAATCAGTTAATGTATACTAACATGGGAAGTACCTCCACTCATAAGTCTAAACCTGAATAAACTTGATTGTAAACCCTAGTCTGCATCTGTGCTACTACCTGTCAAGATCATTTAGCTGTAAAGCTCAGAATTTGTGTATAATTTGTTTGACAGGCATGACAATAACTACAGAAATAGGTCGGTGAAGAAACACAGCACATAGCAAGTAAAAAGTACCAAAAGATTAAAGAGTTACAGACGTGGTACTATTTGGCAAAAAGCTAAACATCTGTATGAAAAATACATGCTCACTGATTCATTATATATGTAGTAGTATTTCCTAAAAGAAATGTTTCTTTGTTACCCTATGTTCTTCAAATATTCAGCATTCAAATGAAAGTGTGGTGTTCCAGGCAAGTAATTAAAGTACAGTATAACTTAAGTGTGCACACTTAGTGAGCACAACTTCTGGTCATGCTACATAATTTTGGGTGTATCTGCAACACGGTATTCAAATATCGAAAGCCACAGTGAACTACTTATCCAGTTCTTTAGCATGAGCTCTTATATCCTACTGTGTTTTAATTACTCCATTGAAGCTCTGCATTTAGGAAGGCACAACAGTCCTCCTCAAAGCTTACACTGGAGTACCAGGTGATTTCATCCTTCACCATGGCAAAATTCAACTATACGCATTTCACATGGCAATTTAACACATCGTCTGTTAGCTTAACCACCAATATGACTTACAGGAAAGAGAAAGTTTTACCTGCTGCTGGAAGGTGTGTTTCAGTTCATAGTGTTCATCCTCACACACTAACCACACTGAGAACAGCATTAAAAAAAATACCCCTTCCCACTTTACAGGTCAGTAAGCGAACAGCACAAACCGCACTCTCTGGCTAGGCTGAACCATTATATTTAAATAAAATACTGGCGCCATCTTTAAAAGCTTTGCAGTGCCTGTCTGCATTCATCACTGCCATTGACTGTTATCATAACAAGAAGCCAGGAAACAGACATAAGGCCAATTTGAAGTAGTAAAGGAAGAAACTACAGAATGTGCAATCCGACAGGAAACAATACCTAAACCTTGTCAACCAAACTGATTTTATGATGGCACTTGCTATCTTTCAGTGCACAGCAACTCAAATTAGAAATGTTGTCTTCTTCCGTCAGAACATTGGATTGATGCAGTTCTCCACACCAGTCCATCCAATGTAAATCTCCACATGTGACACAGCCCGGGAATTTCCTGTCCCCACTCATATTTTGGAAAATAGTTCCAATATTTTGAGTCCTAGTTTTCAAATAATTACACCACTGAATGGACATATCAAAGCTTAACAAACTATACATACTAAAAGCATTTGTGCAGTAAGGTTTAATGGTTTGTGGCAGTATATCAAATAATCTTACATGGTTCATTAAAAATACAATATTACACATTAAAATAGATTGCATTGGTACGAGTGGTGAGGGACTGTGAGCATTAATCCGCCTGGTTTTGCCTGTAAATTTGTAGGGGGTGTGGCTAGGAGGCAGATGGCAAACAATCTAATGCCATTCAACAATCACAGTACTATATTGATATAATGACCTTTGGTTGGTTGGCTGTTTTAGAGGCAGGAGAAGGGATCAAACTAAGAGATCATTGGTCCCTTGGTCCTAATAAAACAATGCTACAAGTGTCAGAATAAATCGGATGAAACATATAACACACCACACAAAGAAAGGAAAAACCACAAGAACCAAGGGAAGGCAACGAACACTAAAAGGAACAAGAGGGCAAGAAAACAAGACATGCTAGAAACAGAAGAGAGTAAATCATGAAAGCAGATTAGTGGCCGGCCAACCACAAGAATAAAAAGGGGAAAGCCAGCCACTCTGCAATTCATTAAAATCTCCACCCTAAAAGCACTAGGCTGGAGGAAAGAGACAAGACATGCGCTGGAACCTAGACAGGAGTATAAAACCCACTCCCACAGATAAAACGTAAAACTAAAGCTGCTGTGGAGGCATTGTCACCCAACACCGAAGGCAGGGTGCTGGGAAAGTTAGAGGTCTGCCGTAGAGCGGCTAAAAGTGGGCAGTCCAGCAAGAGGTGGACGACTGTTACTTGGGAGCCACAGTCACACTGAGGTGGGTCCTCGTGGCGGAGTAGGTAATCATCCATTAGCCACGCATTGCCAATGCAGAAACCAGGTTCACACCCCAATATTTCATTTCAGTTACTACCCTAATACGCTGTACATAAACATTTACTTTTACAATTCAAATTATAGTCATTTCTTTTCTACTCACATCAGTCATTTGAGCCCCACTGTTAGTCAAAGCCTCCCCCCAAACTTCAGGTATTCCAGTCTCGAGCTACAGGCATGTCCACTTCCCATCTCTCATCTGATTATCACCTCCATCTTTCTCCTCTTCACCTCTATAGAATGTAATTCGCTCACCCCATCTGCCACCTATTTCCCTGAATACATGCCCACCTACCTCCACTCCCTTCCGCAGCCTCTCGAACTAAAGTCTGTTCAGTGACCATTTTCTGTTTCCTCCACTGCTATCTACGCAAACTTTTGATTTTCGTAAGTCTGTATCTACCTGCCCCACATCAATCCTCTCAATACTCAAAAACATAATTGTAATAAATGAATGAGAATCCACAAATTACAATATATTTTGAGTATGGCCAAATGACTACACTATCTGACCGAAGTACCTGGACACCATTATGTAATGCAGAATTGACTACTAAACTTCCCAAGGAGTGGATCTAACATAACAGGTGGCAGGTGGTACTGCTTTATCAGCAGAGAAGCAGTAATGTCAGAATGGGCCAGTCAAGAGAGCTAAACACATTTAACACGGTCTTCTCTTTGTTTGCTGAATATTTAGCAGACTTGGCATTTCAACCCTCCTAAATTTGCCAGTCAGCTGTCCGTGATGTGACAATGAAATAGAAATATTAAAGAACAACCGAAGCTAAATGTCCAGAGGAATAATGTGCTGATTGACAGGGCATCTGGCATTGTGGTGGGTAGTGGTAAAATGCAGCTGCTGTGGTCTCTCCTTTAGCTTTGATGTGCTGCTGGTAGTCCTCCTAAGGAAATGTCTGTGCACAGGGAGTTACAAAAGACTGGTTAGAATGGCTGAGCAGCTTCTCAAACCACACATTTGTTCTCAACATTAAGCCATGCTACAGGTAGTGTAAAGAGCGATGACCACAGTACAGTGGACGTTTGGAAACAAAGGACTTGGAGTGATGAATCACAATATACCCCACAGCAATCGAATGGAAGAATTTGGGTTTAATGAATCCCATGTGAACATTACCTGCTATCATCTCTGGTGCCAACAATGAAGTGCACAGAAGGCACTGTGACAGCTTGCAATTTCTCTTCATTAATTTGTTCTCCCCTTATTCTTATGCATTTGACATTTCCTAAAGCGAAAATAAGTAGATACTTGACAGTATTGTGTACTACATTCAGCAGAACAACAATTCAGGGGCAAAGATTCATGAAATCAGCTGAACCATGCCACCTGTCATGACACAGCATTGTGAGGTGATGGGTTATGGACGATGGTACTCCTGAAGTGAGCTTTCCTGCCCCCATGTTCCATCCTGAATGGAATGTTGGGATGAGGTAGAAAGGTGATTTCACTCCATTTTTCCTTGAGAGCTGAAACCAGAGACGGTACAGATGTCGGGTACTGGGTTTGAACTGTCATTCCTTCTAAGAGATTAAGATCTCACTAAAAGCATTCTAAGAAGAGTTCAAGCTATTGGAAAGGAGAAGGGTGGACACACACACTAATACGTGTCCAGGTACATTTCATTCACTAGTGTAGAGTAGGAATGCAAGCCTCCTACTGTGGGCTCTGTTACCCAGTACATCTGTAGCTGCCCCCACTCCAGCCAGAGTACTGCTTCGAGCCTCTTCTGTGGTAAGCTGCTGTGCTTCAGCTCCGCCTACAGTTGTGTACGCACGCAGGCGCGCGCGCGCGCGCGCACACACACACACACACACACACACACACACACACACACACACACACACACACACACACAAAATGACAGGTATGTACCTTATTTTAACATACAGTGCTGTACTGAGCCTCTGTCAGAAGCCATTACTAAAAACAGAAATCAACACGCCAAGTGGATGAACACAGCAAGTGTACTATGTACATACACTGCTTTGTACTATTGTTTCCTGTCAGGAACCACACACTTAAAGCAACATATTTGCTAGAAAACTGACACTGACACAGCTGTTTCAGGAATACTGGCAATAATACACTATTGTTTAACACGGAAATGTGTTGCAACGTGTCACAGATGCGAGTCCTCGTAATGCCATTTCTGTTTAAGATATCAAAGAATTGCACCAATGATTAATAGATCCAGTTTCTCATGATAGAAAAATGAGCGTTTTGGTCGTCATGCTGAATGCTCTCTCGTGAATAGGGTTCTCATTAAAACAGTATTCCTTACCTCCGTTATTTGTAATATTTACTGCCATCTTCCTAACATCCAGAAATTTAGTTCTAAACATTTTACTGGACATGCTACATAAATTGCTTCTAGTTCCCAAACAGGATCTCAAAACAACAAAACCTTCGGAAAATCACAAAAGGGTTTCTTGCATTGTTCTTATTTCAGTGTTATTAGTTCAATTTTAAAACTTAAGTAATCACTGAATAAAATAAGGTTCTCATTCTTTTACATTTATTAACCTTTGAACTAAGGAAAGTGTTCCATCAAAGCAGCGCAATTATCAGAGTGCTCTCAGAGAACCAGTTTTGGAAACCCTGCTGTAACAAAATAAGGTACAGGAAAGAGAGCATTAGAAGTTTCCCTCTCCAACTATAACATGGAAAGTTCATTAAAATAGCCATAAACAGCTCTCCACTAGAATGATCACACCATATCCTCGCCCCATTCCCCGTGTTGCCCTGCGCTCTCAGAAAATTAGTTTCAAGACTTCATGTTAGAAAGTAACGTCAAACAAAATGATCCTATACACTAAAAATCAGATGTTACTCACCTGCAGAGTGTGTGCCATCATCCACATGGGGACGAAAGACTGCATCACGATGGAGCAGTTGAGGCAGTAGTTTTTTCGTGTACTTCATTTCGCTTTCATGGTTGTCAATGATGTTCAGTATGCAGCAGCAGTCATTGCAGACTACTCCATCGTGATTTATCTCTAATATGTAATCTATAAGAAGCAGGAGACACTAATAAAGTTATATTTTTCTTGTTTCCATCCGTGATGACAGTGGTGATGCATTTGATGCAGCTGTTTTCCCACACACGAAGCACAATGCACCCAAGCGTGATGACGGTTGTAACTGCAAATACGAACAAATACTTACCTGTAATAAGTGCTCATTAATATCCACTTACGTTAGACGGGGTTACAACACTGTATATTCTATAAGGAGCAACAATTACCACCAGTTACAAGCAGTACAAAATGATACAATGACCTCTCCCACACTGTTTGTCGCTTACAACCATTACCTTCAACACTCACTGTAGCTCCTCAATCTTTATTTTAACACACGCTTTAGTAGGCTGAATCAAACATTGATTTTCTTCAGTTTCTATTGCATTAAGCTATAAATCAAATATTTCATTTTTGAATATGAATTAATTGGAACATGTGCAACTGCAGTCTGTCAGAAATTATAGGGGATCACAAACAGAATTAACTTAGGAAAACAGGGAGCAACTGATACAAATATTTATACTTCTACTAGAGTAGAGAAATCCAGCCACAATGTCATCTGCGTGCAATACACAGCTAAAGCAGTTAACTGTGTGTTTGAGAGTTGGATTCTATTTGGGGCTGTGAGAGGACACACACGTGGAACAAATAGCAACTCTGACGAATGGCATCACTGTCTTTCACCAAATGGACTACAATGAATTTTCATTTGCAACGGGAAGGCAATCAGTTAATGTATACTAACGTGGGAAGTACCTCCACTCGTAAGTCTAAACCTGAATAAACGTGATTGTAAACTCTAGTCGGCATCTGTGTTACCACCTGCCAAGATCATTTAGGTGTAAAGCTCAGAATTTGTGTATAATTTGTTTGACGGGCATGACAAGAACTACAGAAATGTCAGTGAACAAACATAGCACATAGCAAGTAATTAGTACCAGAAGATTCAAGAGTTGTAGACGTGGTACTATTTGACAAAAAGCTAAACATCTGTTGAATAATACATGCTCACTTATTCATTATATATGTAGTCGTATTTCCCAAAAGAAATGCTTCTTTGTTACCCTATGTTCTTCAAATATTCAGCATTCACATGTAAGTGTGGTGTTCCAGGCAAGTAATTAAAGTACAGTAGATCTTAACAGTATACACACTTGGTGAGCACAACTTGTGGTCATGCTACATAATTTTAGGTGTATCTGCAAAACGGTATTCAAATATCGAAAGCCGTAGTGAACTACTTCCCCAGTTCTTTCACGTGAGCTGTTACATCCAACTGTGTTTTTCTAAATGCAGACCTTCAATGGAGTGATTGAAACAGTCCTCAAAGGTTACACTGGAGCACCAGGTGACCACATTCTTCAGAATGACATTCAACTGTATGCATTTCACATGGCAATTTAGCACAAATCTGTTAGTTCAACCACCAATATGACTTGCAGGAAAGAGCAAGTTTTACCTGCTGCAGGAAGGTGTTTCAGCTCAGTGTTCATCCTCACACACTAGCCACGGTGAGAACAGCCTTTTAAAAAAAAGCACTCCCTCCTTCAGAGGTCAGTAAGTGAACAGCAAAACACTGCACTCTCCAGCTAGGCTGAATCACTATATTTAAATAAAATATTGACGCCATCTTTAAAAATTGTCTATGCCAGTGATGAATTAAGACATGCACTACAAAGCTATCTGAACTAGAAGCCAGGAAACACAGGATGCCAAATGAAGTATTAAAGGAAAAAACTACAGAATGTGCAATCTGACATCAAACAATACCTACACATTATAAATCATATTGATTTTATATGATGGCACTTACTGTCTTTCAGTCCACAGCAACGCATATTACAAATGTTGTCTTCAGTCAGAACACTGGATTGATGCAGCTCTCCACACCAGTCAATCCAGTGCAAATCTCCATATGTGACACAGCCAGGTCATTTCCTGCCCCTTCTCCCCACTCATAAAATTGGAATTAATTCCCAAAAAATATTGAGTCCTAGTTTTCTAAAAATTACACCACTGAATGAATATATCCAAGCTTAACAAACTACACATACTGAAAGCACGTGCGGTAAGGATTAATGGTTCGTGGCAGTAAATCAAATAATCTTACATGGTTCATTCAAAATACTATAGTCCACATTAAAATGGGTTGCATTGACAAGTGGTGAGGGACTGTAAGCATGAATCTGCCTGGTTTTACTATAAATTTGTAGGTGGTGTGGCTAGGAGGCAGATGGCAAACAATCTAATGCCATTCAACAATCACAGTACTAAGTTGATATGACCTTTGGTTGGTTGGCTGATTTAGAGGCAGGAGAAGGGGGTCCTAATAAAACAATGCTACAAGTGCCAGAATAAAACGGATGAAACATCACACACAACACAAAGAAAGGAAAAGCCTCAAGAATGAAGGGAAGGCAACGAACACTAAAAGGAAGAAGAGGGGACAAGAAAACAGATGCTAAAAATAGAAGAGTAAACCATGAAAGCAGATTAGTGCCTGGCCAACCACAAGAATAAAAAGGGGAAAGCCAACCACTCCCTAAAATTACTAGGGTGGAGGACAGAGAGGGACAAAGGATATGTGCTAAAACCTAGATATAAGTATAAAACCCACTCTCGCAGATAAAACTTAAAAGTAAAGCTGCTGTTGAGGCATTGTCGCCCAACACCGAAGGCAGGGTACTAGGGAAATTAAAAGTCTGCCGTAGAGAGACTAAAAGTGGGAAGTCCAGCAAGAGGTGAGACTCATTTGGGACCCACAGCGACACTGAGGTGGGTCCTCACAACTAAGTAACCATGTTAGCCATGTATGGCCAATGTGGAGTCAGTAGAGGACAACTGATTCCCTGAGAGAGGCCTGCATAGAAGACTTCACACATTGTCTCCTTGCAGTTCGTTGTGCATACTGTTACGCCAATCCGTCTCCCAAAGCAGGAAAACCCTATGGTGTAAGACAGGACGCAGCTCAGCTTCGGAGACTCCTATCTCCAGAAGCAGTTTCCGCTTCGCCTGTTTGTCCAGCCTGTCGGCAATTTCGTTGCCGGGCAATCTGATGTGTCCTGGAGTCCACACAATCACGGAATGGTGGGACTGTTGCAGGACAGATGGACTCCTGAATGGACGCTACCAGAGGGTGGTGAGGTTACACTGGTCGATAGCTTGTAGGCTGCCTAATGAGTCAATACACAGGATAAATGACTTGCCAGGGCATGAGCGGATGTACTAAAGAGCACGAGATACGGCTGTCAGCTCAGCAGTGAAAACACTGCAGCCAATTGGCAAGGAGTGCTGCTCAATATGTCCTCCATAAACATATGCGAAGCCTACATGACCATCAGCCATTGAGCCGTCGGTGTAACCCACTTGAGAGCCCTGGAACACGTCAAGAATCGAGAGGAAGTGACAGCGGAGAGCGGCGGAGTTAACGGAGTTCTTTGGGCCATGCAAAAGGTCCAGACAAAGCTACGGCCGGGGCGTACACCATGGAAGGGTACGTGAACGAACCACAAGTAGAGGTGGGAAGGACTACTGTTTGGAGAGAACGGACCACACGCGAACCGCAGTCGTTAGCTTCGATCTTTGCCACCGATGAGGGAGACGGACTGCCGCAGATTGGAAAAGGAGACGGTAATTCGGATGCTCAGGGGATCTATGAATGTGTGCTGTGTAACTGGCGAGCAGTTGTGCACGTCTGATCTGCAGTGGAGGGATACCAGCCTCCACCAATACGCTGGTAACCAGACTCGTCCGAAAAGGCCCTGTCACTAATCCCCCCCTGCGGGTCCGGGGTAAGAATAGGCCCGAGGTATTCCTGCCTGTCGTAAGAGGCGACTAAAAGGAGTCACTCCCCCTCACGGGGGTAGTTGGCGCCTGCGTCCGGAGATGGACGGTTCCACGACCTCTATTTGCGGTCATTTTGCTTTTTCACTTCTCGTTTCTTCCTTCCTTTGGTTGGTTCCTTTCATTGCTCTTCTCCACCTCACTGTCTTCCTTACTCTTTCCCCTGCATAATCTCCTTGCCTTCTCATTGCCTTCTTCTCCTTGCCTTCTCATTGCCTTCTTCTCCTTGCCTTCTCATTGCCTTCTTCTCCTTGCCTTCTCATTGCCTTCTTCTCCTTGCCTTCTCATTGCCTTCTTCTCCTTACCTTCTTCTCCTTACCTTCTTCTCCTTACCTTCTTCTCCTTACCTTCTTCTCCTTACCTTCTTCTCCTTACCTTCTTCTCCTTACCTTCTTCTCCTTACCTTCTTCTCCTTACCTTCTTCTCCTTACCTTCTTCTCCTTACCTTCTTCTCCTTACCTTCTTCTCCTTACCTTCTTCTCCTTACCTTCTTCTCCTTACCTTCTTCTCCTTACCTTCTTCTCCTTACCTTCTTCTCCTTACCTTCTTCTCCTTACCTTCTTCTCCTTACCTTCTTCTCCTTACCTTCTTCTCCTTACCTTCTTCTCCTTACCTTCTTCTCCTTACCTTCTTCTCCTTACCTTCTTCTCCTTACCTTCTTCTCCTTACCTTCTTCTCCTTACCTTCTTCTCCTTACCTTCTTCTCCTTACCTTCTTCTCCTTACCTTCTTCTCCTTACCTTCTTCTCCTTACCTTCTTCTCCTTACCTTCTTCTCCTTACCTTCTTCTCCTTACCTTCTTCTCCTTACCTTCTTCTCCTTACCTTCTTCTCCTTACCTTCTTCTCCTTACCTTCTTCTCCTTACCTTCTTCTCCTTACCTTCTTCTCCTTACCTTCTTCTCCTTACCTTCTTCTCCTTACCTTCTTCTCCTTACCTTCTTCTCCTTACCTTCTTCTCCTTACCTTCTTCTCCTTACCTTCTTCTCCTTACCTTCTTCTCCTTACCTTCTTCTCCTTACCTTCTTCTCCTTACCTTCTTCTCCTTACCTTCTTCTCCTTACCTTCTTCTCCTTACCTTCTTCTCCTTACCTTCTTCTCCTTACCTTCTTCTCCTTACCTTCTTCTCCTTACCTTCTTCTCCTTACCTTCTTCTCCTTACCTTCTTCTCCTTACCTTCTTCTCCTTACCTTCTTCTCCTTACCTTCTTCTCCTTACCTTCTTCTCCTTACCTTCTTCTCCTTACCTTCTTCTCCTTACCTTCTTCTCCTTACCTTCTTCTCCTTACCTTCTTCTCCTTACCTTCTTCTCCTTACCTTCTTCTCCTTACCTTCTTCTCCTTACCTTCTTCTCCTTACCTTCTTCTCCTTACCTTCTTCTCCTTACCTTCTTCTCCTTACCTTCTTCTCCTTACCTTCTTCTCCTTACCTTCTTCTCCTTACCTTCTTCTCCTTACCTTCTTCTCCTTACCTTCTTCTCCTTACCTTCTTCTCCTTACCTTCTTCTCCTTACCTTCTTCTCCTTACCTTCTTCTCCTTACCTTCTTCTCCTTACCTTCTTCTCCTTACCTTCTTCTCCTTACCTTCTTCTCCTTACCTTCTTCTCCTTACCTTCTTCTCCTTACCTTCTTCTCCTTACCTTCTTCTCCTTACCTTCTTCTCCTTACCTTCTTCTCCTTACCTTCTTCTCCTTACCTTCTTCTCCTTACCTTCTTCTCCTTACCTTCTTCTCCTTACCTTCTTCTCCTTACCTTCTTCTCCTTACCTTCTTCTCCTTACCTTCTTCTCCTTACCTTCTTCTCCTTACCTTCTTCTCCTTACCTTCTTCTCCTTACCTTCTTCTCCTTACCTTCTTCTCCTTACCTTCTTCTCCTTACCTTCTTCTCCTTACCTTCTTCTCCTTACCTTCTTCTCCTTACCTTCTTCTCCTTACCTTCTTCTCCTTACCTTCTTCTCCTTACCTTCTTCTCCTTACCTTCTTCTCCTTACCTTCTTCGCCTTACCTTCTTCGCCTTACCTTCTTCGCCTTACCTTCTTCGCCTTACCTTCTTCGCCTTACCTTCTTCGCCTTACCTTCTTCGCCTTACCTTCTTCGCCTTACCTTCTTCGCCTTACCTTCTTCGCCTTACCTTCTTCGCCTTACCTTCTTCGCCTTACCTTCTTCGCCTTACCTTCTTCGCCTTACCTTCTTCGCCTTACCTTCTTCGCCTTACCTTCTTCGCCTTACCTTCTTCGCCTTACCTTCTTCGCCTTACCTTCTTCGCCTTACCTTCTTCGCCTTACCTTCTTCGCCTTACCTTCTTCGCCTTACCTTCTTCGCCTTACCTTCTTCGCCTTACCTTCTTCGCCTTACCTTCTTCGCCTTACCTTCTTCGCCTTACCTTCTTCGCCTTACCCTTACCTTCTTCGCCTTACCCTTACCTTCTTCGCCTTACCCTTACCTTCTTCGCCTTATCTGGTCTCCGCCTCGGCGTTTGAGACACTGTCCTCTCTCCCTCCCTCCCTCTCTCCCTCTCTCCCTGTGCACGCCTGAAGGCCGACCCACGCGTTCGCACGCGTAGCCGGTGACGGAGTAACGCGTAATTCCCCGCCCTGGGTAGACATGTAAGGCACGCGCGTACCCCCTGGTAATGGCCAGGCCCGGGGAGGGGTGATTGCCTGAGCTGATACCTTCTGACCATGCCGATTGGTCCCTCCGTCCGTTTCTCGGGAGGTGTGACCTGAGGTGTAAACATTCACCTAAGGCTGGAGTGCCCTCTGAGAGGGTCCCCACAAGGAAGGAGCGCGCCATCGGAGACGCTGGCAATCATGGGGGATTCCTCCGCAATGGATTTCAATCCATCTCTCTCGACTTCTGCCCAAAAACGGAAACGTGACCAGCTACCAGTGACGAAAGTACTACCGCCTGCCCCACAGTTCCTCGTCGTTTCTCGATCTGAGGACGGAACGGATTTTTCCTCTGTCAACCCTTTCGTTATCCAGAAGGGCGTCGATGCCATAGCCGGATCTGTCAAATCTTGTACCAGGTTGCGTAACGGTACCTTATTACTCGAAACTGAGAGCGCCTTTCAGGCACAAAAACTGCTTTGGGCCACACTCCTGTACACATTCCCTGTCCGGGTGGAGGCTCACCGAACTTTGAACTCGTCTCGTGGTGTGGTCTATACTAGATCCCTCGACGGCTTGACTGACGAGGAGATTCAATCTTTCCTCGCTGAGCATGGCGTGACGGCTGTCCACAGGGTCATGAAAAAGGTCAACAATGACCTTGTACCGACCCGGACACTTTTCTTGACCTTCGATAGTGTTCAGCTGCCATCGCGCATCAAGGCAGGCTACGAGGTTATTTCTGTTCGCCCCTATGTCCCGACACCTACGCGCTGCTACCAGTGTCAGCGTTTCAATCACACTCGCCAGTCTTGTTCCAATGCGGCTGAATGTGTCACTTGTGGCAGGGATGCCCATGAGGGTGACTGTCCACCTCCGTTTCCTCGTTGTGTGAACTGTCAGGGTGACCATGCCGCATCCTCCCGCGACTGTCCTGTCTATAAGGAAGAACGGTGTATCCAAGAAATTCGGGTCAAAGAGAAAGTGTCCACCTCGGCTGCTCGCAAGCTATTGGCTAGTAGGAAACCCACGCTGCTCCCAGCGGGGAAATACAGTACTGTCCTCGCCTCTACTCGGACTACCATGGAGGTGGCAACCCAGACCTGCGATCTGACCTTCAGCACCACGGTCGTCCGTTCGGCCAGTGCTAAGATCGCGCGGTCGACGTCTCCTCTTCCTCCCATCACCGCACAGACACCAGCCCCTTCATCAGCTTCTGCTAAGAGGAAGACCCAGAAGTCAGATGCACGGGCCTTCAAGAAGGAACCGTCCCGTGCAGACTTCCTACGTACCTCAACCTCCCAGCCATCGACCAGTACTTCCACCAAACGACCTTCCAAGAAGGCTAATAGGAAGCACAGTTCTCCTTCTCCGCCACGGCGCATTTCTTCTCCTGCGCCAACCAGCGGTTGCCGCCCCAGGCCGTCATCCGTTTCGCCTGGCCGCACCGCTGGTAGCCGAACATCTGGCCGTTCGCCGGCGGAGGAAGCTCCCCCTCCCGGCCATCTTCCCAAGATGGCCGATGAACCTATAGACCCAATGGACGCTGACTGTCCGCCTACTGATAGCGGCGGCAGTGCTCGCTCGAAGCCAGGCCCTCAGCGGCCTTCGAGGTGACCCCTTCTTTCATCTTCCTTTTTTCTTACGATGGCACTTATTCACTGGAATATTCGCAGCATTCGCTCCAACCGAGAGGACTTGAAGTTGCTGCTTCGCTTGCACCGTCCGCTCGTCGTAGCCCTCCAGGAAACGAAGCTACGCCCATGCGATCAAATTGCCTTGGCACACTACACCTCTGTGCATTTTGACCTACCCCCTGTGGTAGGTATCCCAGCTCATGGAGGGGTTATGTTGCTGGTCCGGGATGATATTTACGATCCCATCACGTTGCACACCGGCCTGCAGGCAGTTGCCATCCGCATTACTCTCCCCACTTTTACATTTTCCATTTGTACCGTATACACTCCATCGTCGTCTGCGGTTACCAGGGCAGACATGATGCAACTTATTGCTCAGCTACCTGCACCGTTTTTGTTAACTGGAGACTTCAATGCCCACCATCCCCTTTGGGGCTCTCCAGCATCCTGCCCGAGGGGCTCACTGTTAGCAGACCTTTTCAACCAGCTCAATCTTCTCTGCCTCAATACTGGCGCCCCTACTTTTCTTTCGGACACATGTCACACCTATTCCCATTTAGATCTCTCTATATGTACTCCCCAACTTGCACGCCAGTTCGAGTGGTATGCTCTGATACATATTCGAGCGACCACTTCCCGTGTGTTATCCATCTCCTGCAGCATACCCCCTCTCCGTGCTCATCTAGTTCGAACATCTCCAAAGCAGACTGGGGGCTCTTCTCTTCCAGGGCGACCTTTCAGGATCAAACATTCCCAAGCTGCGATAGTCAGGTCGCACACCTCACGGAAGTCATTCTCACTGCTGCTGAATATTCCATCCCTCACCCTACTTCTTCTCCACGTCGCGTACCGGTCCCCTGGTGGACCGCAGCATGTAGAGACGCTTTACGTGCTCGTCGACGTGCTTTACGCACCTTTAAACGCCACCCTACAGTGGCGAATTGTATCAATTATAAACGATTACGTGCACAGTGTCGTCGTATTATTAAAGAAAGCAAGAAAGCCAGCTGGGCTGCTTTCACAAGCACCTTCAACAGTTTTACTCCTTGTGTTGTCTGGGGTAGCCTGCGCCGGCTATCTGGCACTAAGGTCCACTCACCAGTTTCTGGCTTGACGGTCGCGAATGACGTCCTTGTGGCCCCTGAGGCTGTCTCCAATGCCTTCGGCCGCTTTTTCGCAGAGGTTTCGAGCTCCGCTCATTACCACCCTGCCTTCCTCCCCCGCAAACAGGCAGAGGAGGCTAGGCCACCTAACTTCCGCTCCTCGAATCGTGAAAGTTATAATGCCCCATTCACCATGCGGTAACTCGAAAACGCACTTGGCCGATCACGGTCCTCCGCTCCAGGGCCTGATTCTATTCAGATGCTGAAGAACCTTTCTCCTGCGGGTAAAGGTTTTCTTCTTCGTACTTACAATCGCATCTGGATTGAGGGGCATGTTCCCGCATGCTGGCGCGAGTCTATTGTTGTCCCGATTCCTAAGCCGGGGAAGGACAAGCACTTGCCTTCCAGTTATCGACCCATCTCGCTTACCAGCTGTCTGTAAAGTGATGGAGCGAATGGTTAACTCTCGATTGGTATGGCTGCTCGAGTCTCGACGCCTCCTTACCATTGTACAATGTGGATTTCGTAGGCGCCGGTCTGCTGTTGACCATCTGGTTACCTTGTCGACCTTCATTATGAATAACTTCTTGCGGAAGCGCCCGACCGCGGCTGTGTTCTTTGATTTGGAGAAGGCTTACGACACCTGTTGGAGGGCGGTCATTCTCCGCACCATGCATACATGGGGCCTTCGCGGTCGCCTCCCTCATTTTATTCGTTCCTTTTTAATGGATCGACAGTTCAGGGTACGTGTGGGTTCTGTCCTGTCAGACACCTTTCGCAAGGAGAATGGGGTGCCACAGGGCTCAGTTTTGAGCGTCGCTCTCTTCGCCATAGCGATCAATCCAATAATGGATTGCCTCCCAGCTGATGTATCAGGCTCCCTTTTCGTGGACGATTTTACCATCTATTGCAGCGCGCAGCGTACGTGTTTCCTGGAGCGCTGTCTTCAGCGTTCTCTTGACCGTCTTTACTCCTGGAGTGTCGCCAATGGCTTCCGTTTTCCTGCCGAGAAGACGGTCTGTATTAACTTCTGGCGCTACAAAGAGTTTCTCCCACCGTCCTTACGACTCGGTCCCGTTGCTCTCCCATTCGTGGAGACAACAAAATTTTTAGGTCTTACATTTGACAGGAAACTTTGTTGGTCTCCACATGTGTCATATTTGGCTGCCCGTTGTACCCGTTCTCTAAATGTCCTCCGTGTTCTCAGTGGTATGTCGTGGGGAGCGGATCGAAGCGTCCTACTTCGCCTATATCGGTCGATCGTCCGCTCCAAGCTGGATTATGGGAGTTTCGTATACTCCTCTGCACGGCCATCCATCTTACGCCGCCTCAACTCCATACAACATCGGGGTTTACGACTTGCGATCGGAGCGTTTTATACTAGTCCCGTCGAGAGTCTTCATGCTGACGCTGGTGAGTTGCCACTCACCTACCGGCGCGATATACTGCTTTGTCGGTATGCCTGTCGGCTACTGGCAATGCCCGACCACCCGTCTTATCGTTCCTTTTTTGATGACTCTCTCGACAGTCAATACGGGTTGTATGTCTCCGCCCTGCTACCCCCTGGAGTTCGCTTTCGTCGCCTCCTTCAACACCTTAATTTTTCACTCCCTGCCACCCTCTCAAAGGACATTTGATTATGCTGTTTTCTTTTTTAATCCTATGCCTGTCAATATATCTTTCATCGTGTTTTCCGTTTCGTTGCTGTTTTAAACCTGTGACTCGCGGTGCATTCCTACAGTAGTCTGGGCGCTAATGACCGTTGACGTTGTGCGCCCTAAAACCACAAAAAAAACTGTCACTAATGAAACCCCACAGTGGAGCAAAGAGACGAGTAAATGCAATGCTGAAGGTGCTGCTGAACCGTAAACCACACTCCCATAGTCAGTTCGGAATTGGACGAGGGCTCTGTATAGCTGCAGCATCGTAGAGCTATCTGCACCCCAATTGGTGTTGCTCAGGCAGTGGAAGGCTTTCAGGTGCTGCCACTTCAGCTGAAGCTGACTAAGAGCAGGAAGCAAAGGCAATCGAGCGTCGAAAATCAGTTCTAGGAGTTAATGATGATCCACTCACTGTTGTGGAGACTTATTAAGGTAAAGTGTGGATTCCGAATGAATGGTATGACGCCGTCAAAAGTGCATGACACACAACTTTGCGGCTGGAAACTGGAAGCTCCAGCTCCCTGAAGGCGCCGCTCAGCAACAACAGTACTGGAGTAGCAGTACGAAATGCAGAAGTGGTCTGCATGCAGAGGTGAGACAGAGGGCCTGATACTTGCTGCTAGATCGTTTGACAGTTAAAAATACTCAATACAAAGCCCTGCAGGACTACATTCTCCTGGATATGGGTGGAATTAGTGAGACATCAACTTGGACATGGAAAGTATGGAGCGGCAGGAAGTTTTGGATAAAAATCGGGAGTGGTCCCCGGAGACCACACTCACACAATGTGGCAAGGATATGTTGCCAAGTCGTGTCGTATGCTATACGCAAGTCAAAAAAGATGGCTATCAAGTGTTGCCATCTGGAGAAAGCTTTTCGGATGGCAGACTCGATGGACACAAGACTATCCATTGTACAGCGACCCTTGCGGAAGCCGCCCTGACATGGAACCAGCAAGCCACGTGACTCCTGAACCCAACCGCCGACATACCATACGTTCCAGCAACTTACAAAGAATGTTGGTGAGGCTGATGGGCCGATAGCCATCCACATCAAGCGGGTTTTTACTGGGTTTGAGCACCAGAATGATGGTGCGCTACCACCCTTGCAATGTAAAGACGCCATCACACCGGATCTGGTTGAAGATGACGGGAAGATGTCGCTTGTAGTCAGATGAAAGATGTTTAATCATCTGGCTGTGAATGCGATCAGACAGAAGAGCTGTGTCAGGGCAACATGCTAGAGCACTGAGGAGCTCCCACTCTGTAAATGGGGCATTGTAGGATTCACTGCAGCGTGTAGTGAATGAGAGGACGTTCCCTTCCAGCCACTGTGAGTGTGCAAAAGCCTGGGTGGGGAGGGGAGGGGGCTCCTTCAAAGTGCTCGCGTCAGTACATAGCTCGCCATTTATAGTAACAGTGTGGATAGCTGTTGGGGCCTAGTACCCGAAAAGACGTTTGATCTTTGCCCAGACTTTCGAAGGCGGCATATGGCACCAAATTATCTAAACATCTCTCTCCCGTAACTCCTGCTTCCATCGTTCGGTAAGTTGGCAAACGCGGACACGGAGCTGTTTAAACGCTATGAGGTGCTACAAGGAAGGGTGCCACTTACGTCGCTGTCGAGTTCGTCGACGCTCCTTAATTGGTTCAGCGACTTCAGGCGACCACTAAGGGACTACCTTACGCCTCGGTCACCCTAAAGAGCGAGGGATCGCATTTTCTGCCAGAGAAACAATTGTGCTAGTCACCTGCTCAACCATAATATCGATGTTACCGTGTGGGGGAAATTCAGCGGTGGCAGCAGAGGTGAACGTTGCCCAGTCTGCCTAATTCAAAGCCAATCTGGGCAGGCGTCCGTGTGCCTGACGCTGGGGCAGTGACAGGAAGATGGAAGTGGTCACTACCACACAGGTCATGTGCTCTCCAGTGGTTAGATGGAAGTCCTGGGCTGCAAATTGATAAATCAGTGGCAGAGTAGCTACCATGAGCCACACTGCCTGTTGTGTACTGGGACCGCCAGACATTTCAGAGATTGAATTTAGACAGTGAAGTTTCGACATCTGTCTTGGCCAGTAAGTATGGTACCACCCCACAAGGGGTTATGGGCATTAAAGTCTCCCAGATGTGGGAAAGGTTTAGGGAGTTGATCAATCGTAGCAGCAAATACATTCTGGGGTACTGCACCATCTGAAGGAAGATTTACATTGCGGACAGTTATTTCTTGCGTTGTACTTACTGAGTCACAGCTTCAAGTGGGGTTTGAAGGAGCACATATCCATTATACACTAGTTTAAGACATCAACGCTAACTCCACATGACACTAGATTATAGTGTACATATCGTTCCTGTAATATCACTTGCAGCTGTGGAGGGCAAGGGTCGGCGTTGCTGGGAACCAGGTTTCCTGGAGGTCAATGCAGATAGCAGGTGTAAAGCATAACATTTGTTAGCTCTACCAGGTTGTGGAAGAAACCACTGCACTTCCACTGGAGGGTGACATGAGATTGGGAAGGCATGGAACGTTGTATGAGGCAGTTCACGCCTGTCACCTCCTGCCACTGATTTATTTCCTGAGCAGTCTACATCCATTGTCTGAGGATCTGGTTAGATCAGGTCCTCAGCAGACTTCAGAATCTCCACCCCATCCTCAGCCACAGCTTGAAGGTAGCGGTGTTGTGGGTGCCACCGGAATTTCCTTGGTCTTAGTTTTCTTTCTGGCTTTATCTCGCTGCCCATTGGGTTTCCCTGGCTGGGAAGCTTCATTGGCTCAGTCTCCAAGGATGAGAGTGAAGCCCTACGACCAGCTGCTTTTGGGCTCTTCAGCCACTGGCGAGTTTCTTTCCCACTAGAAGAAACCTGGGAAGGGAGTCACCAAGGGACCCCTTCCTAGCGAGAGAAGCTGAGGAAGACTTACGCTTCTCCAGCTTAGAAGCCCCCACCATCAAAGGGGCAGTTGTCTTCTGGCTCGGAGAGGTGACATGGGTTGGCGGATCTGATGGTGCCAGAACTGTAGAGGCGGCGTAAGGCGATGTCATATGTACAGGGTGCAGGCGTTCAAATTCTCTTAGTCTCAGTGTAGATCAGTCTGCCCAGGGTATTTTACACCATAATTTTCCTTTCTTTCTGGAGAATCCTACAGTCAAGCAAGTAAGGCGAATGGTGTTCTATGCAGTTGACACAGATGGGAGGCGGGGCACGTGGAGTATAGGGATCTGATGGCCATCCACAATCTCGGTATGTGACGCTGGAAGTACAGCGGGAAAACATACGGCTGATTTCACCCACTTAAAGCACCATACCAGGGGAGAGATATAGGGCTTTTCATTACACCGGCAAACCATCACATTTACATTCTAGGGCAATGTATCACACTCAAAAGCCAATATAAAGGCACCAGTGGCAACCAAATTATCCCTCAGTCCCCAGTGGACACTGGATGAAATGTATACCCCGCCGCTCTAAATTGGCATGCAGCTCACGTCGGACTGCAAAAGAAGAGCTCTGTGAAATGATACCCTGGACCATATTTAAGCTCTTACGGGTTGTGGTGGTTACAGAAACATCCCCCATTCTGTCAGAAACGAGTAACTCCCGTGACTGGGCAGAGGATGCTGTTTTAAGACTGACCCAGATCTCATTTTGGACAAGCCCTCCACTTCCCTGAACTTGTCCTCTAAATGTTCAAAACAAAACAAACAAAAAAAACTGAGGCTTCATCGTCGTGACTACGCTTCATCACGTTTCATGTGCCCTGTTGCCACCCACCCTGACCAGGGGCCCTCCCTTCAGGCGCCACCCAGCTGCAGAAAAGGCCATGTGGCAGGATGGCCATTGGTGGGAGTACCGATGCCCCAGCGGGATGGGCATCTAACCCTTGGCATACATGGGGAGTAAACGGTGCAGGCATCAGCAGAGCAATTCCTGTGTGGTCAGGGGGCTACCACCATCAGGGTACATGGCCCCACCACAAGAGATTGGCTACCACGCTCTGTACCAGGTGCAAAGAAGTCCACAGTCATAGTCAGCACAAAAATACACTGCATAGTTCCTGGTGGAAAATGCACATAGGAAGGTGTCCTTGCCCAAGAGGAGGACTGCAGTGCAACGACGAGAAAGTGGGCTGAAGATATCAACGCACGATGGGCATGATGCACCTTGTAAGGTGCCCTTCTCCATTTGGCTTGCTCTTCGAGAAAATTTTGAAGAATGGAGGTCAAACCCTACAGGGGACCATGACATAAAGGCCAAAATGTGTGAAACTCCTTTCAGTCGCCTTGTGCGACAGGCACGAATACCTCAGACCTAACCCCCAGACCCGCATGGGGGTAATGACCTTTTTGTTAGTTCATGTGTCTAGAGGAATCGCTCTGAAAATAGTCAGTTCAGCAATATTGTCTGTTGTTAAAAGGGGAAGGTATGATGAATATTTATTGCAAAATGTATTCTAGTTTACCAAATTTTAACTCCACGATGCAATGCAACCAATATTTTATAGGAATTATCAATTGCTTTCTAAAATAATCATATCATATAGCACATTTTGTCATAAGTATTTCTCCTTTATTCGCCCCTAAAAATTGGTTGCAATAAAGGATTTTTAGCAACAAATTATGGCCACAAACGGACAAGGTCTTAAAAATACATAGCAAAAGTTGATTAAATTACTTAATTTGACCTCAAATGGAAGAAATTTAAATTTAGCTGATTAAATGATTCTGCTATATTGGATTACACACATCATTTTAATATTTTTCGTCTTACGTCACTTACAGCTAAATAGTTGCTTATATATGGCGAATCCCTGCTTGATCTCTACAGAAGCCAATAGTCAATTTCTTGTCAGTACCCATAAAGGCAGTCCAGTAAAAGTTGTGAAGAGCTGTACATCTGTAAGGTTCTTCAAATTCAATTTGAATTGTTTTTGGCAAATCCCCCCAAAGATATTCTTTATGCTAATTGTTTTGTTCTGTGGCACAAAATCTGTCATATATGCCCATGTAAGAACCTTAGAACACAGACGGAGGAGGAGTTAAAAATGACCACACATTAAGCCAAATTGACAGAAACAAAGATGGCTAAAAATAAGGACTTCCCCACTTAAACGTCCATAAAATACTCCAGAGGACGGAGGTCATGAACTGAAGATTAAATGTCCGTCACCATATTGCTATGATGGATAAGAGAAACGCAGTTGACGATGTGCACGTCGTTTGCTATGTGAGTTACTGGCCATTTTAGCGAACATACATTGGACTAAGTGGTTAAAAATGGGCGTTTGGTCAGGAAATGGTGAAAACACAAAATGGTAAGGGATTACCACTTAACAAATGATATGGCTAAAATTGCCGTGGCCAATATGCGACCTAGGGTGAAATGGTCGAGAGGAGCTTGGCCAAACGGCTGAGAGGTTTAATTCCCATGAAAGGAAGATCAGTGGTGTTGCCAAAGGGATGTAATCGGCTGACAGATGGCAACACAGAGATTGGAAGCAATGGGAGACATAGTGGGCTGTGGTAGGACTGCAACAATGGCAGCAGCATCAGCAGTATTGTTTCAGATCAGACCAATGTGATGAGGGACACACAAGCGTCATAGTGGCTCAATCGAGAGTGAGGAAGAGCTTTCTTTGACACATTTCACTAAAGGATGGATGGTGTATCGCACAGGGAGGCTTCGAAAGGCGCTGATTCGATGACTCAATTAAAAAGCCTGTGTCACTAGATGTACTCCAAGGCCTGATACAGGTCAGAGCAGTGCTGTAAATACTAAGCAGTGTAAAATACCAAAAATCGTTGGTGATGGTGTTGGGTATGCTTTTGTCATTTGCACCAGTCTGAGAGACACCGGTGTGCAGAAAGTTACTGTCGCTAAGTTCGGTGTGAAGATCGAGAAATTTACAGCGATAGATAGAATCTGAAGTAGTATCCTTAGGAAGTGAATAAAGTCGAAGGTGAACATGGGCTGCCGCACGAAGCAAAGGTGGTGAAGGGTTCATACCCATTAGGAATGTGGCATAGCGACACAGTGAAACTGTAAAGTGAACTCCAGTAAGTAACAGATAAATGACATCCAATACTGGCAGTCCAGGGAGTCATCAAACGAGGCGGCACAGGATGGGTGTCCAGGCATTGCAGACAAATGGCATGTCCATCTGCTGAGGAGAGCATCACATCCGTATGACAGGGGTAGTTTGACCGCTTCTGTACACACACCGGGCTAGTGTAAATTGCACAAGTGTTGAAACAGGTACTACGATGGTGGAGTGCATTTAGGTGGCATAAAATGGAGAGACATGTAGAGGAATAAATGAAACACCCCTCTCATCTGTTTGTATCAATCCCTTGTCCGTTTGAAACTATACTGCTGGTGTGATCCATTCCTTACAAAGTATCACAGAGCACACACAGGACATTCAGTGACGAAGTACAGCATGCGGCCAGGTAAGACAAGTGGGAAGATTAAGAAATTTTTCTGTCAAGCATGAGCCCCAGTAATTTTTCAGTTTCAGCAAACTGAAGAGCAGCAGGCCAAAGACGTGAAGACTGTTTGTGGAAGAGACCCAATGAGCTGCCACAAATTCATACAGTTTTATCAGTGGAAAAGCAAAAGCCAATGTTAATACTCCATGAGTGAAGACAGTTAAGACAATGCTGAAGATGCTGATCAAGGAGAAAAGTCTGTGGAGAACTGCAATAGGTTGTAGAATCACTAACAAAAAGAGAGCTGGGGATGTAAAGGAGGAGACAAGCCATAGTAGGGTTAATAAAGATGACAGAGGATGACGCACAGGACGGAACTCTGAGGCACACTGTTTTCCTGGATTAAGCTGTCTGACATGGAAGAACCCACAATACCTTCAAAACTCTGTATTTAAAAAATTCTTGAAGGAAACGGGGCAGTCTGCCTTGGAAGCTCCACGTGTAGTGAGTACACAGGATACCAGCCCCCCAGAAAGTGTCATTGGTTTTCTCCAAATCAAAACACACCGCCAGGCTTTCGTTTCCACAAAAATCGTTTACATAATGGATGTAAGTCACAATATGGTCAACTGCAGAACAGCATGCTCCAAATCCGCTTTGATTTATGCATTTCTGGTGTGGTGGCTTGATTCTCACAATCTACTAGCCACTGCGCGAACTTTCAATCACCTTGTGAACACAGCTAGTGAGAGAGAAACGGAGATAGCTTGAAGGAAGGTGTTTCTCCTTATCAGGCTTATATATGGGTATGACAGTGGCTTCACGCCAGTGTCGGGTAAATGTCCCATCTGTCCACATGCGATTGTACGTATGAAGGAGAGTGCTTGCCCACAAAAGAAAGGTTCTGCGACATCTGAATGGTAACTTAATCCGGCCCAATGTGAAAAATCAGGATGAGATGAGAGCATAATCTACCTTTCCCTACATAAAAGCAGCATTATAGCAGTCACGATTCTGAGAGAAGGGAATCACCAGGGCCTACTCCACTTATTTCTGATAGAAGGGAGGGTGATAGTGGGTGTAACTTGGAATCTCCGCAAAATAGCGGCCCCAGGTACTGGAGATAGCGAGAGTCCGCAATGATGATATCGGCTACTATGGTCCGGCTGGAAATAGGGGAGTGGACCTAGGTCCCAGAGAGCTATCTGAGGTTTGCCCACATGATGGAAGAGGGAGTGAAACTGTTGAAGGACATAATAAATAAAATCCAGCTAGCTTCTTTGCTATCTCTAAAAACATGATGGCACTGCAGACACAATTACTTAAAACAGAGTTCGGCATAGTAGGATGAAAGTTAAAAATGTGGAGAGCACATTTCCGCATACGAATTGCATTGTACTATCTCAGTCCATGAACAGAACAGGACATGGCACAGTAGAGGTGACGTGTGAGGAATGGAATGTTCTGTGGCAGTAAGGGTAAAGTTTGTAAAGTATTCTACCTGGTAATCACAACTGGGGAAATTCTGTTCATTGGACGTCACCAGGGAGGATTAAAGGCTCCCTATCTGCTTGTTCGCCACGCTCCCCCTGCCACTCCTCCTCTTGGGGGACTTTAATGCCCACCACCCTTTGTGGGGTGGGACCCATTTCTCGGGCCAGGGTAGGAACGTTGAGGCTCTCTTGGCACAGCAGGACATTTGCCTCCTTAACACTGGTGCCCCCACACATTTTAGCTTGACTCATGGCACATACTCGGCCATTGACCTGTCTTAGTAGCCCCGGTCTTCTTCCATACCTCAGTTGAAGGGTCCACGATGACCTCTGTGGTAGCGACTACTTTCCTATCCTGGTTTCTCTTCTTCAGTCGCAAACCACTGACCAGCTGCCACGATGGTCCCTTCATGGAGCTCATGGGGCAGCCTGCACCTCAGCTACTATTGCCATTACTCTAATTGCTGGTGACATTGACAGTGGACAAGGTCACTATGGCCATTGTTTCTGCTGCTGAGGCAAGTGTCCCCTGCTCTTAAAGTACCCTACGGCGTAAGTCAGTCCCTTGCTGGACACCAGAGACTGCAGGAGCTATCTGGGACCGTCGGCGTGCCCTACAACGACACCGGCGTCATCCTTCCCTAAAGAATCTGGTTGCCTTTATATGGCTGCTGGCCTGGGCTCGGCGGTTAATCTGGCGGAACAAGCAGGCCTGCTTGGAACGATAAGTTGCCACCATAGGTTCTCACTCCTACCCATCTCAGGTGAGGTCGCGGGTTTAGCACATTGGTGGCTTTCGCCCTCATGCGTCTGTCCCTTGCCTTTCTCATCAGGGTACACTTTTTACTGACCCAATCGCCATCGCCGAACATCTGGCAGAGTACTTCGCTCGAAGTTCCACGACAGCTGGCTGCAGCACAGAATTCCGAGCCATTAAATAGCAGGCTGAGCGTATGCAAATGTCGTTTCGCACGCACTGTTGGATACGATACAACGCCCCATTTAGTGAATGGGAGTTCCAAAGTGCCGTTACAGCTTCCCCAATACATCTCGAGGTCCGGACCGAATTCACAACCAGTTTCTTCGCCATCTCTCGGCGCACTGTCAGGGTGAACTACTCGCCCTGTTTAACCGCTTCTGGATGGAGGACGTTTTCCCAACTCTTTAGCAGGATAGCGTTACCATCCCAGTGCTGAAACCTGCTGCAGACCCGCTGGTGGTTGATAGCTATCGCCCTATCAGCCTTACCAACGTCATGTGTGAACTCATGGAACGGATGGTGAGTCGGCGGATCATGTGGATACTCGAAGATTGGGGCCTCCTAGCCCAGCAACAGGGGGCTTCCGTCAGGACTGCTCAGCGATCGACAATTCAGTTTCGCTAGTGTCGGCTATTCATACAGCTTTTAATCGGCGAGAACATCTATTTGCTCTTTTCTTTGATCATCTGAAGGCGTACGATACCACCTGGCGTCATAATATCCTTGGTACGCTACACAAATGGGGCTTAGAGTTCACTACCGATTTTTCTACGGAATTTTCTCTCCAATCGCTGCTTTAGAGTTAGTTGGCACTTATTTTAGCTCTGCTCATATTCAGAACGTTGTCCCGCAGGGCTCGGTTCTGTGTTCCTCTTTTTTTGAGGCGATTAATGGTCTTGCGGCTGCAGTGGGCTCATCAGTCTGTTCCTGTCTATATGCCAATGACTTGTCTTTATTACAGTTCTCCAAGCATCAGTGTCGCTGAACGGCTGCTGCAGGGAGCTATCCGTAAGGCATATTTTTGGGCATCCAACCGTGGTTTTCAGTTCTCAGCCTCTAAGACCTAAGACATGCATTTGTCATCGTCGAACGGTCCACGTCCATCCAGAGCTCTACCTTGCCAATGAACTCCTTCGTATTGAGGAGATGCATCACTTCTTTGGCATGCTGTTTGATGCTAAACTCACTTGGACACCTCATCTTCGTGAGCTTAAATAACGGTGCTGGCGGCACCTAAACATCATTCGCTGACTCAGCCACGCAGTTTCGCGGCTGCACGAACAACCTTCCTACAGCTCTATAAGGCCTTAGTCCCGTCTCGACTATGGAACTGTAGTGTACGACTCAGCAGCACCTTCAACTTTGCAGATCCTCGACCCAATTCTCCATTGTGGCGTCAGACTGGCGACAGGTGCCTTCCGCATTAGTCCAGTGGCTAGCCTTTTTCTAGAAGCTGGAATCCCTCCCCTACGATTCCGCTGACAACAGTTGCTTGCATCATACGTCGCCCGGATCGATGCCTCGCCCGACCACCCAAACTGCAGGCTCCTTTTTCCTTCTTTCGCACTCCCCTCCCCACGACGGGGGCCTAGGTCGGATCTCCCGATCGCGGTCCGCGTTCGTTCCCTTCTCTCGTCACTCGAGTCGTTTCCCTTCCTCCATCCTTGCGGCCCTCTTATTCTACCCCTCCTTGGTCCATCCCTGGCTTGCAGCTTTGCTTGGATTTGTCGTGCCACTCAGTCCTCCGTTCCACCTGCCAGTCTTCAACAATTACTGGCCCTTCTTGCCTCGTTACGCGATGCAGATGTAGTCCACACCGATGGTTCTGTGGTCGATGGACGCACTGGGTTTGCTTTCATTCACGGCGTGTACGTTGAGCAGCATTCCCTGCCTTGTGGGAGCAGTGTTTTCACTGCGGAGCTGGTTGCTCTTTATCGTGCACTCTCTCACCTTTCCTCCTGCCGTGGGGAGTTATTTGTCATATGCAGTGACTCCCTGACTGGATTGCAAGCACTCAACCAGTGTTTCTCTCGGGACCCTTTCGTGCGCGGTATTCAAGATGGTGTTTCTGCTTTTGCCGAGTGTGGTCGTTCAGCGACGTTTGTCTGGACCCTGGGCCACATCGGCATTCCAGGAAACGAACGTGTCGATCGGTTGGCTAAGCAGGCTACCACTTCGCCACCCCTGGAGCTTGGTCACGTGGAAAGAGACCTACAGTCAGCCCTACATCGCTAGGTCCGCGATGTCTGGAGCTCCGCATGGTCTGTCTTGAACACGCCAAATAAGCTCCGCATGGTCAAGTCGTCCACTGCCGTATGGGACTCATCCTTGAGGGGCACGCGTAGGTACTCAGTTGTTCTCTGCCGTCTCTGAATTGGACATACGCGGTTGACCCACAGCTATCTCCTTCGTCGTGAGAACCCGCCCAAGTGTCGCTGTGATGCAGGGCTGACAGTGGTCCATCTTCTGATGGATTGCCCCATTTAGCCCCCTTGCCGCAGTCCTTCAATTTACCAGCTGCACTTCCTTTAATTCTAGGTGATGCCTCTATAGCTGACTCAATTTTAAGTTTTATCTGTGCAGCTGGGTTTCATCACTCACTCTAGTGTGGGCATTTCGCATGATTTCTCAGGCTACACCCACTCAAGCGACTTTTAATTGTGACGTGGATACCAAAGTAGTCTTTTATGGCAACAAGTTGTGTTGCTACCTCTATCAACGCTTTCCAGCTGGAGGTTCTTAGATTGTAGATGAGTGGTTGATCTTTTACCTGATCCATCAACCACTGTCTGTTTTACTCTAGTCAACTATTTGCTTTGCTCCTTTTAAGTGTCCTCTATTTTGTGTTACTACAGTGTTCATTTTAGCTCTGTAACCCTTGGTGTTCTCCCCCTCTGGGTGCAGAGGTTACGCTTTTACTATATAAGCCTTTTACAAGTATGTCTGTTTGGAACAGGGGACTGATGACCTCTATGTTTAGCCTCCATCAAACCCCAAAACCAACCAACTACTTAATGGTGTGCGCTCCACCTCACACCGGCCTATGTTTGATGGGCCATGACCCGCCATAAACTGCAGCTACAAACGGTTGCTCACAAGCCTGACCCGCTATGTACGCACATACGTAAGACAAGGGAAGTTACTCGACTGCGCATGCGCATACGAATACGAGAAAATTTATACATGGGTTGGGGGCTACGTAGCCCATATATTCCCAACCGCGGATCAACGTATATCAAAAAATGAAATGGATAGAACAAGAGACGAGCTAAATAGATGAAACCTAAAAATAACATCACACGGTTGCTTATGCTAGTAAAGGAACTTAGATGTGAAGCTACCTATGATAACAGGAGGAACTCTTAAAAACTCTACCTAAAGCCAGTAAGACGTCGTGGTAATAAAGACATAGGGATCAAACGTGAGGTGTTAAACGGGCTAAAATCACTTTCATCGTAAAAGAAAAATGACAAAAAGAAAGATGAACAGCTTGACCAACCGCGCTCGCCAATCGGGGCGCGCATGTGATAATCCCCTGATCATTAGATTAGCAACTATGAAGAACAAAGTAAAGGCGCGAAACCTCCAAGAAAATTTCTATTTCTTAGTAGGAATTGGTAATTAAGGATATTGTCTTTAACATGTTGCAGATGCTTAAAGATCTCGATGTCTTCCAAAACATCCAGTTTTAAGCCCTGAACTTCGGCATGAAGTAACTCTATATTAACAGGAGGGCTCGGCGCATGAGTCGTTTGCACAAGGCGTTCCGCATACGTAGAGCCGTTAGTACCGTCACCGCTTCTAGTAGGAGTATGCTCTTTATACCTGAGACCCAGAGCTCGCCCCGTTTGCCCGATGTAAAATTTTGGATAACCCCCGCACGTAATTTTATATACTCCTGATTGGGAAAGTTTATCGCTCTTACTCTGCAAGGAGTGAATTAAATTCCTATGTAAACTACTATTAGTAGAATAGGCGACTCTGAAATTATGGGCTCTGAGTAAACGCCTCAATTTGTAGCTTACATTGCCTATGTAAGGGACAGATATCGTTGCCACCTGTTTGTCATGTATCGCATCCCCTAGGTTGGAAGACTTTTGTTATTTTCTTGTTATACATCTCTTATCAACTGAAGCCTATAGCCATTATTTATAGCAGTATTCTCAAGTGTGACCAGTTCTGTTTCTACCGCATCTGGTGTAAGAAGGATAGCTGTAACTCGATGGATATTAGAATGAAAAAGGCCATCTTATGGGCGTACGGATGGGACAAATCTGCACGTATAATATTGTCGGAAAACGTCTTTTTCCGAAAAATATTAAATTCAATGCGGTTGTCAACTACAGTTGGTGAGGTCCAAAAAATGTAAGGGCCTAGTATCGGATTCTCGCTAAATTGTAAAACTGAAATTATGGTGAAGCTCAATGAAAATCGAAAAAATATGGTCTACATCATTTTGAGAACCGTTAGTGTCTAACAGAATGTCGTCAACGTATCTTTTGTAAAATTTTATTCTCCTAAGAATCTCACTGGCAAAAAATAACTCTAGGTAGTTCATAAAAATTTCTGATAAAATCCCACCTAGGGGGCTTCCCATAGCCAAACCTTATGGTTGTAAGTAAAGTCTCACATTAAATGTAAAGTAGTTGTGTTTTAAAACGATCCGTAGCAGCATCATCTCATTGACCTCTTCATCGGAAAGTTTTTAATGGTGACGTAAGTTGCACTCTAGTATTTGTAGTGTACGGTCGATCGGTACATTACTGTATAAACTTGTTACATCAAACGATACTAGTTCAGAATCTTCAGAACAAGATAGCTCGCGTAAACTGGTAGCTAAATGAATGGAATTTTTAACGGAATAGGTTTTACTAAAAGTGAAATTTTCGTTAATCTTAGTATGCAAGTATTTCGACAGCTTATGATAGGCACTTCCCGTACAGTCAACGATAGGGCGAATTGGGTGATTTAACTTCTGAACTTTAAACTGGCTTCACAATTTAGGGGCTTGGGATTCATGTTTATCAGCCACTTCTTTCGGAACTCTGTCAAATTTTTACTATTTTGGATCTCAGTTCTTATTTCTTTTTGGAGAGTAATAGTGGGATCTTTGTTAAGCATAACTATCCCGTTGTCATTAAAAACAGCTTCGGTCTTGTCTACGTATTCTTGCTTTGTGGATGTAACTACGAAGTTTCCCTTATCGGCTTCAGTGACAACAGTATCCTTTTGTATTAGTTTGCGGTTAATACTCCTTAAAACCTTATTTGTGTTATCCTCTTTATGTGCACTGTGTGCGGCCTTACTCATAACTTTGTAGGCCTCATAAGCCAATCGAGTTTGTTTCTCGTTAGGCATTTTGGCATAATGTAGACCGATTTTCAAGTAAACTATTGTTTTCTCGAACTTTCGGATTTGCTGTGCTAGGCTCGAAATTAAATTTTAATCCTTTAGAGAGGAGAGACTCCTCCTGGACAGAAAACAGAATTTGTCTTAATGACCCTGTCCAAGAATTTTTTAGGTTCAGCTGTAAAATTAGTGTCATTTTGTTAGCACGTTCTTAACAAAGTTAGAAATTTTTTGTCATGCCTGTTAGCAAACACTTTTATTTGTAGAGCGAACCACTCATTTGCCCTAAACCAAAAAGCATTTATTTGAAAGTTAAAGCGAACAGAATAAAACTTCGAAATTTCTAAATACATGATATATGCTCTTTCATTCAAAATCTTTCTTGGCATATAAATCGGAGATTTTAGCATTAAATACTTGGTAACGCAGCTTCTTTCTAAAGACTGGCATTTTACGGCAGGATTTACCTACGAAACCATCAACAAAACATAGAGGTTGAGCACTCTACACTGTTTAATAAAATCAATAGCCATGCTTGCCTTAGCTCTTTTCAGAATAACATCTAAGTATCTACTTACTGCATCTGACACCTCGGCTGGTACGAATTTAAGAACCTTCAACATCTTAAAAACTATTTTGTTTTTTTAATATATTAACCAACGATTTCTGACGCGCTGCGATGTTAAAGGTTCTAGTCTCCGGTCCCCTAAACCTGCAGGCCGACTGAGGATTTAGCTTTCGCGTCAGCTATAGTCGTAGAAATAGTCCGCATAACGTTACAGTTAAAATTCACAATACGCTGAGAAAAGAACATGTCAAATCTTAACACTGGATGTACAAGAAGCGATCGTCCACAATTTTTTCAATGAGTTCATTTTTAAAGTAATTCTAAAGTATACATCAGTGAAAAATTAAACCCACTTCCACAATGTAGTGTGGCTCAAAATTAAACCAATCGTCCTACCGTAATTTGAATTTTCAACACATGCGATAGATGATAATCGTTAATATCTGACATAACGATTGTTGGTCTTAGGAGGGGGGGATAAGGATAGCTCAGGATTGGTGTTAACGTTTACATGCTCCTGTTTTACCACTAACGTGAGCTTTAAACCAGATGAAGACTTAACAAATGAATCTTCCACCCTGCACTTGAGATTAATTTTGGAAATGGTTTCCCCATGATACCCTTTTTGTCAAGGGGGTTAATCCAGAAATGTATGCACGGGAACGTCTGTAGCGTGTGAAGTCGGGAAGGTAGATCGAAGTACTGGCGAAAGTCAAGCTGTGAGAGAAGGCTGTGAGTCGTGAATAGAGAACAGAGTAAGTACGATCTGTTCTTAAAAAAGGAGCGGTTCTAGTTTTGAGTTCCATTACGTCAAACAGTTCTAATCTGCCACCAAGATCGGAAATGGCGCGCACTCTGCGTTAAAGCTCAGAGCTAGACGAATGCACTATTAGTTAACACAGGTTCTCTCCCCAACACTCAGTCGTTCTACATGGACCCGTCGTACCACTGTTATGTTCTTCCCTGCTGTTCAACCATTCCTAGAGTTCGAGGTACATGTCCATGGTTTCAAGATAAATACGTACACTTTCCTTGAATATGTGATCAAAAATGATTTATACAACAAAACATACTCAGAAACACACCTGAACGTATAGCCACTTCTGCTATTTTTTGTGTTAGTGTCCCACGATTATGACAAGGAAACATAAGAAGACAAATCACGTATCAGGACCTCCTACATAGTTTCGAAAAGCGGGTTTATCGTATGGCCCAAGGTAAACCAAATTTCTTACAAACTGTTGTTGGGGCATCCAGTGTAAGGATAATGGGCAGTGGGACTAATATCGATCTTAGACGGAAGCAATTCGGGAGAAATTTCTGGCTGCTGATAATGTCCCGTAATGACATGGTACCCTATATTTAGTCACGTTTTGAAGCTATGTAACTTTTGGGCTCAGATTATTCATCAGCCTATAGAGAAGGCCCTGTCACCAGACATCGTGGGCTGGAAGTAAATCAGTGCAAGCCAAAGACGTTTACATATTCGGAAAGTCCACTTCAATCCGTACTGCGAGGTCCAGGGGCGAATGCTGGCTTGTTCGACCAGTCCTGCTAAACAGTATCCGTTCCAGAAGTCGCTGCATCACAATAAGCAGCGAAATGTGAAGAAAGGTTTGCTCAAGATCTGAAGCTTCAGTTGGATTTGGGAGAGCAGCTACCTTCGCCCGTTTAAGTCCTACGTGGCACGTTTCTAGTCTCCAGTAAAGAGGTCACGAAATTTGCTAACCATGTCTGAATACATTTCACGCACTAGATGACTGGGAGGGGCTCAAAAGCCAGAAGCTTGACTAGGTTTGTCTCCATTACTGACGCTGCACTCCATTCATGGGTGATGTCACAAAAATATTCAGTGTCGTAGATGGCTGCTGCTTTTGTCTTGGAGCTCCTGTTTAATAAGTGTTACTGCCCATCGGTGATACGCTTCTTCAGGTTTTTGGCAACGTGTAAAGCAATTTTGTGAAGTGTTAGAAAATGTTGTCAAGTCACATGGCTGGCTCCACCTCCTAATTTTTGAAGCAGGATACTTAGAACTGCTGGATACTTAGAATTGGATGGAGACTACTCAGTCTATAAATTCATCCCTTCATGCAATATCCACGCTGTGCTTCAGTTAATCAGATAATTGTAACCGCCACTTCGAAAACCATTGTGGTGATCCTCACATTTCTTGTGCCAGCCTAGAATATCTTCCCGATATTCTCAGGACATGGGCTCATTCGTCGATGTGGTAACTGCTCGTACTAAAGTCTTGCAGATACCAGCAGATGCTAGAATCTAGTCCAGGTATTTATTAAGGAGGACGTTCCAATCAGCTTTTTTGGTTCAATCTGGACTGGGGAATTACGGTTATGTTAGGTTGGTGCACAAGCTAATGGTGTTTTTGTTTCGCATGTTGGTATTTCGGTTGCTGGGATTGATGGATTACTTTCATTTGTAGGTCACTGTTCACATGGGTTTCCATACTGGTATTTTCTCATTGGAGGAAGTGAAGCTGTGGAGCTAGAAAATGCAGTGCCATGTGGACAAATTGCAATTTTTGAGTTCAGTAGAGGAGTGACAGCAGTGGAAGCAGCCAGAAACTTGAGCGCTGTGTGTTGAGACAATGCCACTGGACGAAACACGACAAACTGTTTCCTAGTTAAAAGGACCGTTTCGTCATTAGTGACACTATCCAGGTACAGGAAGACCTTTGGGGATTTAAAATCTTTCACGCATTAATCCACAAATGATTGACGTCAGTGTACTGGAGGAATCGTAAATGTGAACTGTGATCATTCCGCCATCGTGAGACATGAGCATGCAATGAGAAGGATGAAAAATGGGTTGTATAGCTCTAAGCCAAAATCAGGGGGTGGTCACATATGCATCTGTATGCTCATGATAAATTTGCTCGTGAAAGACACCGAAGATTCCTACCCTGTATCGTTAGTGGTCACGGGAAATGGTCTCCTCATGCTAACATTAGATAAAGATGAATGGTTGAGGCCAAACAAAGAAGCAACTCCGCTTACGAGGGCATGTGCGCTTCCACAAAAGATAATTTATTCATCTGGTAGAACAGGGACGATGTGGTGTGCTACGAATTGCTTCCCCGAGGTCTCTCCATCACTGATATTTCGCAAAAACTGAGATGTTGCAGACGCAATCCAACGACGACGATAACATAGACTGCCTGAAGTGATTATACTCCATGATAACGCCCGCCCACATGGTTACTGACAAAAAACGCTATACAGGAATTGCGCTGCGAAGTCATTGAACACTCAATTTATTCGCTTGATCGCAGATCGTTCAGATATTCCGCTCTATCAAACTGCCTCCAAGAAATTTCCTTTCGTGAGACTTAATCGCCTCAAAGCCACGTTATTCGTACAGCTGCTGAATCGAAAAGTTACATTCAGCGTTGGTAAACAGATTTAAATAGCCAAGGATAACATATTACGAATGTGTAAATTGTTGTTTATTAAAGTTACACGAAATGCTAAAAATTTAGACAGCAACCTAATAAATGAAATACTTGTGCTTATTTGTTCTAAAGCGAGATAATATTAAGAGGGAAATCTGAAATATTTTCAGTTGCAGCGACCAAGCTATGCTTTCCATCAGCAGTGATAAAACGTAAGTCTGGCCAAAAAGATCATTTTTTCCAAGCTGCTGAACTGAAGGAATCGGAATATTCAGAATTGAAAGTAAAATGGATGTTATTTCCGTCTATTTCCTCATATTGAGTTATTCTACACTAAAGGAAAAATAGTGGCAGCAACAATGAAGGGCTGTTAGATAAACAAAAGCTCGTAGTCATGTATCCACATTGCGGTCCTTCAAAATAAACAAAATTGACCTTAATATTTCAACTCTGAGTCTGAGGGTACGTAGTTAAGTTTTGGCTGGTTTCGTTGTGTAGGAGCTGTAATACCTAGTTGCCGCATTACAGGCTCAAATACTGCTGAGTCTACCGTATACAATATGAATACACACGAATCGAATGGCCGAAGGTTCCTATTACTCGGCAATCGCGAATTTTGAGTGTAACTTAGAAATTTATAAGTGAAATCTGCAGGTACTATTTTTACGACTTTAAATGATGAGTACGATAGCAGAAGTACCTTGAAGAATTAAATTAATTACTGCAAAACAGCTTTTGGTGTCGATGGTCCTGCAATTAAATAAAATATTAGTTGAACAGGGAAACAATAGATTCCTCCTTCACGTAATCAGTCATGAACACAGCTCGCAAGATATTTATTATTAAACGCATACTACGTCTTCACTGCGGAAGCCACGGAAATCTCATTAGTGCACAAGTTGGCACTACTAAATACTATCTTCCGCGACCACTCGCAAAATGCTAAACACACTCAAACTATTTCCAGCACTCCCTGTCCAGCACTCAGCGTCCTGTGCTACCCGATGCTCCATACAGTCCCTCCACTGACCTCGGTACTCGCCTACCGTAGTAACGAGCGCTGTGATTGGCTAGAGCGCTTCCGCTGTCTCTCCAAGCCAACGCACACTCAAACATATTGAAACACTTACAAAATATTGGATTTGCATTTAAATAACTTTAAATAAATATTCCTGTGGCTCGACTATAAACACACTCTAACACATTATTAAATACATAAACAAATCACACATGAAACGAATAGAAACAAAAGTAGGCCAGTAGCCTAATGTCTCTGTGCTATCTAAAACACAGTAAATATTTGACCAATTTCTTCATGAATAGTATATATCGGATATAAACAAAGACCTAGATGGATAAATGTATTTACAAGGATGCTTCTACGGTTTTTTCGTGTAACCGTGTCCACAGCTCATGGCCTCGCGGTCGCGTTCTCACTTCTCGAGCTCAGGGTCTCTGTTTAGATTCCCGGCAGGGTGAGGGATTTTCACCTGCCTTGAAATGACTGGGTGTTTGTGTTGTCCTCATTTCATCGTCGTTCATGAAAGTGGCGAAATTGGACTGAGCAAAGGTTGGGAAATTGCATGGGTGCTGATCGCCGCGCAGTTGCGCTCCGCACAAACCAATCATCGAGTAACGCGATAAATAGTAATCGGCGGCTTTGACCTCAATAATTCATGGACTATTCATGTTACATGCATGTTATTCATACCAATTTAGGTTTACACCAATAGCTTTCTGAACACATGTCGATCGAAAAAATCTGATGAAAGGTTCAGATTTTACAAATTAGTTGCTGTCAGATAATAAACTTTAAAATAAGATATTTAAAATCTGATTACACCACCAGACCCGTCGTGCAAATAATGGTGATGTACATGTTTTTTTTTAAGGTATCAAGATCCCTCTGGCTATTGTCTGCCATTATAGTTTCACAAAGTCCATCTTTGGCTCACCCAGCATACAAATCTCCTTAGACACACAGCCCATTCCTTGACACCGCATCAACATGGAATTCCCAGCCACACGGTCGGCCCGGACCACGCAGTGTGGCTACCCCTCTTGCTCTTGCTCTGGCTAATGTTGAGACCCTGCTTGCCGAGTGGCCCATGAGGCCATGCCAACTCTGAACTCTGAATACTTTCAGGGCGCCACAACTCGCCCATTGCATTACAACATCTGAAAGATATCTGTTCAGATATCGCTCCATTCGTGTAACAGCCACTAGTGGCTCCACTGTAAGGATACAAATCAGGTTTGCTTCAAATAGACGCAGTAACGGTCGTTAACTTTACTTTCCCTTGATTCAGCGGATACAGCAGTCCCTCCATTCTTTCGCTGATAATGGATCTCCTGTCAGCTTTCTGTGGGTTCCCGGACATGTAGGAGTGCCTGGGAATGAGGCTGTGGATGCTGCAGCCAAGGCTGCAGTCCTCCTGCCTCGGCCAGCCTCCCATTGTGTCCCGTCATCTGACGTTCGTGGGGATGATTGTAAGAGGCTTGTGTCGTTCTGGTGGAATGGTTGGTCATCCCTCCAAGGAAACAAGCTCCGGGCAGTAAAACCGCTCCCAACTGCTTGGACCACCTCCTCCCGACCATCTCGGCGAGAGGTGGTCCCTCTGACCAGGTTGCGGATTGGGCATTGCCGGTTTAGCCACCGCTACCTGCTCTCCGGTGACCCAGCCCCGCAGTGCCCTTGTGGTCAAGCATTAACAGTGCGCCATGTTTTATTGTCGTGTCCCCGCTTTAGTCAATCTCGTGTTTTCCTGTCCCTGCCATCTACTTTACCGGATATTTTAGCTGATGACGCTCGAGCAGCTGCTCGTGTTCTGCGTTTTATAACTTTGACTGGCTTGTCCAAAGACATCTAACCTTTTTACTTATTTTATCTGCATCTTTGTCAGGCCTTTCTGGTGTCCCCCCATCCCCTTGAGTTTTACTAGATTCCATGTGCTCTAACAGTGACTGGGCGCTAATGACCTCAGTAGTTGAGCGCCCTTAAACCTCACCCCCCCCCAAAAAAAAAAAAAAAAAAAATAACTTTAGAGATTGAATGTGATACGCTGACGTTAGTAGGAATGCCTTTCAGGCGATAAAGACGCACTGAGTTTGAGGAAACACATGTAGTAGGGTTACATGAAAACGGATATTCCTTTTGCGATATTGCAGAAAAATTTAAAAGGAATGCGGCCACTGTCCATGATTGCTGGTAGAGGTGGTCATGGGGATGTATGGTCACAAGACCACGCTTCGGACGACCATGTAGCGCTACCGAGAAGAAAGACCATCGTGTTAGACGTACAGCTTTGCTGCGTGTTAGTGCATGTGCTGCAGCAGTTGGAGCAGCTGTCGACACCACATTGACACGAAGAGCTGGTCCAAATTGATTATTTAAAGACCTGAGCTGAGCCAGACGCCCTGTAGCGTGTGTTCCACTCTTACCAAACCATCGCCGTCTGCAACTTCAGTGGTGTCAAGGGAGAGCTCGTGGGAGGATAGGGTGGAGGTCAGTTACGGTCCCTGATGAAATGTTCCTGCCCTGGTGCCAGCGATGGCCGTGGCGGTTGAGAGGTCAGCTGAGGGCCGGCGACCAGCCTGTGTGCGCGCCCGCTAGACACTGGACACAAACCTGCAGTTCTCGTCTAGGGTGAAACTTGGTATGACAGCAGGACGACTGCCGTGACTGCCCCACGCACACTGACACCAGATTTATTCATCAGTCCGAAGATTCTACCTGTTGACTACCATTCACGAACAGCATTACAGAGGGTGATTTCAAACAGGACAATGCTCGGCCACATACCGCTGTTGTAACCCAGCATGGCCTACAGAGTATAGATACATTGCCTTGCCCTGGGCAGTCTCTAGATCTGTCTTCTACTGATTAAATACTGGACATCCTTCGAAGGCAGCTAGTCATCAACAACCAGCGTTAACCTTCCCTGTATTGACTAAGTGCAACAGGCGTGAAACTCCGTCCTACACACTGGCATTAGACACGTGTGAAACACAATGCATGCTTAGATTCAACATTCTGGCAGTTACACGGGTTGTTAATGTAACAGCATTTCACATTTGCAATGGCTTATTTCGCGCTGACGTTAACCTGTGATTCTGCAATGTTAGTCACTTAAATACGCCACCTAGACAAATGTATTCCTGAAATTTCATTACTGTAGTTTTCGGTGTTGACTCTTTTGCGTCAGTGTGTATGTTCATTGCACCTGGTGCAGGATGTCAGTATGTCTCAAGAACATGTATTATCAAGGGAGAACATGGAGGTTTGTAGATATTACGTATGGTCACTTCTCCAATTCCGTTTCAGAGTTGACTAACATAGTTTATGGAATCGGATAGCAAGTGAGCATTCACGGTTTTACTCAGGACACGTGACTGCTCCGTAGACATTGTGATACGTTGCACTGACGATATCATATCCCAGTATTTAAGACAAGAATGTAGACGACGGGCTTAAACAGTACCTCTTGTAAGCTTCGGCATTTGGCTCAGGTAATGCTCTCAATGTTCAGTTGACATATTTTAATATAATCCCACTTTTGCAGATGGTTGACCCTGGAAAAGAGCTTCTGATGTGCTGAATCATTACTCTTCTGCTTGCAGTGTCCTTAACCTTAATCTACAGTCGCTGTGCACAGTGACTCCTCATGGAATCAGTTGGTTACTTCTCATGTATCTGAAAAGTTTCTCTAGCAGTCAGTTCCGTTGCTTTCTTAGCAGCACCCAAGCATCTGTAGGGCACGTATAGGTTGTCACTTACGGATGTGAAGGTACATCGATCCCTGAAATACTTACGGAAAGATACAGCTCAACAATTGACGGTTACCTTCGGTAAGCTGTCTACTCCAATGTTCCTCACAAGGATGGAATGAGTCATTTAAGAGAAACTGGTGTGCATTTGATTTGAAAAGATTTGATATTCATGCATTTTGCACGCTAATGGGAAGAAGTTCGTAAATTTCTACAGCAGCATACTTAACGTCTCTTTACAGCAGGGACAAATTACGTTAAAAAATTTATTCTAATTTTGTCTCACACGGAACTAGTCGCGTCCAAAGGGTATGGTGACCGTCACGAGATGCGAGAAAAAATGTTTAGAGAACAGCTGGTAAATATTCACAGCTTGCTCAATAATTCGAAACAGGGAATTCTTGGACTACATCTCCATATGACTCCGATCGTTCTACTAAACAATGAGAATATTTTGAGCAAGAGAGAAACTTCCTCAAAAGATAATTCCGTATGACAGTGAGTACCCAGAAGCCTAAAAAGCAGCCATGGTGACTGTTTCGTATTTAATACGAGAGGGCATTCTAGATCCGAAAGCTGCTGAGTCAAATCTGTTTTCAGACTGGGACGTTCCCAGTGTAGTTTTCAGTCTGTGAAAGCCCAGAAATATCATGCTCGTTATTGTCACTAAGAATTTCTTCGGCTCTGTGACGTGATCTAAATTGCGTTAAATTAGTTTCTTAGGCGCGCAGGGAGGGAGGTACCAGCAAACCAATTAATAACTTTCTATAAAATGTTGTTACCGACTGACGGGTGACACCAGTATTACAACAGAACATGTCAGACAAGGCAAATCACTCTGCCCCCATTCACTACTGCTGGTAGATAGGTATAAATCGAAGACGTTGAAGGATACAGTACAGAAAGTACATAGATATTACTACACTATTAACTCGGTTCATGACACCCAGCGCCAGGTACATTTTGCCTGTATAATGGCTTCTAGGAGCAACAAAATTGTAAAGACTCCGTTTTAAAAACATAATTATTTTGGAAACCAAATGACTCATATTCTGCTCATTAAAAGGGAGGATCTTAGTATTTGGTCTACAATACCTGTTTCATTGTATGAAACATGCGACCTATGTATGTTTCTCCAGGATGCATAGCTCACGACGCGCAAAGTAGCCAGACTTATTCAGTGTTACTTAGTGAGGATATTCAATGTTATTTGGCCGTTGCTAAGCATGATTACAAAACGCTTTCAAATTATTTTTCTTGCTTAGACTCATAATGTCAGATACTTAACACAACGGGAAGAGCTTAAACTTCAGATTGCTTTACAAGTAAATCCAAACATGGGAGTTTGATTGCATTAAGAATCAGAGATTCACTATTAGATTTCTAATTGCTATCAATGCTTCTGATGAATGAGGTTTTTCATGTTCTATATTTAGTCTCATATTTTCGATACATGCTTGATGTAAAACTTCTCCCATGAGAACTATATTAAGTGAAACAAAACGCTATACGGTAACTGTTAAAATCGTTATCCCGGATAGAGCAAAGACACTTGGTCACTACGGTTGTACTGATTGTCATAAAGAAGTCTGTATTAAGTTTCGTTGTTCTAATGTGACGGCGCTACTAAATATGTACATCTTTGTAACTACTTACGCCATTCAGTGTATCTAGCTGCTATAGCGCTTCGTACCCTGCTTCACTTACAACGGGCAGAGAACTGTGCTCTTAATTGTACCAACAGGTCGGCAGTTCATATTAATTCATTCAGTGCTGCAATAGCTTCATGCACTGCTTGGCGCAAATAGTAAGTTATTTACCACTTCCAGTTTTAAACAGGCAGTGTGCTATACCGTTTCCTTTCCTGCTATTAAGGTAGAACTAAATATTTAATTCCTTGTAACCACTTAAACTATACAATGCATGTAGCTATTACAGCGCTTACATACGCAGTTAGTAGTTAAGAACTGGTAGACTGTTTCATTGTACTTACGTCGGCACAAAGTGTGTAATTTCGAACAGGCAAGGAAATGTACTGTTCGAATTAAGTTTTGCGCTCTAAGTTAAGAATAAAGTTTATTTTGATTGACCGCTGTCAGCTTCCTACAAGCTATAATAGTACACACCACCAATTAAAACTGTCGCTATGTAGCGTCATACTTGCATGTGCAACGTCATCTGGCCTCAAACACTTGTACAGTTAGCAATACTAGTAATAATGCTATGTTTTACTAATTTTTAACTATTTGTATAAACATTTATTACTATTCTTGCACATTGCGTTGTATTTCCCTTGGTTTAATGCTTTTTGTAAGTCGTACGTAATTTCATACTAGGGTGCTGCAGGCGCAACACCCACTCTTGTAACGCAATCTGGTATTAAAAATTTGTATCCTCACGTAATGATGAGCAGTTTTATGTCTGTTAACATTAAAACATGTAAATATTACGTCCAGTTGTGCTCGTTACTATGTCTACTAGTTGCATGCAGTTCTCTGGCACATGTCATCTTCAGCTTTGCAATGCTTTCATTGTATGCCGATACTGGTTCTGTAACTCATTTTTGTTTCATGAGTAATTGATTTAATTAAAACAGATGTCTGATGACGAACGCCTCATTGCATTCAGTTAGTGACTTTTTCAGATAGCAATACAGCAATGTGCAGACTGTATAAAATTAGATATTAGCAACACTCCTTGCTACCTTATAGCTGACCTTCCAATGATATCATACGGATATAAAATTTATAAGGGCCAACTCAACAAATTTACTAAAACAATGCTTTATAGTTTTTATGCCCTTCAATTATCTGTCGATTTTATTATGTACTGTATAAATCTTGTGTTTTTAAGCAATTCTCATCTTAGGACTGTCAAAGTAGGTAAGTTTCTAGTTGAGTGCACTAGGGAGAGTGAGCAGTTTGCTATTAATAATGGTAATTGTGTTCTAGGTGTAATCTGAACTGCATATGTAGATAAACAAGCATGTTACTAGGCATGTGCATTTGAGCTCCCCCATTTCTCACTCTGTTCCAGACTTTTAATCAGAAATTTATTGGCTTTGTATACGCTGAAACGCCAAAGAAAGTGGTACATAATCAAAACAGAGATGTAAATAGGCAGAATTAGGCGCTGCGGTCGGCAACGCCTGTATAACAAAAAGTTCCTGGCGCGGCTGAGAGATCGGTCAGTGCAGCTACAATGGTAGGTTATCAAGATTTGAGTTTGAACGTGGTGGTTAGTCGCCGCACGAGCGATGGGACATAGCATCTCTCTGGTAGCAATGAAGTCCGGATTTTCACATGACCATTTCAAGAGTGTACCTTGAACATCAGAAATCCGGTAAAACATCAAATCTTTGACATCATGCGGCCGGAAAAAGATCTTACAAGAACGGGACCCATGGCAAGAAAACGGTTCAACGTGACAGAAATACAACCCTTCAGCAAACTGCTGCAGATATCCGTGCTGGGCCATAGTGTCAGCCTGTGAACAATTCAACGCAACAACCGACACTGGACGGTTGACGAGAAACACGTTGTCTGGTCGGACGAGTCTCGTTTCAAATTGCATCGAGCTGATGGACGTGTGGAGACAACCTCATGAATCCGTGGACCCTGCACGACAGCAGGGGGCTCTTATAGCTGGTGGAGGTTCTGTGATGGTATGGGGCATGTGCAGCTGTAGTGATATGGAACCTCTGATACGATTGAAAAATGGCACATTTGTAGCCTTCCTGATTAATCGCTTGCACCCATTCACATCACTTCTGCACTCCGACGGACTTCAGCAATTACACAAGGAAAATACAACCCACACGTCCAGGATGGCAACAGTGGCTCCAGGGACAGTCTTCAGAGTTCATACTGCCGCTGGCCACAAGACTTCCCAAACATTATTGAGCATATCTGGGATGCCTTGCAACGGGCTTCCTAGAAGAGATCCCCGCCCATTCGTACTACGGATTTATTCACAGCCATGCAGGATTCATGGTGTCAGTTCCCTTCAGCACGACTTCAGGCATTAGTAGAGTCCACGTCACGTCCTGTTGCTGCACTTCGTCGTGCTCGCAGGAGCCCTATTCGATAGTTTGAAAGTGTACCAGTTTCTTTGGCCTTCAGGGTATTTCGTTCTGTTTTGGTTCAGTTGCGGATAGGTTCGTTTAGTCATTGTGCATAATGAATAATCACAAGCAGTCTCAGCATTACCTTGGGTGCTGGTTGCCTACTGCTATTAACATCCTCTCCTCCCCCTATTGTCTAACGTGGAATACTACTCTCATAGGTCTAAGATTACATCTGGAAGCTCTCATGTTGTCTTGCAATTAATTGGCATACATATACTTAAGATTCTTAAGTTCCTTGATGATAATTTATTGAAATATCCTAGCAATCTTAGATACTTCAGAAATATTCTATACATAATATATTATGACTTCATTGTATTGTCTTTTGGTACGTTCAATTTAATGATCAAGCCCAATACATTTTATTTTTGTGCCCTTTACTTACCTCTGGGTTTGTGCATGGTTCCTATGTTCATAAAGAATGTGGACTTTGTACATACTGTTCACTTTGGCAGTGGACTGAACTTTAATTTAATAATCCATTTATTGAACGTAATCAATTTACTTTCATACATTAATACGATCTTACGACATACTTCGCAGAATTGTTGCATATTGCTATGCACATGTATACTGTTTGTCCTGACAGTTAATGTATAACTTCAGAACTGCAAACTTACGTTCACTTTTATATACATTTTTATTGTGACAGTTTTTCTGCGTATATGTAGAAATGTAGGATATCTAATGTGATAAATATTTATGTGAAGATGACAATGTAATCCCATTGGATCTTCAATTCTTTCTATTGTTATATTGGGATTCCTTCTCTTATGGTGTTTGTATACTATTGTGAGTGTGCTCAGTGAAGGAAACTAGTAATGTAATTTTGTTTAACCTTCGATCTTTATGTAACGTCACCAATACCACATGTGGGCACTACTCATTCCAGTCTCTCACTTCCTCTTACTTTTTAACCTCTCCCAACCTACCTCTTCTACTTGAGGAACGAACTGCTAGTTAAAGAATCCATGGTTTTCTTAATTGTAATTGATGGTACCTATGTTACGTTACCATTGTCTTTATATGAATTTTTGTGTGTTCATTTTATTGTCGGTCACGATATATATTAAACAGTTAGCGTAACACTCGATAATTTTTCATGTTCACATTTTAATAGCTTGCTCAAGTGTTCAACTAGATTTTGCAAGGCAGATCTTAAAAAGTTTGTGGTGTGCTGGAAGTATTGAACTTCATCTGAAAAAAAATTGTTCCTCAGTACAGAGAACTATCTGAAATATTTGCATGAATGAGTTCATCTCAACTGAAATTGGTATTACAAGTAGTCAATTGAAATTCCTGTCCCTGAAAGTAAACTGTAATATTACGTGAAAAGTTGATGAGCTTTTTAAATTAGTGTTATTTCTCACAAGCACTGTAATGAAGCTTGTTACACAGCTTTTCCACTTACTAAAACCGGTAAATGGTGCATACAGAAACTGGTTTACAGTTGAACTGTTACGAATACTTCCTTGTATGACCAGAACTAACAACTTGTATAGTCATTTCAACTATAACTTAGATCAAGAAAATTGTAAGTCAAGAAATTATTTTTAGGTAAGGTATAAACTCAATTTAGCTCTCGTTGTGTAACGATCACAAACTTTCAATGTCAAATAGATCAGCAGCATTATTAAGTAACTTCTACAACATACAGTGTGCAGATACATCTTTTAAGTTACCTTATATTAACCACCATTACTTTGTAAGCAGTAATACAGAAGCGCAGTCAGGCTAGAATTATTACTTTAAAAAAAATTGACAACCTTAGTACAGCAACGTTCCTTCCATGCAATTTGGTCTTCCTAGTAACTGTTAACGAAGTCTGACTTCCACTTACTTCACGATCTTCTGTTTTCTTTCCTGTCGGCCCCTCTTGGTCAACTCTTGTTCTTTTCGACCCCAATGGTATTAGGTTGCGAGGCCAGAGGGTGTCTTTCATTCTCATTTTTGCCTTCTATTGGGGAAAAGGGGGTGGGGGCCGGCGGCGGCGACGGCGGCCTCAGGCACGGTGAGGGGGAGCCAACGTTCTTGGGAGCAATCCCATCAGAGAGACTGGCCCTCCGAGCTGGGTGTTAAGCGATAAAGTTGGTAAACGATCCATGTAAGTCTTCATAGTCCCACGCCTGAAAATCTTTGGATGTGAAGACCAAGCAAGAGACAGAACAAGCCGTACTAGATGTGTAAACAGCAGTGTCAGCATAACTCACAATATCCCTAGTTCGTGAATAAAATGTGAATCGGAGATGGAAACGTTACTCTGCATCAGTAGTGAAGTAAATGGGATCGAAAAAGAAGCCTTAAACATAACGAAGGTTGCTTCTCAGGATGTAAACCATGTCAAATATTAATTGTTGCTGATCTTGGAGGTGTGATCACCAGTAGAAATATTAGAGCATATTGGAATCACACAAGTTCCTGCAGTTACTACAGGGACAATCCTGGATAGGTCCACAGCGCTGAAGTGACCTTGACGGCTAGTGAACAAATGAGTGAGACAGAGAAGGCTGATGTTTCAAAAACAAAAAAAAAAAAACAACTCCAGTGATATTATGTACCATGCTGTAGACTGCTCACAAGCAAGGTAATTTCGTGGTTGCCAGTTGCGAAGAGAAGGAAATGTGAAGACGGGGATAGAACGCTGTGGTAGAGCATTGCTGTATCAGATACTGGTGTACTTCCTCCCAAAACAGTGTCTGCAGTACACAGCCTGCCAGATGGTACAATGTTCCAAGTTCAGTGTCGCAGACCTCACGGATGTCTGCACTGATTCTCATCACTTGTGTGTTGGTGACGACAACTGGAAGAATTGTGATGATTTGTCATTGAAGATCGTTCCGCAGATCAGTCAGCAGGAATAAGAGAGGAGGTCCAGCCAGAACTTCACTTGCTGTCGTTCACTTGGCGAAGAAAATGGTGGCCTCTGCTGAATGCAGTCCTTACAACCATTTCACTGTCACTATTGCCCGACCTGAAAGCACCCAGCTTACAAGATATACAGTGAAAGATGCAAGTTGTTGGCCAGCACCACAAAAGTGGAAATCCGTTCCCGACGATTTACGAGCCTTTCAGCGAGACATTCCAGAGTTGGCTCTGGAAGGACACTGATAGTTTAAAGGCCAGTGGCTCCGAAGTTGGCGACATTCTCCCCCCCCCCCCCCCCAACTCCCCTCCTCCTCTATCTTACGTACTGCATACTGTTGTTTGCTGCTTCTGTACCTAAATCAGTTACATAAAATAGCAATTAAATTTCCATGTTGAATATATATGTAAACTGGAATTACGTGTCGGATCTCCTAGTAATACATTTCCTCAAGTTTGTCAATTATGTAAATGAAAAGTAGTCAATGCACTACATCACATGACTGTAATATGGCTAAATGTGCAAAATGTAACACAGTACTGTCATTAACACTTCAAATAATTTAAATTTGTAAGTGCAAATCTTTCTCACCATTGCAAAAGACGAAAGTTGGGTCGTCAGACGTAGGTAATAAATCATAATGGTCGAAAGAGGACTGTACTGTACTGTAAGTATCCTGTTTGAGGGTGTTGTTTACCTAGAAATGTAGGCTAAAAAACCGAAGCAGATGAAACGCCCGTTGTATCCATAGTCATTGAGATGGAGCTATAGCTCCGAAACACATTGGGCGGATAGTAGAAAATAAGGATTTTTTCCTGTCTGTACTGAAAGTTGACAGCCACTGATACGTGATTTCCATGAAATTGTCTGTTAACAACGAAGTTTATTGTAAATTAATATTATGCATGCGTTGTTACCAGTGCAGTAACATGACAATTCAAAATATCGACGTGATGTTTCCATAAATCTAATTTATTTGAGAAAATGCTGTGCCTGAACATGGAAGCGTTCTAAATGTACCAGTAAACCCCTGAGCCTTAAAGACTCGAACTCTCATGTGTAAAACAGCTTCAGTCGTCTGATTACTTTATATATTAGCTACTGTTACAATAATTGCGTGTCAAATTTTAATTTCAAATGTTCCATAAACTTTCCAAACGAACTTCATGTACATACGCGAGAATATCACTGGGTGTTCGCATCCTCGTATATTGGATGAATTGTCAAGATACTTCCGTGCTGTCAGTTATGCTGCCTGACACAATTTGTAACTGTAATACTTACATACAAGGGAACCTCCCCATCGCACCCCCCCCCTCAGATTTAGTTATAAGTTGGCACAGTGGATAGGCCTTGATAAACTGAACACAGATCAATTGAGAAAACAGGAAGAAGTTGTGTGGAACTGTGAAAAAATAAGCAAAATATACAAACTGAGTAGTCCATGGACCACATAGGCAACGTCATGGAGAACATGAGCTCAGGAGCGTCGTGGTCCCGTGGTAGCGTGAGCAGCTGCTGAACGAGAGGTCCTTGGTTCAAGTCTTCTCTCGAGTGAAAATTTAACTTTCTTTATTTTTGCATAGTTATCTGTCCGTTCGTTCATTGACGTCTTTGTTCACTGTAATAAGACCGCATCGCAAAACCGTGCGATTAGTAGACGAAAGGACGTGCCTCTCCAATGGGAACCGAAAACATTTGATCGCAAGGTCATAGGTCAACCGATTCCTCCACAGGAAAACACATCTCATATATTCTATACGACACTGGTGACGGCATGTGCGTCACATGACAGGAATATGTTGTCGACCCACCTAACTTGTACACTTGGCGAATGGGTAAAAAGATTCTTCTACCTTGCCCGATTTAGGTTTTCTTTTGGATGTGATAACCACTCCCAAAAAAGTGATGAAAACATAAGAGTTTGTCACATAAACTGAAAATAAAAAGTTAATATTTTTCACTAGACGGAAGATTTGAACCAGGGACCTTTCATTCCGCAGCTGCCCACGTTACCACGAGACCACGGCGCTCCTGTATTCCTAGTGTCCTTGATGTTTTATATCTTTCCATGAACTAATCAGTTTGTATATTTCGCTTATTTTTTCACAGTTCCACACAACTTCTTCCTGTTTTCTCAATTGATCTGTGTTCAGTTTTTCAAGGCCTATCCACTGTGCCAACTTATAACTAAATCTGAGGGGGGGTGCGATGGGGAGGTTCCCTTGTTAGTACTGTTGTTAAACTTCAAACATGAGATTATGCCTCGTAATGTGCAGATTATGATAGCATTGTATATGTTAAGTCAATTACGTTAAGTAATGGCACCTAAATTTGTTGCTCCTGGAAGTAGCTAGATTCTTCATACACAATCTACCAGGTCATCGGACCGTAGTAATATTTACACTGAATGGAAAGTCTGTCAGTAGTTGGATTAAAATAATCCTCTCATTTACCATTCACCACTAGTGAAAAACTCCAGCTGTGTAGTTGAACACAAATGTTGTCGACGTAGCTAAGCAGCAACTTCTTGTAGCGAGAGGTTGTAAAGCCAGTTTCTACAATGGGGTGTATCTGACACCGGGACCACAGTGCCACAGTGCCATCTTGACACACGTCAAATAACGCTCTTACACTTCCTGCTGTGGGTTCGTCGTCTGAGCAGCCCATCTCGCATGTTTTGCGATTTCCAGTATTTCCTTACTTTAAATGATTGTCAATAGTTAGCTTTCAAATCTCTCTGTACAAACCTTCAAATTCTTGCCCTAATGTGTATCATCCCTAAAATATGCGGAAGGCTACCTGAGGTAAATGATAAATGAGCTTTTGTGAAAAGTTTGTAATGTTGATCAAACTGACATTTCCTTGGTGCAAGAAACTCACATTTACCATTATCAGTAAATAGTAATGGTGTATCACCTTTAGCAGTTGATGAGGCTGTGACAACGTAGTGAGCATTCCATCAAAATTACCGGTATCAGTTTCAGGTCTAGTTCAGGGTTGGTCGTGAACTTCAGTTCTGCCTGCACATCTCGCAGATTCTGATTAACTGAATTCAGAGTTTCTGTGCTGGTGTCCCAAGCTGCTGTATCGAGCTCTGAAGGATGTGGTTACTGTACAAAGTAGTTGGGCGTTGTGATGTGTAACTTTGATACTCCCGGTCTGTTACGGGGTCTTTGAAAGTACAGTGATTTAGCTGGAAAGAGATTACCCTGCGCATTTAGGGTTAAAGATTTTTAAACCCAGCCATTCGTGAGTTCACTTGTTCTATAGCTTACGGACACATTTTCAAAATACGTAAGCTCAATTTCTTCCAATTTCTATTCGTCCTAGGGACTGACAGTAGTCAGTTTGTATGCTTTTGATACTTCCTGGGTGAGAACAGGAATATGTTCTCAAAGTAAAATAAACCCAAAAAGTTAAGTGAATAGGATGATCTTTAAAATGAGACCCAGCCAGGTGTGGGACGGGGTGACGTTAGAGAAGTGAAACTCGGAGATCAAAACATGCGACGATGTGTCAGAAGCACGTCACACACGCTAACAATGAATTCGCGAAAGAACAGGCCTTCAGCAACTGTCGAGGTAACAAAACACGGTGCGGCAGAACGCAGTAGCCGCTGCCCAGTTCATCTCAAATGCTTAGAGTCTCTTCTGTTCTGGTTTCCCCACAGTCCATATTTCACCACCATACAATGCTGTACTCCAGACGTACATTCTCAGAAATTTCTTCTTCAAATTGAGGCCGATATTTGACATTAGTAGATATATCTAGGCCAGGAATGCCCTTTTTCCCAGTGCTAGTCTGCTTTTGATGTCCTCCTTGCTCCGTCCGTCAGTCCTTATTGTGCTGTCTAGGTAGCATAATTCCTTAACTTCATCTACTTCGTGACCATCGATCCTGATATTAAGTTTCTCGCTGTTCTCATTTCTATTACTTCTGCTTACCTTAGTCTTTCTTCGATTTACGCTCGTTCCATACTCTCCTCGTAGAAGCACAGTCACACCTGAATGAGATGTATTGGTGTGCACAATGAAAGATTACTGGAAATCACACTGTAAGAAATGGGGTTGGCCAAAGCGGTCTTCACAGCATCACGGGCAGATAGTTGCAATTCTCCCCACCTGAACTCCGCATCTGTCTTACCTGGGTCATTCAAGGGAATTGCTAATTGGGCAAAATGGGGCACGAACTTCCTTAACAAAAATTGGGCATGCCTGTAAACCGAGCAATTATCTTCTTGTTCTAATATGGAGAAAAGACACAGAAATACCTAGACTGCCCTTGACCGAATCTGTACCTTTCAGCTGACAATAAATGCCCTAGGAAAGAGATTACCTTATGTGGTACACTTACTTTAGACAGCTTAATTATGAGGCCGCCAGCACGAAAACGAAGTAAGACCTACTCCAGATGTTGGTGTTCGAAGAGGGCGCTGTAGACACCATCGTCCAGATAATCGTAAATAGACTTAATTTCAGATCCCGCGAGATGATAAATAATCGGCAAACGACGGTTCCGCCTGTGTGCAGTCCAAATAGAACTCTGTTAAACCTAAAAAATTGTCGGTGCAGACGGCCATCACTCCATCACTGCTCCGATTTTTCAGTGAGAAGAATCTGATAAAATGCCTGGTTCAGATGGAAGACCGTAAAAATCTGTCTCCGTAAACCTGGTGATACAATGGCGTAAGTGGGTAACGGAACAGGTTGCAACATAACCTTCACATTCAAGCGCATATAAAAAACGAGCAGGCGGTATCCAGACCACCCTTTCAGGTCTAGAAACATGGACGAGGCAGAATGAGATGCAGATGGCCTAATTACTCATTCCTCAAACATTTGTCCACTATCTGTCGTAAGGCCTACCTTGCACAGTGAAAGCAGATAAGAGATTGCCTAACTGGAACATCATTGGTAAGCCGTTTCTTGTAAAGGATGCTATTGGTGACGCACGATTTATTGACCAAAAAGTCGGGGAACTGAGTGAACTTCAAACAGGCCCTCAGACTCCACTCTGGTTAATTAGCTCATGCCGAACTCCGACCTCTCCACAGCTACACTCTTGAATCCAGTCACAACTTGACATGAACATGCTCTGAATTTGTCAGTACAAAACCTAAAGATAAATGCTTCATCAGCTTTATCTACAACTAAGCCCGCATGCTGGATCCAAACGGAGCCAATAAGAAACTGCCTGATAGATATCTAATTACTAATTCTTGAACTAGCAACGAAAAATCTTGCGTAGACACATCACTTTAGTCACCCATCAGGGATAACACCTGTCCGTTGACAGCACGATGTCCTTGTAACGTGGGCTCCAAGGGAGAACACGTATCTGAAAAATTACGATACGACTGGTAGTTGTAATCTCACCCTCCCACACATCACCATTAAAGATTTCATTCTTTGCACAATCTTGGAAAACTAAGATTACAGAAGAGCAATTTTTTTACTTACCTTGAGTCTCGTTGTTGTAGATAGCTTAGTCTTATCTAAAACTACTTTCTTGCAGCTGAAAATTTCGATTTCTTAGGTTCGTGAAAAGAAAATTACTGTTAAAAAGTTTCCTTTTGCTACGAACATCCTTTTATTTCATACTATTCTTCTAAATCGCACATACTTCCATATTCAAAAGACCAGTAATTACATTGTTGCTGACAAGGTCAACAAAATACATGAGTTTCCATCAGACATGCCCACCAGTCCTTACGTTCTGTGCGGTACCCACAATATGCCAAAGACTTTACAAAGTAGAAGAGTTGGCAAAACAAAAGAATGATCACTAAAATACCATTATTACATAAATTAATCCGGACATCAATAATTTGTGTTAGATTGTACAAGAAATGCGAATTTTAAGCATGCCACAAATTTTGTAATTTCGAATAATTTCCAAAAGAGCCATTTTAACTGTTGCTACCAATCGTGACAGAATTTCTTTTTCATACATTTTAGCCTGACGTAAATCATATACAAAATATGAATTCCTGTAATGAAACGGCCGATACAGTTTTAACCTATGTGAGATCAGAGATTATACATGGTATCGGTTATGTCTATGAAAAAAGGTGTCAGAGGAGGAACAAGATTCATTATGTAGTGCAAAAATGATATATTACTGCGTATTCGAGTAAGATGCACTGTAAAAACAAACCAAAGCACTTCAATAACTTGTGGCAATCATCTAAGGTTAGCATATCCAATCCCTGCACCAAGGTAAATATAGGATGGAGCAGCTTAGCAAAAGGTCATCAAAGTCATTTACTACAGCCCCAGTAGTTCATGCGTTGCTGTACATACCACCTTGATTTCCTACGCTAGTCGAAAAACGTATGGAAGAAACTGCAGAAAGCTTCCTTACCAATATTCACCATGTGTACGTACAGTTACTGGGTAACTGCAGATAGTGTCTTGATTTTCTACCCTAGGCGAAAAACGTAAAGAACCCACCGGAGCTTTCTTACAAACATTTTGGAAACCCTTCTTTCCACAGAGACGTAGACTGCAGACAGCAGACAGCCTGCATCCCTGATTTGAAACGATCATAATAGTTGTACCAGCCCCACAGTCGCAGCAGTTGCAAACGTTGTTTCGGGATCAGAAGAACTGTCGCAACATCGTGAGGTTGTCGATGGGAGGCCACTCCTGGATACCTGGAATTAAGCAAGTAGACGGCCGTGCAAAGCAAGCATCTCTAAATGCAGCTCATGGAGCTAGTATATATATAAGCTCCCTCTCAAAGATATGATACCCATGCTCGCGAAGCGGTTGTATTTGGACTGGTAAGAGGAATGGTCGCAGACATCCAAAATCAAAGGCGATCACTACATGTTAGTTAAACCAGCAGTTCAGAGAGTTCCAGGGTATCATAACAAACATCAATGAGCTTCACAACTACTACAGTACGGCTGAAAATTAGCCATTGGAAGTTCATAAACACTACCATCGACTAGAGAAGTCATCCAACCACTCACTTTACGATGTCCTCTGGGCACGTATCACATCAACGTCCTTAAAAGTAATCTTCGGGCTCTTTGTCACGTGTTCCTAGTCAGCCTCCGAAGTCCGCCAACATCGAACGCTGTAGCAACATATAACCTGCCGTACGAATTCGACAACAGTGCCAACATCAGGGTACAGCTCCCAGTTAATTAATGCTTAATGTACTTTCAATGCCAGAGGAAGACCAAAGCTCAATTGACTGTATCTGCTACTCTGCAGAATATGGAATGCTCAGTCTATAAATTTATGTCGCTGTGTACGTTCTATGTGTACCTCTTTGGGTACTGGTGTAGCTATGCGTGTGGCTGTAATAAAATACCTTAGTTCTTGTGACCTGTTCTGCTGTGCTGCTCTGTGTAGACGGAACTTAGACCCGTACAAGCATTTAATTATCCATCCGAAGCTTTGGAAACAATTGTCAGAACATACAAAAACATTTCATTGTTAATTTACATGTAATCATTGTGGACTAACTGGCAATATCCCAAATGTGTACCAACGTTCCGAAAGCCAAGAAATGAAAAAAAAAATAAAGTTACGCCTCCTATACTTTCTGCTGTATTCATACACTTGCTGCATGGACATGCAGGGATCGGGCAATGTGCCATCATTTGGCAATCAACTTTCACAGGCCTAACACTTCAACTACACTGCTGGTCATTCCTGAAAGGACGGCTCCCGCCAAATGCCAAATCTAACGTTTACAAATGTTTTTGGACTCCTAAGGATTTCATTTCTCAGCTTCGTACAACACTACTTTTACACAAGATCTTAGGCAAATTTATGGTGTAATGCAGGTATAAGGGTGGCACACAATGCGAGAGTAGCCTGATTACAGTGTGTCTGGAAACCCAAGAGCGACCAGCTAAGTCCCACCTATCAATCTCTATCCAGTTGTCAAACGCACCCACTAATGGCTGATGAACATTCCTTTAAATGAAGACTGTATTTTTCAGATAAGTCACTGAGGACACCTTTCAGATTAAAGACGAAACGACTGTGGAACACGAATATTGTACTTCAGGAACAGAAAAGAAGTTTCAAATTAAGACACCTGAATATATCGAAAAAGCATCTGGTACGAGGACTGGCGATACCGGTACCAAAGACAAATAACTGTACCAGTTGACAACTGGGTTACTGATCATCCATCGGGGCGTGGCTACTGACGATTCATACAGAGGTTTGACACGTCTAGTCAACGAGAAACTATGCCTCTATGTACGAAGCGTTTGCAACGCTTGTGCAAGGGCTCGTGCAATTCATTAATTTTTGATACCGATTAAATCTTTATGTAGATACTTAATTGCGGTTCACAAGCAGAGCGAGCGAACTACACCTTCATAAATGCGATTAGTCTAAAAGATTTGTGACATGGAATGTAGTTCATCAAAATCCCGGAACAAAGGAACTGACATGCTGGTGCATATGAAGGAAACAGGTGCAGACGCTTCAGGAAAGTTCAGAAATCTAAAGAACCTATGCAAAATACATTCATGGCACTCTGCTGCAGATCAGCAGTTGTATAAGCGGGACTGTCCTTTCTCACATTGCAGTTTTTAGGCATAATTCTTTTTGTACCTGTCGCTGCAAATTTCTCTAACTTCGCTCACAACTTTAGATAGCATATTTTTGTACACTGATGGTTCCAAGTCTGCCCACAGTGTTGCTTGTGGTTTTGTCATCGGGCTCCGCAGCTCGTGGTCGTGCGGTAGCGTTCTCGCTTCCCGCGCCCGGGTTCCCGGGTTCGATTCCCGGTGGGGTCAGGGATTTTTTCTGCCTTGTGATGACTGGGTGTTGTGATGTCCTTAAGTTAGTTATGTTTAAGTAGTTCTAAGTTCTAGGGGACTGATGACCGTAGATGTTAAGTCCCATAGTGCTCAGAGCCATTTGAACCATTTTTTGTCATCGGGGCTTCTCGACCAGTGCAAAATTTTTACAGCAGAGCTTTTTGCCCTGTACCAGGCTGTTCACTACGTCCGTAGGCACCAGCTCGCTCGCTGCGTGATCTGCGCTGACTCTGTGCCCTCTAGAGTCTAGAGCCAGTCCACCCCGTCGTTTGACGGATCCAGGACTGCCTCCATTTGTTCCGTGATGGGGGAGCCCAAGTGATGTTCATGTGAGTTCCTGGCCATGTTGGTGTGCCAGGGAATGACGCTGCCGATGCTGCAGCCCAGGCCGCAGTCCATCTGTCGGCCGGCCTCCTACTGTCACTTTGGCATGACCGTTGGTGCTCCCTTCATGGGAACACACAGAAGTGAAACCTCTTCCATCAGCCTGGTAGACTTCCTCCCGGCCGTCTCGCCGTGAAGTATTGTTAGGTCGGATGCGAATAGCACTGCCGCTTTAGTCTGCGCCAGTTAGTGAGTGTCGACCCTGCACCAGACTGTCCTTCCTGTAGCCAGCCATCAACAGCCAGACATTCCCCGATTCTCTGCCCCTATTTTGACCACTTAAGTCTCGGGGTCGGTCTGCTGCCCACTTTGCCGGACGTTTTAGCGAATGACGTGCGAGCTGTGGCTCCCGTTCGCTTAAAAAAAAAAGCGGTAACAGGACGATAGATCTGATCTTTACCAGGTGACTCCGGTGTCTTGTCGACGTCTTTTACATATTCTTCTGTAATGTCTTAAAGTTTTACTTGTTTTTTCTTTCTTTCTTTCTTTATTTCTTCCTTCCTGTATTGGACCTCGCACGGTTTTTATCCTCGCGGTCCCAGCATTCTATGGTTCTCTACTGGGAGCTTATGACCTTAGGTGTTTTGCCCTTAAAACCCCCAAAAAAGGTACTTCCAACATTTATAAAATTCGTGGATCTCTCTAGTTTGCCCTCTTCTACGTTCCTGTACTTTCACAAATTGTCTAGAACATGAGCAATTTTTTCTGACAAGAAATATTACCTGTGTCAGCGCTCTGATTACCTGTCTTCGCATAGCAGTGCTGTCTCCGTGTGTCCGGCCACAACAGGCATTCTCCACCGTTGTTGGGTGACAGCGGTAACACCTTGGAAACGGCCTGCATCATCGCCCTCAGGCAGCAATGTTGCGGAGCCATACCGCAAAAATGCCGCGCATTGCATCCACACTGCTGCACCCTTAAAGGAAACAAGATTTCCGACACACACTACCATGTAAACGTGCTTAGATTACCACACGCTGCCCAGGGATCATCCCCATCCACCGTATCACGACAGTCACACGTCCGCAACTTCGTGCTCATTCACAGAAATCGGCAAATGTCACAAGAAACTGGATGTAACTGCCACTAAACGGCAAGTATAAAATCATCAACGACGCTGCGAAATTGTTACATGCGCACAAAAGAAATACACACGTCAAAGAAAGTGCTGCATCACCTCGGTTCAGAGAGTTCCGGAACCTGTACAGAAAATTGGAAGAGATCAACATAAACATCATTTCGGCCCTTGTGTTTTTTGCTCATGAAAACCAATTACTGAATATTGTACCACCATACAGCGAGACCTTCAAAGAAGGTGGTCCAGATTTCTGTACACAACTGTGCCTCTAACAGCAAGTAGCACGTCCTCTTGCATTGATGGATGCCTGTATTCATCGTGGCATACTAGCCCCAAGTTCACAAAGCCACTGTTGGTCCAGATAGTTCCACTCATCAACGGCGATTCGGCGTAGATCCCTCAGTGGTTGGTGGGTCACGTGGTCCATAAATAGCCCTTTTCAATGTATCTCAGGCATGATCGATAGGGTTCCTGTCAGATCATGATCGCTACTCCAGTCCTTAGACGTTATCCTGAAGGAAGCCATTCACAAGATGGGCACGATGGGGGCGCAAATCTTCTGGCATGAAGACTAATGCCTCGGTAATATGCTGCCGATATGGTTGCACTATCTGTCGAAGCATGGTATTCACGTATCGTACCGCCGTTACTGCGACATCCTTTACCACCAGCGGAGTACGTCGGCCCCATATAATGCTACCTCAAAACATCAGGGATTCTCCACCTTGCTGCACTCCCTGGACAGTGTGTCTCCAACGATTGTCTCGAAGGCATATGTGACACCCATCGGTGAAGAGAACGTGATGCCAATCCTGAGCGGTCCATTCGGCATGTTGTTGGGCCCATCTGTACCGCACTGCATGGTGTCGTGGTTGCGAAGATAGACCTCGCCGTGCACGTCGGGAGCGAAGTTGTGCATCATGCAGCCTATTGGGCAAAGTTTGAATGGAAACACGGCGTGCTATGGCTGCACGAAAAGCATTATTCAACATGGTGGCGTCGCTGTCAGCGTTCCTTGGAGCCATAATCCGTAGGTAGCGGTCATCCAATGCAGTAATAGCCCTTGGGCGGCCTGAGCTATGTGTCATTGGCAGTTCCTGTCTGTGTCTCTCCTCCATGTCCGAACCTCACTTTGGTTCACTCAGACGCCCAGACACTTCACTGGTTGAGAGCCCTTCCTGGCACAAAGTAACAATGCGGACACGATCGAACTGCAGTGTTGACCGTCTAGGCATGGTTGAACTACAGGAAACTCAAGCACTCTAGCTCCTTCCTGGTGGAATTACAGGAAGTGATCCACTATCCGACCCCCTCTAATAGGCGCTGATCCTGAACGGTTTACATGTTCGGGCTGATTTAATAACGCCTCTGAACAGTCAAAGGACTGTGTCAGTGAAACAACATCCAGTCAACGTCTATCTAAAGGACTTCTGGGAACTGGGATGATACAAACATTTCCTGACGTGTGTTCATTCACTAAATACGTATACGCGTATTTTTTAGTCAAAGTTAGAAATGATACCAAAGTGTACGTAGATAATTCATATTTCTCATCACAGTACACGTGAAAGATTGAGTGAAACTGGATGAACAGGACAGGGCGCAGCCCATGCGCCAGTTTGGGAGCTACGGATTGACGATGAGCGGGAAACTGGGACATTTCTCAGATTGACGAGCGGCAAGGTGCGGTTTCTTCTAGACTCCGTCCATAACGAGACGAAAGTGAGACGAGCAGTAAGATTGCACCACAGTGATTGTTGCCTTCCGCTTCACTGCGAAAGCTGGGACAACCTTACCTTAAAATATTTTATTTCACAAGAACCGTAGAATTAAATGTACTGCGTTCCAATAACAATAGGCGTTTTTCATGTGATTGGTGCGGCAGCCTACAGTATCCGTTTAGCGACCCTGTTTGCACAATCGGCAGGATCATTAAAGAAGCAGTTATGGTGCTCTGAAAGCTAAGTATCTGCATGTAGGAAGGTGAAGATCTAAGCAAACAGTCTGACAGGAAAAAAGTGCTCATTATTTATAATTCAAACGTTGGTAACTTTTCATAGAAATTTTTGAAAGGTACGCTCCTATATTTGCTTCGTCGTGTAGTACGTATTCATTATTTTTTCAACTATGCTCAAAATACAAAGAAATTCAGACTACACATACATAACAGATCACTGAAAACGCAGTTACACTACATAGAATTCCTGCAAATAGTTAAATCTTACTGACAGCTCTTTCTCATCGAGACTGGTGGTTTGGTACTTATCCAACAAAGCGCAGAAGACAGGCCACAAAGATACAGCGCCTACACGTCATAACCGATTTCGTCCATATTTATGATGTACGTAGTGCTTGGCCTGAAATGAAAAGGCGAAGCGTTTAGAAAAAATACGCACTTCGCTATTGCAACTCCTTGACGTCTGTTTTTATTGCGAGGTAAAGAATTTGATGAAAAAGCTACGAAACTGCTCTTACCTTACAGTGACAAAAATAAAATCCCATTCCGAGAAGACTGCATCCCTGTGCGTCACCAGCCTATACTATTTGGCGAAATGATGCGGTACACGCCAAACACTGCGGCGAGAGAGCCTCTCATGAATGTAAACCAAGTTTGCTTCGCTATAGAAACTTTAAAGTAACCTTGTGCAGTAGAATGAGGCGTTCATAACGTGTGCAAGTAAGAGAGAAAATTAGTTCTACCTTATTTTCACGACGAGTATCACAACAGAAGTGTAAATCACTAACCGTGCAGTAATGAAGTATTAAGATTTTTATGCTAAGGTCTCGTGTACGCCTTACAGTCCTTTCCTGGATATTTGTTCGCAGTGCCACATTGTCCTCTGCTTTCCCTTTACACGGCTTTTATGAAAATATTAACAAAATACATTGACTTATACTTCGGTTTAAATGCAGTGCAAGTGACGTAAAATGTGAAAGAAAACATTGTTGCACATACGAACTCAACCCCACGACCCTCTGATTACCGTTCTGCACTACTTGCATCGTCCGACCCACACCAAAAATACTGCTTTTCTGAACGTTTGGTGATGTGGAGCTCCCACTTCCGTCAGTGAAACTTCCGCTAAAGTTCTGCATACATCGTATATGTGAACGAAATCTGTGGTGAGCCAGGGCGGTTGCCTTGTCATTGCGACAGCAGATTTCGAGAGAAGCTGAATTTCCTCTCACAGGGAAAGCATGTGATAACCCAAAGGAGGTTACCCCAGCTTCGGTATACCGCTCCCGGTTTGTCGAACTTCATTCGATCTTCACCTACACGATCTTCACCTACACGATCTTCACCTACACGATCTTCACCTACACGATCTTCACCTACACGATCTTCACCTACACGATCTTCACCTACACGATCTTCACCTACACGATCTTCACCTACACGATCTTCACCTACACGATCTTCACCTACACGATCTTCACCTACACGATCTTCACCTACACGATCTTCACCTACACGATCTTCACCTACACGATCTTCACCTACACGATCTTCACCTACACGATCTTCACCTACACGATCTTCACCTACACGATCTTCACCTACACGATCTTCACCTACACGATCTTCACCTACACGATCTTCACCTACACGATCTTCACCTACACGATCTTCACCTACACGATCTTCACCTACACGATCTTCACCTACACGATCTTCACCTACACGATCTTCACCTACACGATCTTCACCTACACGATCTTCACCTACACGATCTTCACCTACACGATCTTCACCTACACGATCTTCACCTACACGATCTTCACCTACACGATCTTCACCTACACGATCTTCACCTACACGATCTTCACCTACACGATCTTCACCTACACGATCTTCACCTACACGATCTTCACCTACACGGATGGCTCTAAGACCAATGATGGTGTCGGGTGTTCTTTTATTGTCGGGGCACACAGTTTCCAATACCGGCTCCATGGCCATTGTTCGTCTTCACAGCTGAGCTCTTTGCCCTCTACCAGACTGTTCTCTACATCTGCCACCACAGATAATCTGCTTATGTCATCTGCTCTGATTCCCTGAGCGCCATCCAGAGCCTCAGTGATCCGTACCCGGTTCACCCTTTCGTGCACCGGATCCAACACACTCTTCAGCAGCTGGTGGACGACAGTTCTCCAGTCACCTTTATGTGGGTTCCTAGCCATGTCGGCATCCCTGGGAACGAAGCTGCAGATACCGCAGCCAAGGCTGCGGTAATCCAGCCTCGTACAGGTTCTTGTGTGCCCTCATCTGAATTTAGCAGGGTAATTTGTCGGCGCATTTTATCGCTGTGGCATGCCGATTGGGCTACACTTACGGACAACAAGCTTCGGGCCTTGAAACCTCTTCCCACGGCTTGGACGACCCCTTCACGCCCTTCTCGGCGGTAGGAGGTAGGTTTGGCCCGGTTACGGTTTAGACACAGTTCAGCCATCGCCATCTGCTGACAGCTGCGCCGGCGCTGTTCTGCCCATGTGGGCAATTGCTGACGGTACGCCACATTTTAACGTCCTGTCGGAATTTTAATACGCTGTGCATTGATCTTGGCCTGCCATGTACTCTGGATGAAATTTTAGCGGATGACCCAGTACAAGCTCTTCGCGTTTTTCGTTTTTCCCACTTGACAAACCTATCTAAGGACATTTGATTATGCTGTTTACTTTTAATCCCTTGTCTGTTAATGTGCCTTTTATAGTGTTGTCATTTTTAGTTGCTGTTTTCACATTGTGCCTCTTGGTGCTTTCATAATTTAGTCTGGGCGCTAATGACCACTATAGTGGTGCGCCATAAAACCACAAAAAATTGCATAGTGACAAACACACCGAAATCGTCAAACCCGTTACGTAAACCTTCACTTACAAAGTCCACAGTTACACTAAAACTCTCCAGACATTGTACAAATAATGACCAACGATGGTAAACCGATGTCGACGACACCTACCAACAACTATCTAACAACTGCCAAATACTAACAAGAAAACACCTTACATTAATTGAAAGAATCGTCCGCTATTGGTCGAAATAGTTGGTGGAAACTCAAAACTATTTCTTCTCCCACTGCAGCGAGCAATAACCTGCTGGAAAATTTCCTTGTCACAGAACGAATTTTACATGCATTCACTGTCCTCTTCCTGAAAATTCTGAAAACGTATGTGATGTTTGGTAGGTTTCCCAACTTTTATTCTCACACCCTTCACCCAGAGCTTTTCGAGTTGGATGGATACGAAATCTGAAGTCAGATGACGGAAGGAAAACCTCTAATGCAAAAATAAACAGCGCAGCCACTGCTGACAAATCGACCATTTATCGAGTCATAACAGGCAAAATAATAATCCAAAACGTCTGATGTTTACTGTAAAAAAAAGTATTCGCAATGAGCCAGCTATTATATAAGTGGTATCAGAGGGAAGTTTCAATGAGTGAAAGATACCTAAATATCGGCCATTTTCATTTTACATGCATAACATGTTTACAAGAACATAAACTAAAACAGGAACACTGTCATTTTCTTAAAACTTAACGTCCCTGCAAAATAAAATTTACAAGAAATATCAGAGTTCACTTACCATGGCTGTTAAAATGATGCAAAAGGTCTCCCTCCTTCACAAACAGCCACAAAGCTCCTCTCACCAACTCGTGCAAACAGCCACAAAGCTCCTCTCACCAACTCGTGCAAACAGCCACAAAGCTCCTCTCACCAACTCCGTGCAAACAGCAAAACAACGCCGCAATACTTCGATCTTCACTAAGCGAATTAAGACGAATAACCCTCAGCTGTTCGTGTCATCCGTTGCAGCAGTCAGGCAGATCACGTGACACGATAGCAGCGCCTCTGGTGGCGCCCCACCAACTGACCGTCTGACAAATTGGCTGTGTGTCGGTGTTTTGACTGACCGACCGACGAACTTGTCAGGATGTCGGGCGCGTCCAACCAGTCGACAACCGACCCAAGAAATTGTCTTGTGTAGCGCGATCATGCCAATCGCATGAGTAAAACTCCTGTTCTGACAAAGCTCTCGGAATTAAATACTGTCCGAGGCGGACGAGACTTTAAGGACGAGTTTTTGGAGAAATTCAAAGACTGCAGATGTTGCCGCGGTGCATTCTTAGAGTAGTCAGGGCGCTAATGACCATTGAAGTTGTGCGCCCGAAAACCACAAAAAAAAAAAAAAAAAAAAAACTGCAGATGTTTTCGCGACACATCCTATGAGGAGTATAACAATAGAGATGCTAGAAATGAAGCACTTTTCATTTTTTAACCAATCCAAAATGGTTTCTCTATGTGCAACACGAGATTAAGTCTGTCGATCTTCTTTATTTGTTTTTAGATTTTATTTACATGTACAGCAAATTGTGTGATCTTCCATTTTTATTTATTACATTTCTAATAGTTGCTAAATGTTTCATTTCTTACATAACTGTTGTTGTATATACTAGATAATGCGCGCCGTCCTCGTGTGTAGTGTTTCTTGTTCAAATACGAAATGAGTTTTTGAAATTTACAGGACGTCTTTAGTACTACATCCATTAATCAATTAACGATTTCACGAAAGTCTTGTTTAATTTATTTTAATTTATCATGATTCATTTCCTCTGTGAACTATGGATCACGTTGCACGTTTCAGGAATAATTTTAGTTAATAATTGTAGTGGTATGACAGTACTGAATCTTAGATCTGCCGCCAGTGGCGAGAAATCGTAGTTAAGCTAACAGTCTCTCCTCGGAGTTCAACACTTCTCTCTGGACTGCATTATTTTTCCTTTAAGAAGGGATCTATGGTGTCCAGCAGCTCCGAAATGCATGATTAACCCATTCTTAAATAAAACTAGGGGATCTCGTAGAACAAAACGCAATGAATTGAAGATAAAACAAACAGGGCGGCACTATAATCGCCAAGTACAGTCGGTTCGGACGTGTGGAGGCTGCGACTAATTTGGTCATTTGTCATCCGATAAATTTGTGTGTGTGTGTGTGTGGGGGGGGTGCCTTGTATACGCAGCTATTATTCATTTAGACCCTAAACCGATGACAAATCCACATATCCTGCTTTTCGACGCTGAGCTGCCTCTGTTTCCTTTGCCTGGTCTTTGATGATAGCCAGCGCAGCTGGATAAATGTTTTAGTTATGGCGCTAATTTTAATTACTTCCGGATGAAAAATGGACAATTGTTCCCAAAGTATGGAGCACAGGTTCTTAGTGACACCAATTTCCGTGGACAAATTGAGGTTCCATAAATCTGGACAAAAATTAATTCCAATTTCGTAGCTGGGGGGTGGAGGTTAGAGTTTAACGTGCTGTCGACAGCGAGGCCATTAGAGACGGAGCACAAGCTCGGACTATGGAAGGGTGGACTAGGAAGCCGGCCGTGACCTTTCACAGGAACCATCCCGACATTTGCAGTTAGCAATTTAGGGAAATCATGGAAATCCTATACCTAAATGGCCGGACGCAGGTTTGCACTGTCAACCTGCCGAATGCGAGTCCAGTGTGCTAACCACTGCGTTACCTCACTCGATAATTTCATAGTAGTTTGAAGGAACGATTCTGAGGTTACAAGCAGACTTCCGAGAGAAATCGTGGTCAGCCACCCAACCGAATTTTCCTCAAGCATTGCTAGTAACTCCCCAGCGTGTCGCCAGTGATCTGTCGTAATGTTGCTTAGGTATACTACATACCTGGCAACATATAGTATTGAAATCCTTCAATACTGAAGTCAGAAGCCTGTTATGAGACATCGGAAACTGCTACTGCGAAATCTAGATTTTCGAGCTATTTCTCTCATTCAGTTACTATCAGTGTCTCACTGTCAGTAGAGGACCCTACCCTACACATGCGCCAGTTTACCGACCGACCGATAAATTGTGCGTGCGGCTTGTTGACCGACCGACTAACCGTACGTCTGTAGGCTTGTTGGTCTAGAGAGCGATTTTTCTTTGCGGTGGGTTGGTTAGGTAAGACTAGCAGACAGCCACACCCGCCTCCCCGCGGCCCCATTCGCCGTTAAATTGTGTAGTCTGTCCTGCAAGCCGCCCGACAACACTTCCTCTTCATTCACTACGCGCGGGGTTCAATGCATTCCGAATGTGGCTAACCTGGCAGAGTGCGAGGCAGACGAAATTTTTGACAGTTCCTGGAAAGTTTTCGAGTCTTCAGATGTCTGTGGGACATGAAGTGCGAGCAGTATAGCAATAGAGGGGTAAGAAATGAAGTGCTTCTTTCATTTTTAACGAATCCGTAGTAGTACCGTCTGGCAAACAGAAAATGAAGGATACACACTTTAGTGAATAACGGTTAGTCGCCTGTTTCTCGGTTTTATTTCCAATACTGAGGTCAGATAACCTTAGGTACACACATCGGATTTTTATTTAGTTTCCGATACGTATCGATAACTAAAAACCGAATTATAGACAGTACAACGACTTTTATTCATGAAATCCAGTTGGTTCTATATAAGAAGTGTTACAAATATTCAACCTATCGTCACCCCTTCTGCTATGAAGAGCCAAGTGAAGGACTCTCCTTAAGTTCTAACAACTGTTAAGTGCTTCATTTCTTATGAATATGTTGCTGAATTTATTACATAATATGCGCCGCCGCCGTTTGCAGTCGTCCTAATCTGAAATGCGTTTCTTGAACTTGAACTTGCAGGGGATATTATTATTACATACGAACATGAATTCATAAAGTTTACATGAATATAATTTAATTTTCGTTTCGCTTCTGCTTTATCACGAATATTTCCTCAAGCAACGACGAATCACCTTGCAAATTTCAAGAATCACTTTAGATAATAATTGTGTGGATTAATTGCGCTGAATCTGAGGTCCTCGTAACTTCCACCAGTGGCTATAAATCGTATGTGGCTATCGTTTGCCGACGTTCAGGAGCTCCGAAAAGCATTTTTCATCCATTCATAAAGAATTCCGAAAACCTTCGGGTCTCAGCTCCGTAAGTAACAAAGCGTAGATCCATTTGGTCCATTGCATTAGCCATTAGCCATTTCCTTAGCCACAGCTTTATCTGGCCTTGTTAGTTCGAACAGCACTGACGCCGAGTATGTTCACACTGAGCTTTGTTAGAGCATTTCGGCTCTCACATTAATTTCTTGTTGAGAAGTTACCGCATCATGCCGCTGAAAAACCTTACTTCAACGTCTTTGTCTCATCGACGGCAGTCATCTTGGTCACAAGTGTAATTCTAGTATGCTTACATGATTAATAGAACGATCAAGTTCAAAGCAATACTCCAAAAGTAGTAACTAAGTATTGAGTCGTAACAATTCGTCACACCTGTAAAATATTTGCTGTTTCTCTAATAAAGAATTACCAGAATGAAGACACACAGTGAATTATACAGCGTATAACACTGGTATTTTAAATGTGATCCAGTCAAAGGTTGATTACGTTAATTACACTCAATGACACGATTAATCACTGCTTATTACGACGGCGGAAAGTCTAACAACCAATAGCACCATTACACCATGGGTACTCATTCGTTTCGCTTATCGATGTACAGTAGTTCTGTATAAAATTCCTAGTTAAAATATAAGCTATTCACTGATTACGAGAAAGAGCATGAGAGTGGGAAGTAAAATTATTCTGGACACAAGGACTCAGTGATTAGGATGAAACTGACTTAACAGCGAACTATGGTAATGTGTCCAGTAAGGAGTCTGACAAGGGAAAGTCAATTCGCTATCGAATTAACCACATAGTGAACTCCATAGTAGGTATAACGGAGCACCAACACATGCACTACTACCTTATAATGGATATTAAGGGACAAGCATCCATACATAGGGGTGTCAATGTTCACCCACAGGTTCACACGCGTAGCCGGTGACGGGGTAACGTGTAATTCCCCGCCCTGGGTAGACAAGTAAGGCATGCACGTACCCCCTGGTAAAGGCCAGGCCCAGGGAGGAGTGATTGCCTGAGCTGACACCTTCCGACCATGCCGATTGGTCCCTCCGTCTGTTTCTCGGGAGGTGTGACCTGAGGTGTAAACATTCACCTAAGGCGGGAGCGCCCTCTAAGGTCCCCACAAGGAAGGAGCGCGCCATCGGAGACGCTGGCAATCATGGGGATTCCTCCACAATGGATTTCTCTCTCGACTTCTGCCCAGAAAACTTGACCAGCCACCAGTGACAGAAGTACCACCGCCTGCCCAACAGTTCCTCTTAGTTCCTCGATCTGAGGACGGCAAGGATTTTTCCTCTGTCAATCCTTTTGTTATCCAGAACGGCGTAGATGCCATAACCGGATCTGTCAAATCGTGTACCAGGTTGCGTAATGGTACCTTCTTACTAGAAACTGAGAGTCTTTCAGGCACAAAAACTGCTTCGGGCCACACTCCTGTACACGTTCCCTGTCCGGGTGGAGGATCACCGCACTTTGAGTATATACCACACCACACGACGAATTCAATCACGTGACTGATTGAGTGACAAGGAGATTGTCTTTCGTCGCTGAGCAGGGCGTGACAGCTGTCCATAGGGTCATGAAAAAGGTCAACAATGACCTTGTACTGACCCGGGCATTTTTCTTGACCTTCGATAGTGTTCAGTTGCCGTCCCGCATCAAAGTGGGTAATGAGGTAATTTCTGTTCGCCGCTTTGTCCAGACACCAACGCACTGCTACCAGTGTCAGCGTTTTAATCACACTCGCCAGTTCTGTTCCAATGCGGCTAAACGTGTCACTTGTGGCAGGGACGCCCATGAGGGTGACTGTCCATCTCCATCTCCGCATTGCGTGAACTGTCAGGGTGACCATACAGCATCATCCCGCGACTGTCCCATCTACAAGGATGAACGCTGTATACAGGAAATTCTGGTCAAATAGAAACTGTCCACCTCGGCTGCTAGCAAGCTATTTGCTAGTAGGAAGCCCACGCTGCTCCCAGCGGGGAAATACAGTACTGTCCTCGCCTCTCCTCGGACTGCCAGGGAGGTCTCGGCGCAGACATGCGATCTGACCTTTAGCACTACGGTTGTCCATTCGGCCAATGGTAAGATCGCCTAGTCAACATCTCCTCTTCCTCCCGTCACCCCTAAGACACAACACCTTCATCGGCTTCTGCAAAGACTAAGACCCAGAAGTCAGATGCACGGGCCTTCAAGAAGGAACTGTCCCGTGCAGACTTCCTACGTACCTCGAACTCCCAGCCTTCGACCAGTACATCCACTGAACGACCTTCCAAGAACGCTCATAGGAAGCACAGTTGTCCTTCTCCGCCACGGCGCGTTTCTTCTCCTGCGCCACCCAACGGATGACGCCCCAGGCCCAGGCCGTCATCCGTTTCGCCTGGCCGCACCGCCAGTAGCCAAACATCTGGCCGTTCACCGGCGAAGGAAGCGCCCCCTCCCAGCCATATTAACAAGATGGCCGACGAACCTATTGAACAAATGGACGATGACTCTCCACCTATTGATATCTGCGGCAGTGCTCGCCCTTAGCGGGCTTCGAGGTGACCCCTTCCTGCTTCTCATTTTCTTTTCCTTCTCACGATGGCACTTCTTCATGGAATACTCGCGGCATTCGCTCCAACCGAGAGGAACTAAAATTGCTGCTACGCTTGCACTGTCAGCTCTTCGTAGCTCTCCAGGAAACGAAACTACGCCCATGCGATCACATTAACTTGGCACACTATCTCAGTGAGTTTTGACCTACCCCCTGGGCAGGTATTCCTGCTCGTGGAGGGGTTATGTTGCAGGTCTGGGATGATATGTACTACGATCCCATTACATTGCACACCGATCTGCAGGCAGTCGCCGTCCGAATTACTCCCCACTTTTACATTCTCCATTTGTACAGTTTACACTCCATCGTCGTCTGCCGTTACTAGGTCAGACATGATGCAGATTATTGCTCATCTACCTGCACCATTCCTGTTGACTGGAGACTTCAATGCCCACCATCCCCTTTGGGGCTCTCCAGCATCCTGCCCGAGAGGCTCCCTGTTAGCAGACCTTTTCGACCACCTCAATCTTGTCTGCCTCAATACCGGCGCCCCTACTTTTCTTTCGGACACATCTCACACCTATTGCCATTAAGGCCTCTATATGTACTACCCGACTTGCACGCTGGCTTTAGTGGCACGCACTTTCTGATATGTATTCGAGTGACCATTTCCCTTGTGTTATCCATCTCCTGCATCATACCCCATTTCCATGCTCAACTGGTTGGAACATTTCCAAAGCACGCTGGGGGCTATTCTCTTCTAGGGCGACCTTTCAGGATCAAACCTACGCAAGCTGCGATAGTCAAGTCGCACACCTCACGGAAGTCATTCTCACTGCTGCTGAATATTCCATCCCTCACACTACTTCTCCACGTAGCGTACCAGTCCCCTGGTGGACTGCAGCATGTAGAAGCTTTACGTGCTCGTCGACGCGCTTTACGCAACTTTAAACGACAACTCTACAATGGCGAATTGTATCAGTTACAAACGGTTACGTGCGCAGTGTCTTCGTGTTATTAAAGAAAGCAAGAAAGCCAGCTGGGCTGCTTTCACAAGCACCTTCAACAGTTCTACTCCTTCTGTTGTCTAGGGTAGCCTGCACCGGCTGTCTGGCACTATGGTCTACTCACAAGTTTCTTGCTTCACGGTCGTGAATGACGTCCTTCCTCCCCCGAAAAGAGGCACAGGAGGTAAGGCCACCTAACTTCCGCTCCTCGAATCGTGAAAGTTATAATGCCCCATTCATCATGCGGGAACTCGAAAATGAACTTGCCCAGTCATGGTTCTCCTCTCCAGGGCCTGATTTTATTCATATTAAGATGCTGAAGAACCTTCCTTCCTGCGGGTAAAGCTTTTCTTCTTCGTACTTAACCCTCAATCCACATGCCATTTTATGTTCCCTCATGCTGGCGGGAGTCTATTGTTGTCCCGATTCCTAAGCCTGGGAAGGGACAAGCACTTGCTTTCCAGCTATCGACCCATCTCCCTTACCAGCTGTGTCTGTAAGGTGATAGAACGAATGGTTAACTCTCCTTTGGTTTGGCTGCTCGAATCTCGACTCCTACTTACCAATGTACAATGTAGATTTCGTAGGCGCCGCTCTGTTCTTGACCATCTGGTTACCTTGTCGACCTTCATTCTGAATACGTTCTTGCGGAAGCGCCCGACCGCGGCTGTGTTCCTTGATTTGGAGAAGGCTTAAGACACCTGTTGGACGGTGGGTATTCCCCGCACCATGCATACATGGGGGCCTTCAAGGTCGCCTCCCTCTTTTTATTCGTGCCTTACTGATGGATCAACAGTTCAGGGTATGTGTGGGTTCTGTCCTGCCCGACGTCTTTCGCCAGGAGAATGGGGTGCACAGTGCTCAGTTTTGAGCGTCGCTCTCTTCGCCACAGCGATCAATCCAATAATGGATTGCCTCCCAGCTGATGTATGAGGCTCCCTTTTCGTGGACGATTTTACCATCTATTGCAGCGCGCAGCATACATGTTTCCTGGAGCGCTATCTTCAGCGTGCCCCCAGGGGCTCAGCATTCATTTGCTGAGTACGGGCTTGGCGACCCCGGGGTCCTGAGCTGGGGACTGGTCAGCGCCGCCAGTCTCCTGTCACCGTAACCCCCGGACATGCTTCAGCGACCACCGTATGGCGCGGCGGTGGAATGTTGTGTGCTGCGGGGAATGGTAATCTTGGCTTGACCGCCTGGATTGCGAGGAAGGCCAACCTCTATAAAAACCCCTCAATCTTCCGGTGTGCTCCGCGCCTATGAGATGCATGGCTGTTGAGGTGTGAGGTGGAACAGTCGCAAGCGGGCAACCTCTGGGGCACCTGCCACACCCCAGTTGTATTAGGCTTACTCAGGCACGCGGGGCTCTGTCTGAGCGGACCTTTAGTTCCCTAGCTGCTCGTGGGACCACAATGGACCCTTCGACCTCAACATTTCCCCCTACCAGTGGCTTGGGTGGGCCACTGGTAGGAAAACACACCCCATCGAAGAAGCGACTTCGTGCTGCGAGTCCTCCAGCGCCTAGTGTTGATCGAGATTTATCAGACTGTCGTAACAGAGCACATGCTGATAATCGGAATGTTTTTGATTATTAAACGGAAGGAGGGTACCTTTGAGAGGGTTTCTCCCTTTTACATCCACAAGGGTCTTGAGGGAATTGCAGGAACACCTAAATCTGTGAAGCGTCTGCGCAATGGTACTCTGTTAGTTGAGACATCTAGTTCCCGTCAGGTCACTTCTCTTCGGAAAGCACCCTGTCTCGGTGAGTACGCTATCGAGACCGAGCTCCACTCTACTCTGAACTACAGTAAGGGTGTTGTGACATGTAGGGACTTGGTGGATATCCCCACAGACGAGTTAAAATCTGAATGGGCTGATGAAGGTATGGTTGACGTGCAGCATATCATGAAACGAGTCGATGGGATCCTCGTCAAATCCGACTCGTTTATTCTCACGTTCAGTTGCCCACGAATCCCAGAGCATGTTAAAGCGGAGTTCTTAAGTTTGCCAGTAAGGCTATATTTCCCCAACCCAATGCGCTGTTTTAAATGTCAGCGCTTTGGGCATACTACGTTGGGGTGCAATGGGATAGCCACTTGTGGTAAATGTGGTCAGCGTGCCCATGAAGGAGCCGATTGTTCATCGCCTGTGATGTGCGTGAATTGCTCTGGGAGTCACCCTGTCTGGAGCCGGGTCTTCCCCATCTATCTCGACGAACGGAAGATACAGGAGATCAAAACATCTAAACGCATCCCCTATGGTGAGGCCAAGAAGCTCTTTAAGGCCATGCAACTTCCTGTGTTTACGACATCTTTCGCTTCCGCTCTGAAAAAACCGGTACAAATGGCCACTGTTGCTACGCAAACGGAGGTTGCTAGTGTTAGCACTAATACCTGCGTTTGCCAGTGCACTTGTGCTGCTGCGGTTGTATTGAAACCTGCGGCTCTCCCCGCAACGTCGGACAAGGCCATGGTTGCTGACATTCGGGTACTTCCTGCCTCTCCCCATATGGCGCATTCTGCCCAGGCGGGTACAGCTCCACCTGCTGCCAAGGCTCTGCCTTCTAAGCCCCCCAAGACAAAGACGCCGAAGGTGAAGGTTTTGCCACCTGAGGAGACTGGTCAGGGTCGGTCCGATGACGAGGCCATCGTACTGTCTGACATCTCCCGTGGGTCGCTATCGGAGCTGATGGACATTGATGTCGACCGGGGGCGATCTTCTCGCCCCAGGAATAAATCTCCGGCCAGTACGGGCTCTCCTCCAAAACACAGAGGAAGGGTGCAAGTTCAGCCACCCTGATCACTGGCTCCCATATTACAGTGGAACCTGAATGGGTTCAGGACGCATGCGGCCGAATTAAAACTCCTTGTACGAGATTGCCCTTTGTGCTTATGTCTACAAGAGACACATTTTCGGGCCACTGATGCTCCCTCTTTACGGGGCTATACCGTATATCGGAAAGATGATCTGATGGGGCAAAGGGTGGTGTTGCGGTTTTTGTCCGTGACATGCACCCCTCATCTGAGCTCCCTCTCGTTACAGACTTGCAAGCAGTTGCAGTTGACCTTCTTGTGGGTCGGAGGCTCACAGTCTGTTCATTTTACTTACCACCTCAGGATGCAATAGACTCTGAGGCTCTCACAGACCTTATTAGCCAACTCCCCCGCCCATTTCTTCTTCTTCTTCTGGGGGACTTCAATGCTCATAATGTCTTATGGGGCTCTTCGACTACTTGCCCCAGGGGTCGCATTCTGGAAAACCTCATGATGTCTGAAGAACTGTGCATCCTCAACTCTGGTGCTCCCACTCATTTCTGTACTGCTTCTGGGTCGTCATCAGCTATTGACCTTTCCTTTTGCTCTCCAGCACTCGTGGATTCTGCTCTGTGGGAGGTTGCTGCAGACCTCCATTCTAGTGACCACTTCCCCCTTTGGATTCGCCTCCTGGATGAGGCTATGGCATTACCAGTGCCGCCCCGGTGGCACCTCTGCCGAGCTGAATGGACACTTTTCAGCCAACTGGCTGTTTTGGAACACCGTACCAGCGTCCACGAATGGGTAGACCATGTTACAGCCGTGATCTCCCACGCTGCTGAATTGTCAATCCCACGGTTATCCGGTCATCCCAAGAGGCGTCCTGTCCCTTGGTGGACCACTGAGTGCCGCTCAGCCATCCGAACCCGCCGTGCAGCTCTGCGTCGCTTCACGTGCCGTCCCTCAGCTGCCAATCTTGCGGCCTTTCGGGTGGCAAGGGCCAAAGCGCGGCGAGTGATTAAAGAGAGCAAACGACGGTCATGGCAATCGTTCTTGAACTCCATCTCCCGTTCCACTAATTCTACGAAAGTATGGGAAGCCATCAGGAGGATTTCCGGGAAACTCGGCCAGCTCCCTGTCACGGCATTGCTGCATCAGGGAAGTCTCCTCACGGCGCCGAGAGACATTGCCCAGACACTGGCCATGCATTTTGCGGAATCTACCGCTACTGTTAACTGTGATCCAGATTTCTGCCGCTACCGCACTGCGATCGAGAGGGGTCACTTGGACTTCCGGTCTCCAAATTCTGAACCCTACAACTGCCCATTCACAATGTGGGAACTGGATTCGGCGATGTCTGTGGCTCATGATACAGCGCCTGGCCATGATCGAATCCGGTACAGCATGCTGCAGCACTTGTTACTGCCTTCCAAGGAAGTTCTCCTGAATTTTTTTAATATGGTATGGTTATCTGGCACGTACCTGACTCGTGGAGGGAGGCGATTTTGATCATCCTCCTCCTCCTCACACCGGGGAAGGACCGAACGCATCCCAGTAGTTATCGAAGTATTGCTTTGACGAGCTGTGTCGGGAAGACGTTAGAACGCATGGTCAACCGTCGCCTGGTTTGGCTGCTGGAAACCAGGCAGCTCCTTAGCCCCTCGCAGTGTGGCTTTCGGAGATGTCGTTCAACTATAGACAACTTCACCCTGCTTGAGGCGGCCATCCAGCAGACCTTCCTACGTAACCAGCATTGTCTCGGTGTCTTCTTTGACATTCATAAGGCGTATGACACTACTTGGCGCCGCCATATCCTCAATCAACTCCATGAGTGGGGTTTTCGTGGCCGTCTCCCCATCTTCATTCGGTCCTTTCTTTCCCACCGCCTCTTTCGATATAGGGTTGGTAATGTGCTATCTGATTTGTATATGCAGGAGAATGGTGTTCCTCAGGGAAGCGTTTTAAGTGTCACCCTCTTTGCTGTCGCCATTAACAGTATCACGTCCACTGTCCGGAGTCCTGCCCAATGCTCCTTGTTTGTGGACGATTTTGCTGTTTTCTGTTCTTCCTCCAGTCTTGTCGCTGCTAGTCGGCAGTTGCAGCTTACGATACAGCGATTAGAGGCATGGACTGCGAAGACGGGTTTTACATTTCTGCAGAAAAATGTGTGTTCATTTTAATCGTTCTCGACGTCTTTTTACCTCCCCTGAATTGCGTCTGGGGGACACCATTCTTCCTTTTAGCGACACTCTGCGGTTCCTGGGCCTCCCTTTTGATTCCAAGTTGTCGTGGTTGCCTCACCTTAAAGACCTCAAGGTGCGGGCCCTGAAGGCGCTGAATATTTTGAAGTGTCTGAGCCATCGGTCCTTGGGAGCAGATCGGGCGCGTCTGCTGCAGTTTTATAGGGCTTTCGTCCGATCGCGTCTTGACTATGGTTGCACCGTGTATGGGTCCGCACGGTGCCTTCCGTACCAGTCCCATCCCCAGCCTGTGTGCTGAGGCAGGGGAACCGCCGCTCGCCATCCGTCGGAAACTCCTCATGGTGCGACGGGTGTGTCAATCCCTTGCCTGTCGTACCTCCCCTGCGTACCCTACCGTTGCCCGACCGCCTGTGGAACGTCTCTTTTTCCAGTCATCCCAGGGCAACGAGACCATTTGGGATTCGTGACAAGCATTTGCTTGAGTCCCTTGGTGTCGAGCGTGTGGCCCCCCAACGACAAGGTTTTCCTCGCCTGCCTCCCTGGTTGCTCCAGAGGCCCAGCGTCCTTTCCGACTTGTCGGAGTACCGAAGGAGCTGCACTCCTGCGTTTGTTTTAACCTCCTTCTTTTATGATCTTTTAAACCAGCATCCCGACCATGTACCAGTATTTACGGATGGCTCTAAACAGGGGGACTCTGTTGGTTGTGCTGTTGTTTTCCCTGATCGAGTCGTCAAGTTACGGCTTCCTGCGGCGTTTACCATCTTTGATGCCGAATTGTTTGCGATCCTGCGGGCATTGGAGCAGATGAGATGTGTTCCCAGTCGTAAGTTCCTCATCTGTTCTGACTCCCTGTGTGCCCTTCAGAACATGCAACACTTGTACCCAGCGGATACGGTCGTCCAGAACATCCATGATGCCCTATTCCACCTGCAACGGCAGGGGAAAGAGGTTTCCTTCTGCTGGGTGCCGGGGCACGTGGGTATTAGGGGAAACGAACTGGCGGATGTGGCTACCAAAGATGCGTGTTCCCTCCCTCACGTTGTTGCATGTGCCGTCCCCCTCCATGCTGTTACCTCCCTCCTGCGTTTTCGCGTTCTGCGTCAGTGGGAAGAGGAGTGGCTGGCAGTCGGTGAAAATAAGCTGCGTCTGGTCAAGGCCACCACGCGGCCATGGCGTACGTCCTACCAGTCGTGCAGGCGGGATGAGGTTCTCCTCACTCGCCTCCGCATCGGGCACAGTCCCTTCACGCATGGTTTTTTACTCCGGCGGGAGGACCCCCCCAATCTGCAGTGCTTGTGGCGTCCAGATTACTGTCCGCCACATTTTACTTGACTGTCTTTTATTCTCTGACCAGAGGGCGGTAGTTTCCTTGCCACCGGATTTGCCCTCTATTTTACAAGATGACGTAACGACTGTAGTTAAGGTCTTACGGTTTTGTGTCCTGTCCCATTTGTTGCCTCGCATTTTAGGGAGAGGGTTTTAATGTGCTGCTGGGTGACTGGCTCACCCAGGTTTTAGGTAAGAGGTCAGCCAGTCACGATTACCTCTGTATGTGAGGATTTGAAACTGCGTCATATCTGTCTCTTTTAGCCGTTCTCCTTGTTCCCTGTCCGTCTTAGTCCCTTCACTGCATGTGTTCCTGTTTTTATGCGTTTGGGCGCTGATGACCCCGCTGTTTAGCGCCCGTAAACCTCACACACTGTCTTCAGCGTTGTCTTGACCGTCTTCACTCCTGGAGTGTCGCCAATGGCTTCCGTTTTTCTGCCGAGAAGACGGTCTGTATTAACTTCTGGCGCTACGAGTTTCTCCCACCGTCCTTACATCTCGGTTCCGTTGCTCTCCCATTCGTGGAGAGAACAAAATTTTTAGGTCTTACATTTGACAGGAAACGTGGCTGGTCTCCACATGTCACATTTGGTTGCCTGTTGTACACGTTCTCTAAATGTCCTCCGTGATCTCAGCGGTATGTCGTGGGGAGCGGATCGAACCGTCCTACTTCGCCTATATCGGTCGATCGTCCGCTCAAAGATGGATTATGGGAGCTTCGTATACTCCTCCGCACGGCCGTCCATCTTAGGCCGCCTCAACTCCATACAACATCGGGAGTTACGTCCTGCGATCGGAGCGTTCTATACTAGTCCCGTCGAGAGTCTTCATGCTGAAGCCGGTGAATTGCCACTAACCTACCGGCGCGATATACTGCTTTGTCGGTATACCTGTCGGCTATTGTCAATGCCCGACCACCCGTCTTATCGTTGCTTATTTGACGACTCTCTCGACCGTCGATATGGGTTGTAAGTATCTGCCCTGCTACCCCATGGAGTTCACTTTCGTCGCCTCCTTCAGCACCTTGATTTTTCACTCCCTGCAACCTTTTGAGTGGGTGAGAGCCAAACGCCACCTTGGCTCCAGGCTCAGGTTCGCTTTCACCTTGACCTCATCTCGCTCCCAAAGGATGTTACCCCAGTTTCGGTATACCACTCCCGTTTTGTCTAACTTCGTTCGAAGTTCATTAATATGATCTTCATTTATACAGTGTCGGGTGTTTTCTTTTTTTTTTTTAATTGTCGGGCACACAGTTTCAAATACTGTCTCCATGGCCATTGTTCGGTCTTCACAGCTGAGCTCTTTGCCCTCTACCAGGCTGTTCTTTATATCTGCTGACACCGACATTCTGCTTACGTCATCTGCTGATTCCCTGAGCGCCATCCAGAGCCTCAGTGATCCGTACCCGGTTCACCCTTTCGTGCACCGAATCCAACGCTCTTCAGCAGCTGGCAGACGACAGTTCTCCAGTCACCTTTATGTGGGTTCCTCGCCATGTCGGCATCCCTGGGAACGAAGCTGCAGATACCGCAGCCAAGGCTGCGGTCCTCCAGCCGCGGACAGCTTCTTGTTATCCCTTCATCCGATTGTAGCAGGGTCATTTGTCAGTGCATTTTATCGCTGTGGCATGCCGATTGGGCTACACTTACGGACAACAAGCTTCGGGCCTTGAAACCTCTTCCCACGACTTGGACGACTTCTTCACGCCCTTCTCGGCGGGAGGAAGTAGTTTTGGCCCGGTTACGAATTGGACACTGCCGATTCAGCCATCTCCATTTGCTGACGGCTGCGCCGGCGCCGTTCTGCCCATGTGGGCAATTGCTGACGGTACGCCACGTTTTAACGTCCTATCCGAATTTTAATACACTGTGCGTTGATTTTGGCCTGCCATGTACTCTGGATGTCATGTTAGCTGATGACGCAGGAGCAGCTGCTCGCGTTTTATCCACTTGACAAACCTGTCTAAGGACATTTGATTATGCTGTTTTTTTAATCCTATGCCTATTAATGTCTTTTATAGTGTTGTCCCTTTTAGTTGCTGTTTTAACTTTGTCCCTCGCAGTGCATTCCTAACTTATTCTGGGCGCTAATGACCATTGTAATTTTGCGCCCTAAACCCACAAAAAACCCAACCCAACACCCACCCCCCAAAATAAGACGTATAAACCAACAAAAACCAAAAGAATCCCAATCACACTTTACAAATCAACAACCATAACAAAACAAATCGTCTACACAAAATAAACCCCCCTCCACATCCCTGTACAAACTTCAACAACTAACGACACCCCTGCCCAAGCCACAGCCACCAACCCCCCCCCCCCCACCTACCACCTAACACCTAACCAATCCACAACCTTTGGCCTATACATCCTACTAACCGCTTAAAAAAAATCTAAAACTAAAATAGTCCTCATGGATGCTCTTCCACCAACAGTACTTAATCCAGATGAAACTAAAGATTAGAAGAGTGCCTCCTCCCCTCCCAATCACTGACTTAACTGCCGCCCAAAACCCCTCCATAGTATTCGTACAGGCCTCCATCTCATCATTCTATAACTCAACACTGTCGTTCAGTACTATATGATTGTACCCCTACTGACGCAACCACCTATAAGAAGAAAACGCGTCAAACTGTAGTGGCACCCTCTTCAATAAAATCCTCAATCAGTCCCACTAATTCCCTCTTTTTCCAGCCCTCCACAACCGTAAATACACATTCTGAACACCCCCCCCCCCCCCCCACACACACACGAATGAATCAACCAAAGACTTACCCTCTTATACATTCTCTTCCCATACTGCAACTCATCAATCTCCACAACACCACCCAGACCACCCAACCTACCCCTGTACTCAATATATTCAGAACACACCCCACAACAATAATACCAATTAAGCACCGTTATCTCACTCATACCCACCTCATGCGCACAGAAACTGTGAGAGAATTTATAACAAACTGATACGTCAACACTATTTCTCGCATGCCCAACCTAGACTTCTCGAACCAGGAACCTCGCCTAACGGAGCGCCATAAGTTATCCTTACGAAATCTCCACATGTAGCCGTCCCTGGTCCGAGACGCCGGAAGTTTAGTAAGCCTCATTTATTCACGACACACTGAACACTTCACGACCTCAGCCAAGAGGCCGAATAGCTGAAGAAATTTTATTAGAGACAACGCACTGTCCCTCATCATATCCATAACTAACAAACACATGAACAAAACAATTTACCAAAATTCACACACGACAAACAGAAAAAAATCTACAACGATGTAGACATAACAAAACCAAAATAGTTAACGCACTAAAAATATTACGCTGAAAGCAGTCACCACCGATACCACACACATGCAATGCTACCACGCAAAAGAACATCATACGCCACGTAACACGCTACCCATAAACACAACACCAGAGAGAACCAACGACCGTAACAATACGCCACCTATAAACATGCCACACATGCGAACTAAACCAAAAACATCACCTAACACACAACACAAACAACCAGAGAGCACCACCGATCACATTAAAACGACGCCTACAAACACGCCACTCGCAAAAACTAAAATCCGCGTCGACATGACGTCACACACAACAGCCTTACGCTACGGGTCAAAGCCGACGGGTGGAATCGGACACACACACACACACACACACACACACACACACACACACACACACACACACCTACCTAACTTCAAAAAATCGTCCGCTATCGGTAGAAGTAATTGTTGAAGCTTATTATAGAAAATGTCTTCGCCCACTGCAACAAGCAATGACCTGCTCGTTAATTTCCTTAATAACGAAATTTTACGTCCAATCCCTGTGCTCATCAAGCGCTTTCAGAGTTAGGTGGGTAAGACATCTTCAGTCTAATAACGGGAATAAAACCTCTAATGCAAAAATAAACAGCGCAGCCACTTCTGACTAAAATAAAAAATCAACCATCAATCGGATGTAAATAGGCAAATAACATAAAATGTAGTTTGCTTTATATTTACCGTCAACATATTTGCAATGAGCGTGCTATTATGCACGTTGTCTCAGAGGAAAGTTTTAAAGAGTTTATGCATCACATGTTTAAAAGAAATAATGTGGAAACTGTCATTTCCAGTGAAGCTAAGAAGTTACCTTATTTGATTAACTTAACAGCACCGCAAAATACAATAAACATGAAATATAAACGACTTCACTTACTGTGGTTGTTGACTGGAAACCTTGGAAAGAACTGACTGGAAACCTTGGAAAGAACTGACTGGAAACCTTGGAAAGAACTGACTGGAAACCTTGGAAAGAACTGACTGGAAACCTTGGAAAGAACTGACTGGAAACCTTGGAAAGAACTGACTGGAAACCTTGGAAAGAACTGACTGGAAACCTTGGAAAGAACTGACTGGAAACCTTGGAAAGAACTGACTGGAAACCTTGGAAAGAACTGACTGGAAACCTTGGAAAGAACTGACTGGAAACCTTGGAAAGAACTGACTGGAAACCTTGGAAAGAACTGACTGGAAACCTTGGAAAGAACTGACTGGAAACCTTGGAAAGAACTGACTGGAAACCTTGGAAAGAACTGACTGGAAACCTTGGAAAGAACTGACTGGAAACCTTGGAAAGAACTGACTGGAAACCTTGGAAAGAACTGACTGGAAACCTTGGAAAGAACTGACTGGAAACCTTGGAAAGAACTGACTGGAAACCTTGGAAAGAACTGACTGGAAACCTTGGAAAGAACTGACTGGAAACCTTGGAAAGAACTGACTGGAAACCTTGGAAAGAACTGACTGGAAACCTTGGAAAGAACTGACTGGAAACCTTGGAAAGAACTGACTGGAAACCTTGGAAAGAACTGACTGGAAACCTTGGAAAGAACTGACTGGAAACCTTGGAAAGAACTGACTGGAAACCTTGGAAAGAACTGACTGGAAACCTTGGAAAGAACTGACTGGAAACCTTGGAAAGAACTGACTGGAAACCTTGGAAAGAACTGACTGGAAACCTTGGAAAGAACTGACTGGAAACCTTGGAAAGAACTGACTGGAAACCTTGGAAAGAACTGACTGGAAACCTTGGAAAGAACTGACTGGAAACCTTGGAAAGAACTGACTGGAAACCTTGGAAAGAACTGACTGGAAACCTTGGAAAGAACTGACTGGAAACCTTGGAAAGAACTGACTGGAAACCTTGGAAAGAACTGACTGGAAACCTTGGAAAGAACTGACTGGAAACCTTGGAAAGAACTGACTGGAAACCTTGGAAAGAACTGACTGGAAACCTTGGAAAGAACTGACTGGAAACCTTGGAAAGAACTGACTGGAAACCTTGGAAAGAACTGACTGGAAACCTTGGAAAGAACTGACTGGAAACCTTGGAAAGAACTGACTGGAAACCTTGGAAAGAACTGACTGGAAACCTTGGAAAGAACTGACTGGAAACCTTGGAAAGAACTGACTGGAAACCTTGGAAAGAACTGACTGGAAACCTTGGAAAGAACTGACTGGAAACCTTGGAAAGAACTGACTGGAAACCTTGGAAAGAACTGACTGGAAACCTTGGAAAGAACTGACTGGAAACCTTGGAAAGAACTGACTGGAAACCTTGGAAAGAACTGACTGGAAACCTTGGAAAGAACTGACTGGAAACCTTGGAAAGAACTGACTGGAAACCTTGGAAAGAACTGACTGGAAACCTTGGAAAGAACTGACTGGAAACCTTGGAAAGAACTGACTGGAAACCTTGGAAAGAACTGACTGGAAACCTTACCGCAAAAGGAAGATTTAAAAAAACTACTGAAATTACTGGAAATATCAAAAAATTTCAAACACCAGTGAAACAACAGGAAAACTACAGGAACAACAAATGGAAAAACAGGAAAAACTTGAAACACACTAATAATCTCGAGCAATTCGTACAGCACTCCAACAGCAAGCGTAGCAGGCAGCGGAATAACCAACAGCCGTTCGTTTCGTCCGCCACAGCAGTCAGCAACATCACGTGACTCGCCAATAGCGCCTCTCGTGGTGCCTCTCTAAGCCTAAAATGCACAAGCCGACTGATGGACGAACCGACAAATTGTCGGTCGGTCGGTTAATGCACCGACACACGTCCAAACTTTGATTGTCTGGAAGTCAGGCGTGTCGGACCACCCGACAGTGCAAGGCGGACGAAACTTTAAGGACAGAATCTTTCGAGAAATTTACAGACTGCAGATGTTTGTGGAACATATCACACGAGGAGTATAGAAATAAAGATGCAAGAAATGAAGCGCTTCTTTCATTTTTAACGTATCCATAATGGTTTGATGTGGAACATAAAGTAAAAGATACACACATTTTGAATAACTGTTTTTAGGTTTTATTTCCAATACGTTTCGGAAATAAAACCTGAAATCCAAATTATAGGCACCTGACGGTCGTTTATGAATAAAATATACTTGGGACATTTAAAATGCTAAAAAAATCCAACCTATCGTCACGCCTTCTTCTGTGAAGAGCAAAGTAAAGGACTTATTTTACAGTACTAACAGCTGCTAAGTGCTTCCATTCTTATCAATCTGTTGCTGAATTTGTTACATAATGTGCGCCGCCGCCATTTGCAGTCTTCCTTCTCCTTATTTGAACTGAGTTTCTTGGGCTTACAGGAAAAATCTTTCATATTACATACATACATTTTAAATAATGAAACTTGCTGACAGATTAAAACTGTGTGGCAGGCCGAGGCTCTAACTCAGGACCTTTGCTGTCGCTAGCAAGTGATCTACCAACTGAGCAACCAAACCAAGCACGACTCTAGCCCCGTACTCAGAGCTCTACTTCTGCCAGTACCTCGTCTCCTACCTTCAAAACTTTGCAGAAGCTCTCCTGCGAACCTTGCAGAACAAGCACTCCTGAAAGAAAGGATATTGCGGAGATATGGCTTAACCGCAGCCTGGGGGATGTTTCCAGAATGTGATTTTCACTCTGCCGCGGAGTGTTTAGATAATAATTGTGGGGATCCATTTCGCCGAATTTAAGGTCTTCACAACTTATGCCCAGCCCCCCCCCCCCCTGCGGGTCCGGGGTAAGAATAGGCCCGAGGTATTCCTGCCTGTGGTAAGAGGCGACTAAAACGAGTTTCAACCGTTTCGGCCTTCCATGTGATCGTCCCCCTTGGGGTTTGACCTCCATTTTTCAAAATTCTACAAAAGTACGAGCCTTTTATGGAAGGACGCCTTATGTGGTCTACCAGTGGTCCTCAGTGCACTAAGACCTTGGCCCTCAGCATTGTATTGGCGTTGTAACCATACCCACTATACCTCAAATTGGGCCTAAATGCCTGATGGGTTGTACAAGTTACGCCCATAGTGCGTCCCCATCTGCACCTACGGTCCTGATCGACTTCCCATGGCACCCAAAATCTAGCACGATAGCCAGCCCATTGTGGTGGGGTCGTCATGTACCCTCTAGGTTGTAGCCCCCTGACAACACAGGGATTGTACTGCCGATACCTGAGCTGCACCCTCCCCACGTCGGCCAAGGAGTAGATGCCCGTCTCCTTGGGGCATCAGGACTCCCAGCAATGTTCATCCTGCCCGGTGGCCCTTGCTGAGGCTGGGTGGCGCTCGTGGGGAGAGCCCCTGGTCGGAGTGGGTGGTTCCGGGGCGGACGTTTCGCAGATGAAACGTCAACATGTATCAGGTCGCTCTGCGGCCGAGTCTTTTAAAAGGAAAGGTACTGTCTCTGGTTCTGGTTCTCCTGCCCTTTCCCCCTTGGCCACTCCCTGGGAGGAAGGACAGGCCCGCCGGCTTGGGGCGAAGTACTTCCCCCGCTATTTGGTCTGTTCTCGTACCGATGGGGGGACGTTCGCCACCTCCAAGCCCATGTTCTTTGTTCAGCACATCGAGGACATCTTCGGGGAAATCGAGGCTCTCAGTAAAATGCGTTCGGGGTCCGTTCTTGTAAAGACCACCTCCGCCACGCAGTCGGCGGCGCTCCAGGCGTGCGACCGACAAGGGGACATCCCAGTGTCCATTGTTCCGCATCTGCCACTGAATAGGACGCAGGGGGTTAATTTTCATCGGGACCTCCTGCTGCAATCTGATGAACTCAGGGCCAACCTGGAGCGCCGAGGCGTGCATTTCGTCCGGCGAGTCCAGCGCGGCCCCAAAGACCGTCGCATGGACACCGGGGCCTTTATCCTCGCCTTCGAGGCGGACGTTCTCCCGGAGAAGGTAAAGGTGATGTGCTACTGGTGCGACGTGCGACCTTACATCCCGCCTCCTATGCGCGGTTTTCGGTGTTTGCGTTTGGTGTTTGCGCTTTGGTCACATGTCAACACAGTGTGAGGCTTGAGCCCCTTTGTGGCGATTGTGGACGTCCTCTTCGTGAGGAACGTACATGCACCCCACCACTTCAGTGCGTTAATTGTCATGGCATCCACTCACCAAGATCTTTAGACTGCCCCGCGTGTCAGGAGAAGAAGATTCAAGAACTCAAAACTTTGGATCGTCTCCCTTATTCTGAGGCCGGGAAGAAGTATGACCGCCTCCATCCCGTGACGTTGACCACTTCGTTTGCCACAGTCATGTCCACTCCTTCCACAGTATCCTCACCCCTATCCTGTCCCCCCTCCATCTCCTCCCCCCACCTGGGGTCCATGCCTCCGCCACCCAAATCCTTCCCTTCCAAATCCTTCCCTTCCAAATCCTCCTCCCCCGTGGCCCCCGCCCCCTCTGCCCCAGGGGCCGCCCTTCCTCCTCCCCCGCCCCCCCCCCCCCGCCGACTGATAAGCGATCCTCTTCTCAGGCGACCATCGCGGAAATGTTCCAGACCCCAGCTTCCGAGGTCCGGCGTTCCAAAACGGACCCCGCGCGTGAGGACCTCCTTAGGGTCCAGCCCACCATCCCTGTGCCACCTCGGACTTCCAAGAAGGCCTCCAAGAAGAAGTCTCTATCCTCCTCTCCATCCCAGCGCGTTTCGTCTGACGCTCCATCCGTGAGTCGCTGCTCCCGGCCGTCCTCAGTTTTGCCGGGACGCTCTGCTGCCAGGCGCTCAGCTGGCCTTTCGTCGGCAAATGATGCTGCCCCTCCTACACAACCCGGGACAACGGCCGCAGCTGGCGACGACTCGATGGAACAGGATCGGCCTCCCGCCGGTTGTAGCGTTGTTCCCTCGAAACCTGGCCCTCCGCGGCCGTCGAGGTGACCAGCTCTTCCCCCGTCTCGTTCCCCCTCTTTTTTGACTAGCGATGGCCTTGTTACATTGGAACATAAGTATTCGATCTAATGGGGAGGAATTACAACTGCTCCTCCGCCTGCACTGTCCTCTCGTCCTTGGTCTCCAGGAAACCAAGTTGCGCCCGACTGACCATATTGCCTTCACCCACTATACCTCGGAGCGGTATGCCCTCACCCCTGTGGACGGTATCCCAGCTCATGGTGGGGTTATGTTGCTCGTTCGGGACGATGTCTATTACCATCCCATCCCATTGACCATCCAACTCCAAGCAATAGCTGTCCGTATTACTCTTTCTGCTTTTACTTTTTCAGTTTGTACCGTCTACACTCAATCGTCGTCCGCAGTTTGTCGGGCTGACATGATGCACCTGATTGTTCAGCTTCCTCCGCCGTTATTATTGTTTGGCGACTTCAATGCCCATCATCCCCTTTGGGGCTCTCCTGCATCTTGTCAAAGAGGCTCACTCTTGGCGGATGTCTTCAACCATCTCAATCTTGTCTGCCTCAATACTGGCGCCCCGACTTTCCTCTAGGACTCTACTCATACCCACTCCCACTTGGACCTCTCGATCTGTTCTACCACTCTTGCCTGTCTGTTCGAGTGGTATGTCCTTTCTGACACCTATTCGAGCCACCACTTCCCCTGTGTCGTTCGTCTCCTGCACCACACCCCATCCCCACGTCCTTCGAGCTGGAACATACCGAAAGCTGACTGGGGTCTTTACTCCTCCCTGGCGACCTTTCTGGACCACGATTTTCTCAGTTGTGACAGTCAGGTCAAATACCTCACGGCTGTCATCGTCAATGCTGCCGAACGTTCCATTCCTCATACTACCTCTACTTCCCGTCGCGTTTCCGTCCCCTGGTGGAATGAGGCTTGTAGAGACGCTATCCGTGCTCGACGACGTGCTCTACGCACCTTTCGCCGCCATCCTACGTTGGCGAATTGTATTGGATACAAACGACTCCGAGCGCAATGCCGTAGAGCCATCAAAGACAGCAAAAAAGCTTGTTGGGCCTCTTTCACCAGCTCCTTTAACAGTTTTACTCCGTCTTCTGTCGTTTGGGGTGGCCTGCGCCGGCTGTCTGGCATTAGGGCCCACTCCTCGGTACCTGGCCTGACCTCAGGTAATGAAGTCCTTGTTGATCCTGTGGCTGTCTCCAACGCCTTCGGCCGGTTTTTCGCGGAGGTTTCAAGCTCCCCCCATTACCACCCTGCCTTCCTTCCTAGGAAAGAGGCAGAAGAGGCTCAGCGACATTCCTTCCACTCGCTTTACTATGCGGGAACTCGAACGTGCGCTGGGACTGTCCCGGTCCTCTGCTCCGGGGCCAGATGCCATTCACGTTCAGATGCTGGCACACCTGTGTCCGGCGGGCAAAAGTTTCTTCTTCGTACCTACAACCGCGTCTGGACCGAAGGTCAGGTCCCCATGCGTTGGCGTGACGCCGTCGTTGTTCCTGTACCCAAACCCGGGAAGGATAGACACCTTCCTTCTAGTTACAGCCCCATTCCTCTTACAAGCTGTGTCTGTAAGGTGATGGAGTGCATGGTTAATGCTCGGTTAGTCTGGATTCTTGAATCTCGACGGCTACTTACCAATGTCCAATGCGGCTTTCGTCGCCGCCGCTCCGCTGTTGACCACCTTGTGACCTTGTCGACATTCATCATGAACAACTTTTTGCGAAGGCGCCAAACGGTAGCCGTGTTCTTAGATTTAGAGAAGGCTTATGATACCTGTTGGAGAGGAGGTATCCTCCGCACTATGCACAGGTGGGGCCTACGCGGTCGCCTGCCCCCTTTTTATTCATTCCTTTTTAACGGATCGAAAGTTCAGGGAATGTGTGGGTTCCGTATTGTCCGACGTCTTCCTCCAGGAGAACGGAGTGCCTCAGGGCTCCATCTTGAGCGTAGGCCTTTTTGCCATCGCGATCAATCCAATTATGGATTGCATTCCACCTCAGGCTCTGTCATTGGGCACTGCAGTAGATTGCGAAGTCATCGACAGAGAACATGCCTCCTGGAGCGCTACCTTCAGCGGTGTCTAGACAGCCTATACTCATGGAGTGTGGCAAATGGCTTCCGGTTCTCTGAAGAGAAGACGGTTTATATCAACTTTTGGCGATATAAAGCATTCCTTCCGCCATCCTTACATCTCGGTCCCGTTGTTCTCCCATTCGTGGAAACAACTAAATTTCTAGGGCTCACATTGGACAGGAAACTTTGTTGGTCTCCGCACGTCTCTTATTTGGCTGCCTGTTGTACATGTTCCCTTAATGTCCTCAGAGTTCTTAGTGGTTCATCTTGGAGAGCGGATCGCACTGTCCTGCTTCACTTGTATCAGTCCATAGTCCGATCGAAGCTGGATTATGGGAGCTTCGTCTACTCGTCTATCCCTCATACGCCGTCTCAACTCCATCCACCATTGGGGGTTGCGTCTTGTGACCGGAGCATTCTGCACTAGTCCCGTCGAGAGTCTTTATGCTGAAGCTGCCGAATTACCATTGACCTACCGGCGCGACGTACTGCTGTGTCGGTATGCCTGCCTGCTGTTGTCAGTGCCCGACCATCCCTCTTATCAGTCCTCCTTCGCCGATTCTCTCGACCGTCAGTACGGGTTGTATGTGTCTGCCCTGCTGCCCCCTGGAGTCCGCTTCCGTCGCCTGCTTCGACAATTGGATTTTGCCCTCCCTACCACCTTCAGAGAGGGTGAGAGTCCGACACCACCTTGGCTCCAGGCTCTGGTTCATATTTATCTCGACCTCAGCCCACTCCCGAAGGAGGGTACTCCGGCTGCAGTGTATTGGTCACGGTTTGTCGAACTTCGTGCTCGACTTGCCGGTCACACCTTTATTTACACCGATGGCTCCAAAACTGACGATGGTGTCGGCTGTGCCTTTGTCGTCGGGGCCGCCACCGTTAAATACCGGCTCCTCGACCAATGTTCCAGCTTTACGGCCGAGCTTTTTGCTCTCCATCAGGCCGTTCAGTATGCCCGCCGCCACCGCCATTCGTCGTATGTACTCTGCTCTGATTCCCTCAGTGCTCTTCAGAGCCTTGGAGCTCCCTATCCGGTCCATCCCTTGGTGCACCGGATCCAGCAGTCCCTCCATTCTGTCGCTGATAATGGTTCTCCTGTCAGCTTTCTGTGGGTTCCCGGACATGTAGGAGTGCCTGGGAATGAGGCTGCTGATGCTGCAGCCAAGGCTGCAGTCCTCCTGCCTCGGCCAGTCTCCCATTGTGTCCCGTCATCTGACGTTCGTGGGGTTGTTTGTAAGAGGCTTGTGACGTTGTGGTGGGATACTTGATCATCCCTCCAAGGAAACAAGCTCCGGGCAGTAAAACAGCTTCCAACTGCTTGGACAACCTCCTCCCGACGATCTCGGCGAGAAGAGGTCTTTTTGACCAGGTTGCGGATTGGGCATTGCCGGTTTAGCCACCGCTACCTGCTCTCCGGTGACCCAGCCCCGCAGTGCCCTTGTGGTCAGGCGTTAACAGTGCGCCATGTTTTATTGTCGTGTCCCCGATTTAGTCAATCTCGTGTTGTCCTGTCCCTCCCATCTACTTTACCAGATATTTTAGCTTATGACGCTCGAGCAGCTGCTCGTGTTCTGCTTTTTATAACTTTGACTGGCTTGTCCAAAGACATCTAACTCTTTCACTTATTTTATCTGCATCTTTGTAAGAACTTTCTGGTCCCCCCCTCCCCCCTTGAGTTTTACTGGATTCTATGTGCTCTAACAATTGTGACTGGGCGCTGATGACCTCAGTAGTTGAGCGCCCTTAAACCCCAAACAAAAAAAAAAATCCCACTCTGGCTAATGCAGCAACTTCATTATAGATGATACCAAACAAGCGGCAACCTTAGGCACCGTCCTGGATCTGGAGTCAAGGATCACGCAAGACAACAATGGCAGCAAATGTGGAACGTTTCTAAACAGACAAAAGGCGGTTATTACGAAGTGCTACAACCTCGGATTCTTTCACAGCTGTGGTTCATGAGGAAACATCTGGACCGATCCACGATTTCTACCATCATGAGACTCCGCTTCAATCATGCCTCTTTCCCACATCATCTACATTGGCTCAACGTTTACAGTTCACCAGCATGTGAGTGTGATCCTGAGTCGGAAGCTGATGTCAACCACATCTTGTTTATGTGCCCCAAATTTGACGGTTGGTCCTTATGAAGACATCGCTGAGTATGGGCTACCATCTTCCTCAATCAGGTTATTCTCTTTTGTGTACTAAAGACGTTCGTCTATATAAAGTGATGGTTAACTTCAAGAGTACTGGTTACAATCTGTAGGTTTTAATGGTGTGCGTAAATTATAAATATGTCTTGCTGATGAAGATATTTCAGAATTGGTGTGAATTGTAAGCCACGACACTTTCAATTAGTTTCCAATTCAATTAAATTTTTAAAACATTACGTAGAAAACTGTAACAGTTAAGCTTTTTATTCTTGTAAATATGCATTTCTGTATTTGTTTATTCAATTATGTGTACATTGTCGCTGTGTGTTACCGATGGCTAAATTGAGTACACTCTCAAAGGCCAAATCAAAAAAAAAAAAAAAAAAAAAAGTAGTTTGAGTTCCTTTTAGCAGTCATGTGGATGACCTCACACTTTTCGTTATTCAGGGTCAACTGCAACTTTTCGCCCCATTCAGATACTTCTCCTAAATAGTTTTGCAGTTTTTGATCTTCAGGAGTCAGCTGCCGTGAGATCCATCTTGCAGACACTTCGTGAAAGTGGAGCACATCATGCATAATGTGGTGCTGACCCATAACTAATCTGTAAACATACTGCATTGTCGTTTAGTGTCACTTCACTATAGCTTCTGTGGAGTCACAACTCGTTGTGCCTGACCTGGACGAGGAGCATCTTCCACTTAAGTCACACCATTTGCGAACTCCGAATGGAGTAGGAAGACTTGCTGCTGTGACACACGCATCCCCTTACTGAACCTTAATTCGTCGATGAATTTCAATAGGTTTCACGCCTTCACTACGCAAAAACCGAATAAAAGAATGCTGTTATTCCCTGGTGAAAGGGACAAGATGGGTGGCCATCTTTATACTGATACTGCGACGGTATGTGTGCATCCGCACTATGCTGCCACCTACAGGCCATTCTGCATGCTGTTCGTAGCATGCTTACCAACTTACAGGATAACGGCGCGAAACTTCGATTTATTGCAAATTTAAGGCTTTCAATGTATCCATTGCCGGTCCTATATTGAATTTGCAGCCGAGTTAGCCCCTCTTTTAACTATAGAGATCATCGATATCAGGAAGAGACAACAGTACTGAGTAGACAGTGTAGGCCACACCTGTCTAGAAGAAGGGTAGAAGAATTGATCCACAGAACTACAGTCCTACATCCATGACACTGATTTGTTGTAGAACACTGAAACACATTCTCAACTGAGACATAATGAGATAGCCCTAGCAGAATAATATCCATGCCAGCCACATGTATTCTGATAGCAGTGCTCATTTGAAAATCAACTCATATTTTTCGCATGACATGCTGGAAGCTTTTGATGGAGGCAATGAAGTAACAGCAGTATTTTTTATTTCCAAAATGAATATCAGTTATTACCACACTTTCGCTTGTCATCAAAAGTAAAATTGTCTGGGAGTATCAAGCAAAAAATTTGACTGGATTGACTACTTTCTTGATGGAAGGACATGGTAAGTAATCAACAGATGTTGAGGTAACTTTGGGTGTGCCACAGGGAAGTTAATTGTGGATGTTGATGTTAATACTTTCTATGAATTACCTTGCAAACATTATTACTAGTGACCTAACATTTTTTGCAGGTGATTGATTTAGGTATACACTGAGGTGACAAGTCATGGGATACCTCCTAATGCCATGTCAGACCACCTTTTGTGTGGCACAGTGCAGCAACTCAGCATGGTGTGGATTAGACAAGTCACTGGAAATCCCCTGCAGAAATACTGCACCATGCTGCTTCCACAGCCATCCATAACTGCAGAAGAGTTGCCGCCGCAGGATTTTGTGAACAAACTGACCTCTCCACATCAGGAAATATGGGTGGAAAAATCCTTCATTGAAACTGCCCAGAATGTTCTGGCATGGCACAGTGTCATCCACCAAAATTCTATCGTTGTTTGGAAACATGAAGTCCATGAATGGCTGCCAATAATCTCCAGCTAGCCAAACAAAACCAATTCCAGTTCATGACCAGTTAAGTTGGACTACAGAACCCAGTCCACTATATGTTCACAGTCCACACTATCATGGAGCCACCAACAGGTTACACAGTGCCTTGTTGACAACTTTGGTCCATGGCTTTGCTGGGTCCATGCCACACACTAATCCTACCACGTGATGTTACCAAAAGAATTCTGGACTGTTCTGCAGTCATATTCTGTCCAAGTTACATAGTCACAAGTGCAGGAGAGGTGCTGCAGGCAATGCCCTGCTGTTAGCAAAGTCACTCTTGTCAATCATCTCCTCACTTAGTCCATTAATGCCCAATTTCAATGTCAGTACTAACAGGCAAGCAATACTGCGTGAAATAACCACATAAATCTATTTGGGATCTATGACAAATGCATCTGTTAGGACAGCGCAACTCTACACAAACACCGCTGCTCTGTTGTTGAGTGAAGCCCACTGGCCACTGCATTGTCTGTGGTGAGAGAGGATGCCTGAAATCTGCTATTTTGGCATGCTCTTGACACTGTTGGTATTTTAATATTGAATTCCTTAACAATTTCAGAAATGGAATGTCCTATACATCTAAATCTAAGTACCCTTCCGTGTTCAAAGTCTTTTAATTCCCATCATGTTGCCAGAATCATGCTTGATACCATTTCACACGAATCACCTTGGTACAAATAACAGCTCCACCAATGTACTGGCCTTTTATGCCTTGCATATGCAATAGTACTGCCCTTTTTTATATGTGCATATCGATACCCCACAACTTTCGTCACCTCAGTGTAAAGACGTACAGTGTGACAGAAGTGACATCGATGTTCAGTTACAGGCTGATACGATTTAAAACTGGTGCAAAGAATGGCACCTTGTTTTAAATGTTGAGAAATTACAAACTGTGCACTTCACAAAACAAAAAACTTAGTACTTCAACATATTTATATGATAGTATTGTATTACTGTCATGGGTAAAGCTCACAGCAGACTTCAATTTATTGGTAGTATACTAGGGAAATCTAGTCGGTATGCAAAGGAGATTGCTTGTAAATCAATCCTAAAATACTGCTGAAGTGTACAGCACCCATATCAAATAGGACCCCACAGGTGATACTGAACACATACAGAGAAGGGTAGCACAAATGGTAACAGGTTTGTTCGATCCATGGGAGAGTAGCACAGAGATCCTAAAAAATGGAACGAGCACACTCTTGAAGATAGACATGAATTATTCCAAGAAAGCATGCTTACAAAGTATTAGGAACTGAATTCAAATTATGACACTCAGAACATATTACAACCCCGTTTTTACCACTTCCACAGGAATTTTAAGGAGGTGGTTAGATTAATTACAGCTTGCGTGGAGACATGAAAACAATTATTCGTCTTGCACATCATACATGAATGGAACAGGGAAAGAAACCCCAATAACTGGCAGTGGGGCATACCCCCTGTTCTGAACTGTATAGTTGTTTGCAGAGTGTAGATGTAGAGTGTAGATGTTGTCAGGTGGGCAGATCCACCCACAACATGGTGCCAAGTAACCACCACCAGCAAATACATAGTCTACCAAAGGTGGCTTGAGGTGAACGAAGTAATGAATAAATGCCAAACATGAAAGTGAACTCTTACACTGTAGAAAATTCAGAAATCTATTTTCACTTGTGTCAGGAAGGCAGACAGCTCAAAATGAAATTCCCAACGTGAACCTTGAACAACATTCTTTGTTTGCTTTTCCTGAGACAGGAATATGAATTATCATGTGGGTGACAAGTGCCCCTCAGCAAATGGGAGGTGATTATCCATTACATGAGTATGGAAGATCACATATCACAGAATCCTCACAGCAGAGACATTGCAGTAGCATGTAAACAGCTTACCTGCATTATCACTTCGTCTTCGCTTTCTACGTGACTGATGAATCACCATCACCATCAGATTTTCTTTCCTGAAAGAAGTTCAGCACTTAAATAGATGTAAATCAACAAAATTTGAGTCTAAATCACTATCACAAAGACTGCAGTATGTTTACATTTATACTCACTCTGCAAACCACTGTAATGTGAATAGAAGAGGGGCCCCTCTCACTATACTATTTGTTAGGGTTGTGGGAGAAGACGTTTTACCATAGAGATGAAGTATCAAACAATAGGCAGATGTTGAAAAACTACATCCCTTACAAGTGCTGGAGCAAGCAGAGATAGTGTTTGGACAGTATACAAAGTCTCTTTTTTTTCACTTGCCTCTATCCTCTCACCCCATTTCCATTTTGTCAGCACCACTCATACTGGTTGGGAGAGGTAGTTAAGACCCTTTGACAGATGTGGAAATAGGAAGTGTGTGTCATTGCATTCCATAGGTCAGCACTGTTGGTTCAAGCAAACTTGGGTCAAGCACTAAAAGGGAAACCCAGAAATTTATTATCTGCCTGTTGGGAGGGAGGCGCTTCCACAATGTGGTCCTGAGTTCAGCAGACATTGAGTTTAAAAAAAGAAAAAAACACTATGAGCAATCATTTGTTAAAGTGATGCACTAGATAAATGAAGTATGAAATTTTTTGGATGGAGACTAATCAACCGAAGTAAGAATAACTTCTGACTTGCACCAGATGACAGTACTGGAACCCCAGTCATTCTTATTTTATGTTAATGAGCTGACCAACAGTACTAATAGCAACCTCATACTTATCACAAATGATACTTACCAATAATGAATTTTTGTCAGGAAAGATTTGCAGAAATAATCAGATATGAAAAAAAATTCAAAGTGGGGCAAAGACTGGTAACTTGATTTGATGTATAGAAAGGTAAAACTCTGGATTTCACAAAATGAAAAAATTTCATATACTGTTACTATGTTATCAATGATTCAAAATAATTGTACAGTAAAGTAAGACAATTTTCAGGAATTGAAAATGAAACAGTTTTACAGGGTCCATAACAGGTCGATGACTCAAATTCATCTGTGGCCAAACATAGATAATTGCTAAAAGTGTGAGGGATCAGACCATTTGTTCGAATGACTGAACATATACAAAGGACGTCACATATGGTCACAGGTTTGCTTTACTGATGGGAGCATTAATCCTGAGAAAAGATACAAATTATCCCACATAAGTCACCTTATGAGAATACAAGAACCAGTACTAGTGAAGAATCTAGAAATATTCTTCAGCCTCATGCATTTAGTTCCCTTACAAACTCTGAAGACCAAATTAGGCTATTAACTGTACACACAAAGGCAGTTAATAATCCATTATTCGCTCAGTCCATACTCAATTGCAATGAGTAATTCCTAACACATGGTGCCTTCCAAAATACTCTGCCACACACTTCAGAGTAGTTCGATGAATATTTATGCCAACGTAGATTCATACGTCTTCAATTCTCAATACTTTACTGCATTTCATTCACAAGAATAAAAGCCACATTACTCGATACAAGGTAAGGACCAACTACATTAAGGCAGTTTCTGTATTTTAACCATTAATTTGATTTTTTAATTTTTGTTGAAAATTACCATGGTCGTCTTAAAAGCAAGAAAAGAAGCAAAAGTGTACTTGAGAATTTGAGTCAATGAGTTAAACGTTAATGGTTTGTAACTGGTGAGCTACGTAACACATTTATGAGTTAACTGACACACTACAGTGACAAACTTGCCTCAATTGGTTCCTGATAATTAACCTCCAGTGCTGAAGTGAACATTGCACGCGCACACACTTCTTAACTGATATTAAAAAAGAGGAAAAATAAGAGGCTAAGTCTCAGGAGATTATATAAAAAAAAGTATTCAAATATAAGACAGAATTAATCCTAAATTTTTCAGATTATTTTGGGACTAACAATGTCTTCCTATTGAATATGAAATGCCTTAAAGCACTTCATTTCTGTTACTGCGCAATGGGACTACATACTTTACACAATAAACCCACATTAATTATATTCAGGAAATTTGCATCTCTGCCTTCCTTCCAAGTGACATATTGGTCCTGTCTTATATCCTTTGGTAGCACATGAGCTGTTGGTACTCTGTTCTTTGCTTGGATTTTTGATCCACTTCATTGCTTGATCTCCCTCATTTTGCTGCAGTGGTACCTATCTGGCATAAGAATTCATCAACCTCCACACAAAATTTGCTTCCACTCTGGATTTTCTTGTTCCGTCCCAGAGACCCAAAGCTGCTGGCTCACCCTGCATTCATGAAAATTACAGAGTGCATTGGTGATACTAATTGGGCTATAAATGTCCACATCAAGAAGGTGCTTACGCAGTTTCAGTACTGGGACGAATATACTTTCTTGCCATTGTGATATGAACTTGCCCTCACTCCTGACGCTGTTAAGGATGGTAAAGCTATGACACCAACAGTACTCTGATAGACGTTTAATCACTTGGATGTGGATATGGTCTGGCGTTAGGGCTGTATCAGTGGACTAAGACACGGACAAATTCCCACTATCTGAATGGAGTATTACGTGGCTCCAGTGGCTCCATCCAGTCTTTTAGAACACAAATGGCAGGTTAACACTCGGATGCAAGAGCCTAGGCTTAAAGAGGAGCCGTGTGTTCAGCGATGGCATCTAGGTCGGTGCCGACAGTGCCATTCAAGGTAATATGAGGCACATCTGTAGGTGTCTGGTATCTGTAGAGATCTATGATCGTAACCAAAACCTGAAAGGAGAAGTACATGGTCTGATGGTTTAGAGATAACACTACCAGCATACTTATTTCCACTGTTTTATTAGGTGGCAGGCCCGAACATGCAGCTGCTTACAGGCGATAAGGTGCTTTGATGGTGACTGCTGCTTAGAGCATTGGAGAGTCCACATACAATCTCTAATGGCCTCTGTGGCTTTTTATGACCACCAAGGTACTATCTTCTTTTGGGGAAGGTCCAAGGACAGGGATCACCAATTCATCTGCCAAAGATTGAGTGCAGTCATATTCTCAGCTGCCTCATCAATTTCTCCATGCAGCAGGGAGCTGAGGATGACAGGAGATGTGAAAGTACCCTGGTCAACACTGTTGAGAGCCCATCTCGGCAGAGGAGGACATCAGGAAGTGGTCACCATATATCATGGACACTCTGGTGTGTGTGTGTGGGGGGGGGGGTGTGGGGGTGTGTGTGTGTGTGGGGGGGTGGGGGGGTGGGGGGGGAGAAGACAAGGAATGCAGATAGGAAGGTCAATAGGCAAAGGTCAGGTTGTGGCTGTACACTTACATGGTCTTTGCCATGGCCAATGATTGTAGTTCATTCCCAAAAAGGTGGCGGAAGCTGAGAAACCAATGATTATAGTATATTCTGACACACTTCACCGTTGTGAGTGGGAGAGGTTGACACTGCAGTGGGTAATATCCTGAAATGCTCTTAAACAGCCAGAACCTCTAAAGGTGAATTAAGGGGCATGAGTTCAGTACAGTGTGTCCAGAACATATCTGCACACTCTGCCTGACACCCTGTTATAGGTAGCACGAGTCATATAATATCCCTGCTATCAATGAGGGGCCAGGGTCTGTGTTGGTGGAAACAGTGTCTCCTGAGGTACAATATGGAAGGCAGATGAAGTGTTTGAAAGATGTCATAACTCAGCCTGGAGGTGGAAAAAACCTCTATAGTTCCACTGGAGAACATTAATGTTGATGTACTCTGGGGCCATAAACGGACCAAGGAGGTGGGTTATGCCTTAGGGTCATGTGCTGCCATTGCTTGAGGGGCTATAGCATCAATATACACAGGTTCTGGGTTCCACTATATGGTACAAACTGGGCCTCATGGACCACCAGAATTTCTGCCTTGGTCACTGGAATGGAACGGGTGGGATTTGGTGGTGTGGGGGCTACCAGAATTTCCTTGTTTGAGGACTTTTGATATTTCTTCTTCTTCTTCGTGTTTGCAGACCAGTGGAACAATGGAAGCCAGTGTCCTATGTACCAAGGGCCCCTCTTTCTGGCTACGCAAGCCAGAGAAATATGACTTGTCCGTGGCTGGGAGGTGGGGACCAGTATCCATGATGGGTCGGAAGTCCACGATTTTAAAGTAGGTGAGGTGGAAGCAGCAACAGCAGGAGGAGAGTTGCCAACTATGGTGGGAGGGGGGGGGGGGGGGGAGGGGGGGGGCGTGGTCGGGCAGGCGCGCACAGGCTTGGTCAAGTAGCCCTGAAGCCCCACTGTAGGAGACTTAGCTGGTGAGAGTACTGTTGCCAAAACAGGCAAGGTCATGACAGCTGCAGCATATGACGTAAGTGCTGGATGCAAACACTCATACTTTGTCTCTTGACAAGTTAGTTCATCCAGGGTCTCGTATTCTTGTCTTTCTTCTCTCTGGAAAATGGTGCATTCTGGTGAGCATGGGGGAATGGTGCATTCCACAGTTGACACTTTAAGCACTGCATGGTGGAAGGTGGGCATACAGTTTCACATCAGATATCAGTATATAATCATCTTGACCTTTTCAGGCAATTAACTGACCGCACAGGCCAAGATGAAGGCACCTATAGCAACCCATTGCCCTTTGGTCCCCTATGTTCATGATGAACGAAGTCTACACCCCTCACTCCAAACTGGTGTATAGCTCATCAGATTCAAAGAGCAGGTCTTGGCCATGAATTATATTTAGACTGTTATGGAGGAGTGACAGTCACCTGTATGTCACCCAGTGTGTTGCAAGCAGCACCGGTGACTGGGCAGGGGATGCTGTTTTGCTGTTTGTGCAAACCATGTTGTGGAGAGCATCTTTCTCTGCTTGTCACGTAGTCCTATGGTCCTCCCATGGCATAGCCAAGGAAAGGAACATTTTAAGGTTGTATCTATCTGCATTAAGTGCAGTCTTTCCTTCCATAGAGACTGCTGGGCTGTATGACTGCCAGTGGAAGATAACTTCATCTACTACATTTGTAGCTCATCTGCTGTAGTGACACCACTCTGAATTGGAACTCTTCCCATGAGTGCCACCCAGCCTCACCAATGGCTACCTGGCCAGTAATGCAATGCTACGGGTGCAAAGATGGAAAGGCACAAAATTGGAGCATACACTGCATTGGGTGACCTTCCCTGCATGATCTACACTTCCGGAGAACTTTGTAAATAGGTGGCAAGTCAAACACAACAATGGGGAATATGTTTTCATTTAATGAGAAGTTACAGAAAATGTCTGTTTGGCTGGGAATCGAGTTTTCACTTCAGAGAATGCTGCTGTATTTAACTGACTTTTGTGGAACAAACTGTTACTTAACTAAGTCATCAGACAACAATTTAGCTACCCATTGCGTTAAATGAACCAGCAAGCATCTGAAAGAAAGCCAAGAATAGTCCTCTCAAAATGAAAACTGCGACTGGTGTATGATCCCATTATGGTTACAGGAAGAAAATTTCCTGGCCTGGCAGAAGACTGACAATGAATGATCTGAACGGAGGTAGTGTTGTGATGCTCCACAACGAAATAGGTTTCAATAGTTCCACACATCAGATCTAACAACTTCTTTTTACTCAGGCATGTCGAATACATTCCACTCAGACAGTGACTCTGAATATCACACCACCAGAAAGTTTAAAACGGTGTAAAACTGACGAAAATCAGTCTGAAACTGGTGCAAGATTACGAAATGTCCACTGCCACACTAACGGCAGTTCAGAAATGGTCGACTGAAGGGGATTCTCAAGGTGCAATCACACATTATCATCGACAAAGTGCAGAGTGATCTACTACACAATTAACTATTTAAGGTGTTGGGAATAAGAGATTCCATAGGAATATCATAAAGAATATTGTCTTTTCAAAATTCCCTAAACATTCGTAATTGCGCTAGAGGTGTGTTAAAACGAAATGGTGTTATCATTGTACTCGCCTGTATTATGTGTAACTGTCTAAAGTTTCATTGCTGTACGTCCCTTAGTTATTGCTCAGAACTTTACTGAGCAGAACGTTTTGTCGCACATTTTGCGAATATACAGATGGCAGAGTTAGAGGAGCAACACGTTGCATTACATTTTGCGTGAAACTCTAGTAAACATTTAGACACACACAAGATGATGCGGAAATTCTACGTTGATGACTGCTTAAGCAGTACTCGGTGTTACGAATTGTTCACACAGTTTAAATATGCGAAGGCGGAAGTTTAAGTTGAGGCCCATTCAGGATGCCCTTTGACGTCTACCGACGACGCTCATGTCAGGAACGTTAACGAAACTGAGCGTGCCAATCTAAGGCAGACTGTCCGAGAGACTGCAGAAGAATGTAGCATTTCACTTGGATCGTGTCACAAAACCCTGACACTGCATAGGGTTGCCGCCGGTGTGATGTCACGGGTATGGAGTCATGACCAGAAAGACCTTCACCTCTGAATCTGTGAAGAGCTTTTGTATGAAGAGATTTGGATGGCGCAAATGGGAACCAGATGTTCGTTAAGATCATATTAACTGATGGTGAGACGTGGGTCTACGGTTACGATATTGAGACGTTAAAAGAACGAAGATTTGCAACGATAGATAAGACAATTCGCAGACGACACTTCACGCGAACCAGCAAAAGGCATACCAAGACTGCTTCTGGAAGTAGAAACGGCATTTGGAGCGGTGTATCAATTGGGCAAGAGTATTTCGAAGGAGACGATGCACAATTAGAAACTTTTGTGGACAAAGTTCCGGAATTTTTTCAAGAGACGTCGTTCATTGATTATGAAGAGGCATCGTAATTTGACCATGAAGAGTAAGTCTTATGCAAGGTGAGCATGATGTTCGTTTAGTATTAAAATTAAGTGCAAAAAGTAGTTCACTAAATTTTGGAGCATATCAAAAAATTCAACTGAGTTGTTGTTCGATAATTGGTTGCTACAATGATACGGCACATTGCTTCATGCGAGGAAATCAGTAGCATCATAGTAAGTGGAACACGCATCAGAGACTGAAAGGTTTGTCAGGAGCATTGCGAGTTTTCTTCTCTGGAATAAAATAGTTATGCTTCTTATTTACAGTTCAACTTGCATAGTATTTTTTCCCCATTGCATGTTTTGGTCGCCAAACATGCGAGAAGAAGATCGGATTGCAAAAGGAAAGAAGTCATCTTATCAGGAAAGTGTACCTTCACATGAAGCTGCTGTGGCAGTTGGATATAGATTTGGTACACACTGACAACCACCTATTCCAACATCTAAGGAACCGCGTGACCACCACCACCACCACCACCACCACCACCACCACCACCACCACCACCACCACGCTAGCTCGATACAATTGCATCCCCTGGCTGTTGTCCTCTAGAACAACAACATTGTTGTTGCCACCAAGGTTAGGTTTGTAAATCTTCTAGCTGGTCTTGGGGAATGGAATCTCCTCACTAGAAAAAGGTTGTACAAAGTATATGGACCTAAAAGGGTTGGTGACATTTGGTGCATTTACATCAAAAATACACTTTTTCTGTCAAGGCAAGAAATCGTTTCCTTACCGACAAACTACATACACGCACGTACATACACCGCAAGCCACTGTACAGTGCGTGGCGGGGGGTACCATATATCACTTGTCATTTCCAGGCTGTTTCACTTGCAAAGAGAGGGAGCTGAAAACGACAATTTGCTTGCATATGAGCCCGAATTTCAACTGCGTTAACTACACGATTCTTACGCAACTTGTATATTTGGCGGGACAAGAATCGTTCTGCAATCAGCTTAAAATTCCAGTTCCCTAAATTTTCTCAAGAGTTTCTCGAAAAGAATATCGCCTTCTCTCCAGTGATTCCTGTTTGAGTTCCCAAAGAATCTCTAATATTCTTTCGTTGTTTGAACCTACCAGCAACGAACGAGTAAACCGCTTCGGAATTGCTTTGATATCTTCCTTTCATCTGACCTGGCGCAGATTGCAGACACTAACAGTATTCAAGGGCAGTTTGCATCAGTGCCCTCTACGTGGTCTCCTTTACAGATGAACCACACTTTCCCAAAACTTTTCCCAATAAACCATAAATGACCATTTGCTTTCCCTGCTACAATCCTCACTTGCTCATTCCATTTCACGTATCTTTGCAGTGTTATGCCGACATACTTAAATGACGTGATTGTGTGAAGCAGAGAACAACTCACACTGTATCTTAACATTACGAGTTTTTCTTCATACTCATCTGCATTAATGTACACTTCTCTACTTTAGAACCAGCTGCCATACGTCACACCAACTACAAATTTTGGCCAAGTCATCATCTATCATCATACAGTCATCCTCAACACCGTCTCATACTTCAGAGCATCAGCAGCAAACAGCAGATTGCTGCTCCGTGTCCGTCATATCATTTGTGTGTGTGTAGACAACAGCGGCCCTATCTTACTTTCCTGGGGCACTGCTGACGTAAACCTTGTCTCTGTTCTCGACGGCGAGTGTTCATCAATGTACTGGGCTCTTTTACTTACAAAGCCTTCGTGCCACTCTCATACCTAGGAACCTATTGCACATGCTCAAACCTTCGTTAAGTCTGTTACTAATGTTTATAGCATCCCGTACTCGTTCCTTTTACCACACGTGAGATTATGTACAAAGCTGAGGTTGCGTGTGAAAACTTAATTGACCTCAGACATACGAAAAGTCGTTCACTGAATGGATTAGCAAATCTTAGAGGTGTTTATCACCACACACCACCGGGCAAGCTTACAAGGGAAGGTTCCAATCTGAATCTAAATCTAAGACAGATGGCGAACATGACAGAAGGGAACTATGGATATGACTCCCACTCTGGACCAAGAACTGCCTCACTATAAGTAACCAAGCACTTAAATTTTCATCCTCTTGGTTTCTTGTCAAGTCTCCGAATAAACACCATAAATGTATTTGTGGACTGCGCAGACGTTTCCAGCTTGCTTGCACACTAGCGAGCCTTGCTTACTCCAGCCCACAAATCCGCCCCTTTAGAGTAAACAAAGATGTAAACAGCATATGTTTCGAGCCTTCAACAGTGTCATCCATTTATGTGAACTAATTTTCTGCTCGATTCGTCAGGTTTCCTCCACAAAAGCCATCGACAGTGCACTTCCGCATGTTCAGATGAGTCATTTACAATTCGTGCACAATACAGGGTGATTCAAAAAGAATACCACAAGTTTAAAAATGTGTATTTAATGAAAGAAACATAATATAACCTTCTGTTATACATCATTACAAAGAGTATTTAAAAAGGTTCTTTTTTACTCAAGAACAAGTTCAGAGATGTTCAATATGGACTCCTCCAGACACACGAGCAATATCAACCCGATACTCTAACTCGTTCCACACTCGCTGTAGCATATCAGGCGTAACAGCTTGGATAGCTGCTGTTATTTCTCGTTTCAAATCATCAATGGTGGCCGAAACACCATATCCTTAACATACCCCCATAAGAAAAAATCGCAGGGGGTAAGATCAGGGCTTCTTGGAGGCCAGTGAAGAAGTGCTCTGTCACGGGCTGCCTGGCGGCCGATCCATCGCCTCGGGTAGTTGACTTAAGGTTTCATAACTAACCTTTTACGTAGGACTCTCCATACAGTTCATTGTGGAATTTGCAGCTCTCCGCTAGCTCTGCGAGTCGATTTTCCTGGGCTGCGAACAAATGCTTGCTGGATGCGTGCTACATTTTCATCACTCGTTATCGGCCGTCCAGAACTTTTCCCTTTGCACACAAACACCCATTCTCTGTAAACTGTTTATACCAACGTTTAATACACCACCTATCAGGAGGTTTAACACCATACTTCGTTCGAAATGCACGCTGAACAACTGTCGTCGATTCACTTCTGCCGTACTCAATAACACAAAAAGCTTTCTGTTGAGCGGTCGCCATCTTAGCATCAACTGACGCTGACGCCTAGTCAACAGCGCCTCAAGCGAACAAATGTACAACTAAATGAAACTTTATAGCTCCCTTAATTCACCGACAGATAGTGCTTAGCTCTACCTTTTGTCGTTGCAGAGTTTTAAATTCCTAAAGTTGTGGTATTCTTTTTGAATCACCCTGTATTTCGACGACTGACATGATCGTCCCCTCTTGGTGCCACAAGTTTAGTCGTCTCATGTCCTCGCCACCCAGACTGCCTTAAGAAAATGATCTAGTCGGTCGTGAAAATATCGTACACACAACGGATTGGCCGAACACACAGCAGCACATCGTTCATGGTCTGTATGTAAACGGCGTGCAGCTCCCCAACACGACAAACCTCGAGAGGCTCTCCGGGAGATCACTTATGAGGGGCAGTGTACGCTAGGAATGGCTCTGTGATGTTACACGGACGCTTTGATTAAACGGATACTTCAGTTATAATAAAAGGTATTTCGAGGCTTAAGAGGTGCAACCAACCAATGAGCAACGAAATTATTTCCAAGCCATTCTGATGAAGAAAACAACAAATTGGTTCTTACTTTAGCATGACAGTTCTCATAGCAAAGTAACGAAAAATGGAGGTGTTTTGGTGGATTTGGACCTCCACGCATGTGTCTGTGGTAAGAGACTTTATCCAAACGCTTATGGGAATCCATAGCCCTGTTTCTCTTCGTGTGTGGGTGTGTGTGTGTGTGTGTGTGTGTGTGTGTGTGTGTGTGTGTGTGTGGGGGGGGGGGGGGGTCACAAAGTGAGGAAATCTTATAAAATGAAACACATTCACTCACTCCCACGTCACGTTGACTCACACAACCACTCGATCTCACAGGCCAGAGCAGGTGAAAGGTGCTACACCTGGGAACAGAAGTAAAACTACAGAAGCTGAAAGAAAGGTACGAGGAATGCGTCTGGCTGACCAGTTACAAAAATCTTGGGTGAGGCAATCGCCCAGATAACACGTTAAGAACAACTCCCTAAATCTTTTGGAGACAAGTCGAACAGATCTCTGAACCTTAACTCTTGCCACATTCGTTTGAATGTTGCTTAAAATAGAGGGCACGTCTGTCAGGAAATACGCTGCTGCCCTCTGCTCTGAAAGTAAAACACAGTCTAATAAAATGTGGTGCACGGTGATCTGTATGCCACAAGCAGCTCATGTCGGAGGGTCCTCTCGCCTGAGCAAGAAATCATGCGACAGAGCGGTGCCCTATGTGTAGACAAGTAAGGAGAACCTCGTCCCGCCTATGTGGATGGAAGGTGGTACACTGTGGCCACATAGTGGTCTTCACTATGAGCAGCTTGTCAGCTGTCAGTTCCTACCACTCCTCTTTCCATCGATGCACGACTCTTCACCTCAGCAGTGAGACAATAGCAAGCAAGGGGAATGGCACGCGAAACTACAAAGGACTCCTCATCGGCTGCTACAGCCGCTCTTTCGTTCCCCACAATAACCGGGTGCCCAGGCGCCCAGCAGAGTGTCGCTTCCTTTTCCTGGCTTTGTGGCCAGAGGGAGGCGTTCTGGCCATCTTGGACTACTTTATCAGTTGGATACAGGCATTCTAGAGACCGAAGGCTACTCAGGGGGAGGGGGGTTGAAACACATGAGGAATTTAGCAGGCATGGCACATTTCGTCTCCTCCAAGGCCCTAAGGATCATGGAACTTTGCCGTCGAGTACAGTGAACTCTGGAGACAACCAAATTTAAAGGACAAACTGTGGGAAAATGGAGGAACAAAGAGTCCCTCTGTTTAGGACCATCCGTACATGCAGCTCCATAGTTGGAATGCTCATTTAAAATGTCAGCGAACAGCGTAATAAAACAGAAGCTGGAATTAATCTCTTGTACTGCACTAAATCTGGAATTACTCAGGGCCCATGCAGTAACCAGGGTGGGAGTCAGTTAAACCACAGATCTCAGTCCATACGAACCCCACACCGAGAGAGTGCAACAAACATTTTGCACAGATCCCAAATGGCCTCGCTGCATACAGACGATTAGTAAGGAGGCGTTTCATAGCTAGGCTCCCCCTGCGGGTCCGGGGTAAGAATAGGCCCGAGGTATTCCTGCCTGTCGTAAGAGGCGACTAAAAGGAGTCCCTCCCCCTCAAGGGGGTAGTTAGCGCCTGCGTCCGGAGACGGACGGTTCCACGACCTCTATTTGCGGTCATTTTGCTTTTTCACTTCTCGTTTCTTCCTTTCTTTGGTTGGTTCCTTTCTTTGCTCTTCTCCACCTCACTGTCTTCCTTACTCTTTCCCCTGCATAATCTCCTTGCCTTCTCATTGCCTTCTTCTCCTTGCCTTCTCATTGCCTTCTTCTCCTTGCCTTCTCATTGCCTTCTTCTCCTTGCCTTCTCATTGCCTTCTTCTCCTTGCCTTCTCCTTGCCTTCTCATTGCCTTCTTCTCCTTGCCTTCTCATTGCCTTCTTCTCGTTGCCTTCTCCTTGCCTTCTCATTGCCTTCTTCTCCTTGCCTTCTTCTCCTTGCCATCTTATTGCCTTCTTCTCCTTGCCTTCTCATTGCCTTCTTCTCCTTGCCTTCTCTGGTCTCCGCCTCGGCGTTTGAGACACTGTCCTTTCTCTCTCTCTCTCTCTCTCTCTCTCTCTCTCTCTCTCTCTCTCTCTCTCTCTCCTTTTTCCTCTTCTTCCTTCCTCCCTGTGCGCGCCTGAAGGCCGACCCACGCGTTCGCACGCGTAGCCGGTGACGGGGTAACGCGTAATTCCCCGCCCTGGGTAGACATGTAAGGCACGCGCGTACCCCCTGGTAAAGGCCAGGCCCGGGGAGGGGTGATTGCCTGAGCTGATACCTTCTGACCATGCCGATTGGTCCCTCCGTCTGTTTCTCGGGAGGTGTGACCTGAGGTGTAAACATTCACCTAAGGCGGGAGTGCCCTCTGAGAGGGTCCCCACAAGGAAGGAGCGCGCCATCGGAGACGCTGGCAATCATGGGGGATTTCTCCGCAATGGATTTCACTCCATCTCTCTCGACTTCTGCCCAAAAACGGAAACGTGACCAGCTACCAGTGACAAAAGTACTACCGCCTGCCCCACAGTTCCTCGTCGTTTCTCGATCTGAGGACGGAAAGGATTTTTCCTCTGTCAACCCTTTCGTAATCCAGAAGGGCGTCGATGCCATAGCCGGATCTGTCAAATCCTGTACCAGGTTGCGTAACGGTACATTATTACTCGAAACTGAGAGCGCCTTTCAGGCACAAAAACTGCTTCGGGCCACACTCCTGTACACATTCCCTGTCCGGGTGGAGGCTCACCGAACTTTGAATTCGTCTCGTGGTGTGGTCTACACTAGATCCCTCGACGGTTTGACTGACGAGGAGATTCAATCTTTCCTCGCTGAGCAGGGCGTGACGGCTGTCCATAGGGTCATGAAAAAGGTCAACAATGACCTTGTACCGACCCGGACAATTTTTTTGACCTTCGATAGTGTTCAGCTGCCATCGCGCATTAAAGCGGGCTACGAGGTTATTTCTGTTCGCCCCTATGTCCCGACACCTACGCGCTGCTACCAGTGTCAGCGTTTCAATCACACTCGCCAATCTTGTTCCAATGCGGCTAAATGTGTCACTTGTGGCAGGGATGCCCATGAGGGTGACTGTCCACCTCCGTCTCCTCGTTGTGTGAACTGTCAGGGTGACCATGCTGCATCCTCCCGCGACTGTCCTGTCTATAAGGAAGAACGCTGTATCCAGGAAATTCGGGTCAAAGAGAAAGTGTCCACCTCGGCTGCTCGCAAGCTATTGGCTAGTAGGAAGCCCACACTGCTCCCAGCGGGGAAATACAGTACTGTCCTCGCCTCTCCTCGGACTACCAGGGAGGTGGCAACCCAGACCTGCGATCTGACCTTCAGCACCACGGTCGTCCGTTCGGCCAGTGCTAAGATCGCGCGGTCGACGTCTCCTCTTCGTCCCATCACCGCACAGACACCAGCCCCTTCATCAGCTTCTGCTAAGACGAAGACCCAGAAATCAGATGCACGGGCCTTCAAGAAGGAACCGTCCCGTGCAGACTTCCTACGTACCTCGACCTCCCAGCCTTCGTCCGGTACTTCCACCAAACGACCATCCAAGAAGGCTAATAGGAAGCATAGTTCTCCTTCTCCGCCACGGCGCATTTCTTCTCCTGCGCCACCCAGCGGTTGCCGCCCCAGGCCGTCATCCCTTTCGCCTGGCCGCACCGCTGGTAGCCGAACATCTGGCCGTTCACCGGCGGAGGAAGCTCCCCCTCCCGGCCATCTTCCCAAGATGGCCGATGAACCTATAGACCCAATGGACGATGACTGTCCGCCTACTGATAGCGGCGGCAGTGCTCGCTCGAAGCCAGGCCCTCAGCGGCCTTCGAGGTGACACCTTCTTTCATCTTCCTTTTTTCTTACGATGGCACTTATTCACTGGAATATTCGCAGCATTCGCTCCAACCGAGAGGACTTGAAGTTGCTGCTTCGCTTGCACCGTCCGCTCGTCGTAGCCCTCCAGGAAACGAAGCTACGCCCATGCGATCAAATTGCCTTGGCACACTACACCTCTGTGCGTTTTGACCTACCCCCTGTGGTAGGTATCCCAGCTCATGGAGGGGTTATGTTGCTGGTCCGGGATGATATTTACTACGATCCCATCACGTTGCACACCGGCCTGCAGGCAGTTGCCATCCGCATTACTCTCCCCACTTTTACATTTTCCATTTGTACCGTTTACACTCCATCGTCGTCTGCCGTTACCAGGGCAGACATGATGCAACTTATTGCTCAGCTACCTGCACCATTTTTGTTAACTCGAGACTTCAATGCCCACCATCCCCTTTGGGGCTCTCCAGCATCCTGCCCGAGGGGCTCCCTGTTAGCAGACCTTTTCAACCAGCTCAATCTCGTCTGCCTCAATACTGGCGCCCCTACTTTTCTTTCGGATACATCTCACACCTATTCCCATTTAGATCTCTCTATATGTACTCCCCAACTTGCACGCCGGTTCGAGTGGTATGCTCTTTCTGATACATATTCGAGCGACCACTTCCCGTGTGTTATCCATCTCCTGCAGCATACCCACTCTCCGTGCTCATCTAGTTGGAACATCTCCAAAGCAGACTGGGGGCTCTTCTCTTCAAGGGCGACCTTTCAGGATCAAACATTCCCAAGCTGCGATCGTCAGGTCGCACACCTCACGGAAGTCATTCTCTCTGCTGCTGAATATTCCATCCCTCACCCTACTTCTTCTCCACGTCGCGTACCGGTCCCCTGGTGGACCGCAGCATGTAGAGACGCTCTACGTGCTCGTCGACGTGCTTTACGCGCCTTTAAACGCCACCCTACAGTGGCGAATTGTGTCAATTATAAACGATTACGTGCACAGTGTCGTCGTATTATTAAAGAAAGCAAGAAAGCCAGCTGAGCTGCTTTCACAAGCACCTTCAACAGTTTTACTCCTTCTTCTGTTGTCTGGGGTAGCCTGCGCCGGCTATCTGGCACTAAGGTCCACTCACCAGTTTCTGGCTTGACGGTCGCGAATGACGTCCTTGTGGCCCCTGAGGCTGTCTCCAATGCCTTCGGCCGCTTTTTCGCAGAGGTCTCGAGCTCCGCTCATTACCATCCTGCCTTCCTCCCCCGCAAACAGGCAGAGGAGGCTAGGCCACCTAACTTCCGCTCCTCGAATCGTGAAAGTTATAATGCCCCATTCACCATGCGGGAACTCGAAACCGCACTTGGCCGATCACGGTCCTCCGCTCCAGGGCCTGATTCTATTCATATTCAGATGCTGAAGAACCTTTCTCCTGCGGGTAAAGGTTTTCTTCTTCGTACTTACAATCGCATCTGGATTGAGGGACATGTTCCCGCATGCTGGCGCGAGTCTATTGTTGTCCCGATTCCTAAGCCGGGGAAGGACAAGCACTTGCCCTCCAGTTATCGACCCATCTCGCTTACCAGCTGTGTCTGTAAAGTGATGGAGCGAATGGTTCACTCTAGATTGGTTTGGCTGCTCGAGTCTCGACGCCTACTTACCAATGTACAATGTGGATTTCGTAGGCGCCGCTCTGCTGTTGACCATCTGGTTACCTTGTCGACCTTCATTATGAATAACTTCTTGCGGAAGCGCCCGACCGCGGCTGTGTTCTTTGATTTGGAGAAGGCTTACGACACCTGTTGGAGGGCGGGCATTCTCCGCACCATGCATACATGGGGTCTTCGCGGTCGCCTCCCTCTTTTTATTCGTTCCTTTTTAATGGATCGACAGTTCAGGGTACGTGTGGGTTCTGTCCTGTCAGACACCTTTCGCCAGGAGAATGGGGTACCACAGGGCTCAGTTTTGAGCGTCGCTCTCTTCGCCATAGCGATCAATCCAATAATGGATTGCCTCCCAGCTGATGTATCAGGCTCCCTTTTCGTGGACGATTTTACCATCTATTGCAGCGCGCAGCGTACGTGTTTCCTGGAGCGCTGTCTTCAGCGTTCTCTTGACCGTCTTTACTCGTGGAGTGTCGCCAATGGCTTCCGTTTTTCTGCCGAGAAGACGGTCTGTATTAACTTCTGGCGCTACAAAGAATTTCTCCCACCGTCTTTACGACTTGGTCCCGTTGCTCTCCCATTCGTGGAGACAACAAAATTTTTAGGTCTTACATTTGACAGGAAACTTAGTTGGTCTCCACATGTCTTATTTGGCTGCCCGTTGTACCCGTTCTCTCAATGTCCTCCGTGTTCTCAGTGGTATGTCGTGGGGAGCGGATCGAACCGTCCTCCTTCGCCTATATCGGTCGATCGTCCGCTCCAAGCTGGAATATGGGAGCTTCGTATACTCCTCTGCACGGCCATCCATCTTACGCCGCCTCAACTCCATACAACATAGGGGTTTACGACTTGCGATCGGAGCGTTTTATACTAGTCCCGTCGAGAGTCTTCATGCTGACGCTGGTGAGTTGCCACTCACCTACCGGCGCGATATACTGCTTTGTCGGTATGCCTGTCGGCTACTGGCAATGCCTGACCACCCATCTTATCGTTCCTTTTTTGATGACTCTCTCGACAGTCAATACGGGTTGTATGTCTCCGCCCTGCTACCCCCTGGAGTTCGCTTTCGTCGCCTCCTTCAACACCTTCATTTTTCACTCCCTGCCACCTTTCGAGTGGGCGAGAGCCACACGCCACCTTGGCTCCAGGCTCAGGTTCGCGTCCACCTTGACCTCTGCTCACTCCCGAAGGAGGTTACCCCCGATTCAGTCTACCACTCCCGTTTTGTCGAACTTCGTTCGAAGTTCATTAATACGACCTTCATTTATACAGATGGCTCTAAGACCAATGACGGGGTCGGGTGTTCTTTTATTGTCGGGGCACAAAGTTTCCAATATCGGCTCCATGGCCATTGTTCGGTCTTCACAGCTGAGCTCTTTGCCCTCTACCAGGCTGTCCTTTACATCTGGCGCCACCGACATTCTGCATATGTCATCTGGTCCGATTCCCTGAGCGCTATCCAGAGCCTCGGTGATCCGTACCCGGTTCACCCTTTCGTGCACCGGATCCAACGCTCTCTTCAGCAGCTGGTGGACGTCGGTTCTGCGGTTAGCTTTATGTGGGTTCCTGGCCATGTCGGTATCCCTGGGAACGAAGCTGCAGATGCCGCGGCCAAGGCTGCGGTCCTCCAGCCTCGGACAGATTCTTGTGGTGTCCCATCGTCAGATTGTAGCAGGGTAATTTGTCGGCGCATTGTCTCGCTGTGGCATGCCGTTTGGGCTGCACTTTGAGACAACAAGCTTCGGGCCTTGAAAGCTCTACCCGTGGCTTGGACGTCCTCCTCACGCCCTTCTCGGCGGGAGGAGGTAGTTTTGGCCCGATTGCGAATTGGCCACTGCCGGTTCAGCTATCGCCATCTGCTGACGGCTGCGCCGGCGCCGTTCTGCCCATGTGGGCAATTGCTGACGGTCCGCCACATTTTAACGTCGTGTCCGAATTTTAACACCCTACGTCTCGATATTGTCCTGCCATGTACTGTAGAAGCCATTTTAGCGGATGACCCACGAGCAGCTGCTCGCGTTCTTCATTTTATCAATTTGACAACCCTCTCAAAGTACATTTGATTATGCTGTTTTCTTTTTTAATCCTATGCCTGTCAGTATGTCTTTCATCGTGTTCTCCGTTTTGTTGCTGTTTTAAACTTGTCACTCGCGGTGCATTCCTAAAGTAGTCTGGGCGCTAATGACCGTTGACGTTGTGCGCCCTAAAACAAAACAAAAAAAAAAAAAATCATAGCCAGACAGTATTGGTACAGTATGCATGGGAAGTGGGTGTAGCAAGGAACCCTCACTGCTAATGCAGTGCGAGAAGTTGCCGCCAGATGTAAGTGGTAGTTCCCCAGCATCTCATCAGCACAGAATGGGTGTGGCTCTTGTCCTGTAACTGCCCGTAGCCACCCAGAACCCCTCATGGTGGAGATTGTCACAGATTTTCAGGTACAAACGCCTCGCTAACCTGTAAACTGTGCACCGAGAGTAAAGTCAGGCCTGCATTAAGCCCTGTAAAACTGGAGCAGACATACCTCACACGCTCCCCAAAACCTGTGGCTAAGAAACTTGTTTAGTGTCTTCTGGGAACTTGCCTTCAGGTGTGGTAACCACAATAGTGTGGAGTCAAAAATAAGGCATATAATCTGCACAGGCTTTAAAAGCGAGAATGGTGTACCACATATGCAGTTCAAGTAAATTAAAAACACGACCCCCCCCACCCCCCAAACACACACACACACACACAGCTACAGATTGATCTTGCCAAAAGCCGAGAAGCGATTCTTCTTAGTGTTGTGGCCCACTGGGGCACTGTGATGCTCTCTGGGTCACTCTGTGATGATCTATGGGTTAGTTTTGCAATATTTCTAAAGGGCACACGGTTTTTTATTCTTACTAATTTATTCTTTATTGTTTATTCTTTATTTATTGACCAGTATGTAGTTGCGAAGCATCCTTATCTATCTCGTGAGATTTTTTAAAAAAGAATGTTTCTACCTTCACGTAAAATTCTTATCTTTTAGATCTATTATTAAAATATTTATTGATCATAAACAATCGGAGTTGCAGGGGTTCTGACCCCTGGGGAGGTGGGTGGGTGGGTGTATATGCATGGCTGTGTTGACTTAGCTGCTGCAGCTACATACAGCGCCTGTGGCTACGTAGTTCGCCTGGCTGCCGCTAGGCAGAAAACGTGAAGGCGGTGTTTACAGCCCGCTCCTAAGCCTTTCTGCTTTCACTTGCAACTGACGAGTTGCTGTTGCAATACCGAAGGAGGAACAGAACACTGCAAAATCATTCATAAATAACATTGTATGGCACTCCTTACCACACATATGACACTATTAATGGATATGGCGAAGATAGTAGCAATTAAAACACTGCCTTGAGCGACATCCTCCTGTTCGAAACTATTCGACAACATGTCACCGACTTGGAACTGAAAACAAGTGCTTTAATAAAAATGACCACATAAAGAAAGGGAGATCACCACAGAAGCCCCATTGGTGGTGCTGCCTTACAATATGGTGTCTCCAAGTCGTGTCGTATATCTCACTGATAAAGAATGAGGCTATTTGCACAGGAAACCCTGCTGTATAGCGGCCTCTTGCAGGGTCTCTTTGCCGACAGTGCATGTCTATATCCTGAATAGACACTGAGAGCGACTTACGAGCTGCCTTGTATCTGACACCCAGACCAGAGCACCGTTAACCATTCGCTCCAAGGTCTTGCCTATACAGCTCGTTAAGGCGACGCTCCAGTAACCACTGTGAAACGTGGGACTTTCCCGGTTTGAGAATAGGCACCAAAATTCGCTCCTTCCATTTGCTGGGAAAGTTGCTTGTCTGCCTTATCAAATTAGACCACTTCGGACGACTTCCTTTGACGCTGGTTGCAAGTTTTGCAGCATGCTGTACGGGTTTCGTCGTGACTGCACTGTCAGCAGCTTGTGATATCGTGCCCAGAGTCCAACTCTCTCAAGCAAAGTAAGCAATTTTAGACCTCCTAATTGTCAGACCTTATGTCCTACTCAGCGTTTTCCATGGTGTAGCGGTTACGACAGAACGTTGTATCCCGGCTGACAGTGGCACTAGTCAGCGCAAATTGCTCTGCCATTGTCTGGAAAAATGTCTCCAGATGATGTCGCAGCCCTGCAGGAGTCGCAGCCCTGCCACAAGCACATAGGAACCGTAATTGTGAACATATGAGACACTGTACTTCTTCAGCAGTGAGGCTGAGGACTATCCTGAAGTGCTTGTACCACAACGAATATCTATTAAGTAAACTTTCCATTCTTATGAATGAAGAACACACTTAATCTGTGTGTGCAGTTTGTGTTATTGGAAGTGTGTACCAGCCGCAAACAACATCCTCTCCTTGCTCCTCATTAGTCTAGACGACATGAAAGTCAGACTTTTTCCTTCCTGTCTCCATTAGCAGCCAGTTCTCTGAAGTCTATTTTTGTTTTTCTTGGGTACGTTTCGGAGCCACAACCACCAAGGTGGTAGAGGCAGTGCTGGATGGTGGGGCAGTTCAAACCTTTGGAGGTTCAGGGAGCTCTGCAACATTGGCAACTGCTGCCTTGTCTGGCGTCCTGGGAGGAGGTATGGGCTTGGAAGTAACTCCAGCACTCAGGTGCATTGAGAAACACAGCTGGTGGTAGTAGTATTAGCCATAAGGATCTTCATTCATGTAGCAGCATCGGTTTTCCGGATTGGATGTTGAGAACTGAAGTACAGGAGGCAGCTGCGTAGCCTTATAAATCTTTCTGGCTTCACCATAGGGGAGGCACTTCCATGTTTTTATCTTCTGTATCTTCCTTTCTTCAAGGAAGACACTGCAATCCATACTCCAGACCAGGAGATCCCCGGAGCAATTTACAAACTTCCAAAGAGATGAACAACCGACTCCTTCAAGGGCAGTCTTACAGCATTTGCCCCAAATGGCGTCTCCCTTTCAGGAACAGTAGTTAGTCCCAAGTGCTGGTATTTAAAACGGCGCTTTGTGTTCATGGGAAAAAGAAATCCACACATCTAGACTAACGAATACTGCCTTAACATACTCCAGAAGTTTCGTGTTGTTGATAGTCAGTGTAAAGGAGCCTGATTGCACTGTATCACCACCCACCCATTCAATTAGGTTTATTCCACCAACAATACCTTCCTGGCCTGACCCACTGTGCAGTTCATTTTCTATCGCATACTCTACGAGGCAGTGGGCTGGATGTCGTTTACTTGTTGGGACCTAGATGTTTCCACCAACACCGTCCCATTTGGCTAGCGTTGGACAGATTTTAACTTCCAGCAAAACCCTCTAAACCTCTTTATACGCAGAATAGTGGGACTTTATCAAAGCTACTCTTTGAATGTGTTTGCAATAGTTAAATGCAGACAACCAGCATGCATTCTGTTAACAGAGCCTGTTGGACTGGCTGGATGAGCCCTGTTATCCGACTGGGTGTTGGTACCTACCAATGGCCCATCCATTCCACAGGAGGAGGAAGAGAAAAATTGGAAGGCTCCATCTCGGTCCCCAGAACAACTAGTTAAATAAGTCTTCAGATAGCCCTGTGTACCTAGGTAGACCTTATTCAACTGAGGCTCGGCAGGTCCCTCAGAGGTTGCCCGCTAATGACTATTCCATATCCACAGCCGTGCATCTCTTCGACACACAGCCCATCTCAAGACTGAGGCGCTATTTATAGAGGTTTTCACCATCCTCACAATGTGTGTGGCCAAGCAAAGATCCCGTCACCTGTGATTCACCACATTCCACCATCGTGCTGTGAGATGAGACTAATCGAGCAGCACTAGTCAAACACCAGTTACGAGAATATGTGGATAGTGTAGGTGAAGCAGAATTACTCTCCAATCAGACAATATTATTTACTTTGATACATATTTTGAGATTCTTTTAGGGTGTGTTGATGCAAGGATGCTGAGAACGTCAAAATGTGTAATTTACGCCATAGAAAATCTCGGATGGGGCAGCCATATGAAATAGGACAGATTACAACTCACCACATAGATGAGATGTTGAGCATCAGCCAAGCACATTGTAAGAACACAGGGTTTTTTTAAGCTACAGGACTTAATCCTCCATGAAATAATGAAAAAGAAAAAACACACACACACGGAAGGGTAGTAAGGCCTAAACGTGGAGAACAGCTATCTCAGCTGATAAGGCTGTACACACGAAATGTGTCATGGTGATGGAGGGCAGTATGAGGAAGGGGTGGGGTAGGATGCAGCAGTGCTGCCTATGGGAGGAAGCATATATATTGTTGTGACAGGACGGTTGGATGGGGAAGGGTTGGGGGGAGTAGCAGAAAAGGTGAAGAAACTGTAAGGTGCAGGGGGGGGGGGGGGGCGCACAGAAGGCGTGCGTACAGCTGAGGTGGGAGCAGGAGTTGGAACAGAAGCAGGTGTAGATGAGGCCCGAACAGTGACAGCGCAGACCACGAAGCAGTCGAAGTCCTAGCACATCAGGTCAGGCAGCCAACTCAAAATGGGCGGTCCAGCTGCCTGTCAGCCACAGTCTAGCAGTGGCCATTCACAGTGACAAACTGCTCGTCAGAGGAGATGCTCACATAGAATGCGGTACAGTTTGTCTCGTTTTTGGGCGCAAAAACAACCGGGGTCATATGCGCACACGTCCAAGCTATAGAACACGAAGACAGGGAGGTGTTAAAATGACTAAACGTCAATCCCAATTGATATAATACAAAGTTTTCCCTGTTTTTCAACAGGGACGTAGAGAAAGAGCTACTAAAGACACCATACAGAAACGGAGGTCCAAAACTAAAAATTAAATGCCCTTCGCCATATTGCTTTCACGGACAGAAAGTAAATCACGGTCGACAGCCCACGTGTCAATTGCTAAAACGGTCGATAAATCAGACGGCAAGTGGGAACATAGACGGTTAAGAAATGGACTTTCAGCCGGGAGGAAGCGGACAGTTAAAATTTGGGTGCAGTGTAAAAAGTAGTGGGGGAGCGCCACTTATCAAATGACGATGGCTAAAAAGAAAATGCCCAATACGCAACCGAGTTAAAGACTTCCTCCAGGCGGGGGAGCCGAGAGGAGGTCGCCCATGCCACTGGAGAAACTTAATGAGCTTATTCCTTTAAGGAAGGACCAATGGCGATGCCGAAGGGACACCACCTCCTGATCTACAGCAACACAGTGATCACTGGAGGGAATATAGAAACTAGCGGGCTGAGATAAGAGGACTGCAGCCTTGGCAGCAGCGTCAGCAGCCTTATTTCCCGTCAGACCGACGTGACCAGGAATCCACATAAACTTCACAGTGGCTCCACCACGAGTGATCAAGTAACAGTTTTCCTGAACCCGTTGCACTAAAGGATGGGAGGTGTAAAACACAGAGACTTTGTTAAATTGTCGTGCTCAGACACACTCAGCGCCCTTCAGTCTGTGACGCCAGACGTGCTCTGTGGCCTGATAAAAGGCGAAGAGCTCGGCTGTAAATACTGAGCAGTGTGTCAGAAACCGACAACTAAAGACGTGAGTGCCAATGACGAAGGCACATCTGACCCCGCAGTCAGTATGAGAGCCATAAGTGTACACAAATGTACTACCGCGAAATTCCGTGCGAAACCAACGAAACTGAAGGCGATATAGTAAGGCTGGAGTAGTGTCCTTACGAAGTCAAAGAAGGCCAAGGTTAACGAGGGCCACTTCACGAAGCGAAATTGGCGAAGCATTCACAGCCACTGGGGAAGTTGCAGGTAATTTCAAATTAAGCTGCCAAAGCAAGAGCCGGAAACGGACTCCAGGAGGTATCAGAGAAGAGGGATGATCCCCGTACTGGCGATTGAAGTAAGCATCGAACGAGGAGCCATAGGATGGGTGGCCACGCATGGCAGACAAACAGCATGCCTGAGGAGAAACTCATGACGGTAGGACAGTGGTAGTTCAGCAACTTCAGCATACAGGCTCTCAATTGGGGTAGTGTAAAAGGCGCCAGTGGGCAAATGGATAACATGATGGCGGATGTGTTGAGATGGCGTAAGAGGCTGGACGTACAGATGCATAAACAAAGCACCCATAGTAGAGTTTTGGATGGAAAATGGATCGGTACAAACGGAGGCTCGATGAGCATGCCAGGAGGTACCATTGAGGAACCACGTAACACGGGCTGCCAAGTAAGACACATGATAGGACCAAGAGTTTCATAGCGAGCATGAGCATCATGAATTTCTTAGTTTCAACGAACGGATGGGCAACATGCCCAAGATGTAAAGATGGTAGGAGAAACCATATGCGCCGCCAGAAATTCATACCGAAGGGTTTATCAGTGGGAAAACGAAATCCATTGTAGGTACTCCAGGAGTACAGACGATCGAGACATCGTCGATGACGCCGCTTAGTGACAGATCCGTGAGAACTGGAATAGATGGCAAAGAGGGAGCCGAAGATGTCCAGTGGAAGACACGCCATTATAGGGTAAATGGCGATAGCTAAAAGGATGATGCTCAGGAGAGTCCTTTATCCAGGAAGACGGTGTGCCTCAGGGTTGTCCTACAAGGCAGAACCCACGTGTACCTTGAAAACTCTGCCTTCACAAAATCCCGTAGGAAACTGGGCAGGCAGCCACGGAAGTCCCACATGTAAAGAGTTCTCTAGCAGGTGTTGTAGGCCTTCTCCAAATCGAAAAACACGGCTAAAGTCTGGGATTTCCGCAGAAAACCATTCATGACACGGGTGGACAAACTGATGGTCAACTGCAGAACGCCACACTCTAAATCCACACTGTGCAGTCGTTACTAAATGACACTCGAGCCGGGCGTGATTCATACGTCACCTTGCAAATACTGTCGGTGGGAGAAATGGGGCGTAAGCTAAAAGTAAGGCTTTTATCCTTACTGGGCTTAGGTGAGAGGGTGACAGTGGCTTAATGGCAATGGCCAGGAAATGTGCCCTCTGCCCAGATGCAGTTGTACATGTTAAGTTGGGAATGTCTGCCCACAAGAGAGAGGTGCTGCAAGATCTGAATTTGCACGACATCTGGCCCTGGGGCAGAGGGTCGGTATGAGCTGAGAGCACGATCTAGCTCCCTTACAGTATTGGCGGCATTGTAGCACTCACTATTCTGAGAAGAGAAAGGTATCGCCAGAGCCGCCTCCTTTCATTTTTGGTGGAGGAAGGCAAAGTGACAGTGGGAAGAGCTCAAAAGGTCATCAAAATGGCGACCCAAAGTATTTGAGATAGCAATAGGGTCCACGATGGTATCGTCCGCTACTTTCAAGCCAGAAATTGGCAAATGGGTCTTTGTCCCAAACAGTCGTTTGAAGTTTGTCCGCCCGCATCTCGTGGTCGTGCGGTAGCGTTCTCGCTTCCCACGCACGGGTTCCCGGGTTCGATTCCCGGCGGGGTCAGGGATTTTCTCTGCCTCGTGATGGCTGGGTGTTGTGTGCTGTCCTTCGGTTAGTTAGGTTTAAGTAGTTCTAAGTTCTAGGGGACTTATGACCACAGCAGGTGAGTCCCATAGTGCTCAGAGCCATTTTTCAAGTTTGTCCATATGACAGACCAAGAGCTGGAACTGTTAAAAGAACTGGTGTATGGAATCAAGCTAGCTTTTTTGCTTTCCCGAAGAATGCGACGACACTTTGCACGCATCTGCTTTTAATCAATGCAGTTTGTCATCATAGGATGGCAGTAAAAGGGCGAAGAGGACTTCTCCGTGCGCGAATTGCGTCGTGGCATGCCTCAGTCCACTAAGGGACTAGGACACGGCGTGGTAAAGAGGAATTGCGAGGAATGGAGTGTTCTGCAGCAGTAAGGATAACATTTGTGATATATTCCACCTGGTCATCACAGCTGGGGAAATACTGTTCTTTGAAGGTCGCCAGGGAGGAGTAAAGCCGCCAGTCAGGCTCAGTAAGGTGGCATATGGGTGTGCACACAGGTCAGGTAGGAGTCAGCAAAATGATAGCACATGGGAAAGGGACGCTCGAGTAGGTGTCACAAAGAATGGATCACACAAGACAATGGGAGACGTGGGAAGTGCAGTAGTATAGGTCCATATGGGAATATGTGTGGGAGGAGTCAGACAGGAATATGGGTGCTCCACTGTTAAGGCAGAAGACGTCGAGTTGATTAAGAAGATCAGTCAAGAGGAACCTCTCCGACAGGTTCTGGGAGAACCACAAAGGGGATGGTGTTCATTAAAGTCGCCGAGTAGCAGAAATGTAGGAGGTAATTGCCGAGTAAGCTGAAGGAAGTCTGCCCTGGTGACATCAAATGACTAAGGGATATAAACGTTACAGTGGGAAAAAGTCAGGTGAGAAAGGTAAAGGGGAACGGCAACAGCTTGAAGATGGGTAGACTATGAATGTCATCCCCTATGAGCAGCATGACACCCCAATGAGATGGAATGCCGACCCGAGGGGGAAGGTCAAAACGACCCAGGAAGAAATATCAAAGCTTCTAGTGGTCGAGAGAGCGCGACTTCGTTTGCTGAAGGCAGCTTACAAGGGGATGCTGCGATGCTAAAATCTGCCGTAAATCCTCTTTGTGGGACCGAAGGCCACGAACGTTCGAGTGGAGGAGAGTCACGATGTGGACGAGATGGAGTGTCACCTCGGTGGCTGCCGATTGTCAGCCTGCGAAGAGCCACTGCTTCAGGGCGCAAATGCAGGAGGATCCTGTTCCATGGGGTGCACAGAAGCACTGGCTTGCTCGTGCTGTCGGTCTGTGGAGTCCAACGCAGAAAAACGGTTGGTGGTGCGCACTGGCATCACTCAGGCCAGCTGGGCTAAGGTGTCACATAGCAATACTGTCGACGAGGATCGCAGAGTTGGCGGAGGAGGAGATAGTTTGCCTTTAGTGGACTACTTCGAGCCTTTCTGGTTAGCAGAGGAGCAGTTGGATGTTGTTTGGCTGGAGGGAAGTAGGAAGTCTCCATGGGAGTACTGCTCCTGCCCTTTCTGGCCTACCGGTTGTGTGGCTGGTGGCTTCGCCACTTCAGGTGAGAGTTTGATGTCTTGTTGCACATCTGGACGGGGGGATGGCAATGCTACCGTGACGCTGGGCTATTTCACAACCTCAGAGCTGAATTTGAGGTCGCATGTCTGTGTGGGCATGTCCTTCCTGAATATAGACGTACTTAGAACAGAACTATAGGTACCAGACGGGAGAACACAGTATTTGCGACTAGCCAACAACTTGCGAGTGACTGGGTAAGGTACTTTTTCCCTTACCCAGATCTCTCGGTCAGCCCACGCATCAAGGAACACAGGAAAAACCGAGAGGCGGCGGCATGGCCGCCATTGCACTTCATACAGCGGAGAGGAGGAGGAAGACAATTGCCCTCATGCACATCCCTACCACAGATTACACATTTGGCTGGGTGTCGACATTACGTTCTAGTGTGGTTGAAGCGACGACACTGGTAGCAGCACATCAGGTTCGAAATGTACGGTCTGACTGTAATAATTTCATAGCCTGCTTTGATCTTGTACAGAAGCACCACTATATCAAAGGTGAGAAGAATAGTGCCGGTTGGCATTAGGGAGGAATCTACCATTTCTATAACCCGATGGATAAGATTGGTTTTCAGCCTCGGTTAAACCGTCAAGCAGCTTAGTGTAATAAACGCCACGGGAAGAATTCAGAGATCCAAGGGCCTCGACACAAACAGGATAGCCGTGGAGAAGTGAGGTGGTAAGCGGTTGTTGCACCTGAGAATCGGAAGCAGCCTCCAAAAGCAACGTGCCATTCTGTGAAAGATAGCAGGATTTCACAGGGCTCAAAATTGCATCAACACCTTTCTCAATAATAAACGGAATTACCACGGCGAAAGACTGACTGTCTTCAGTATGTGAGACCACGAGGAACTGTGGTGCAGCTGGAAGGGACTTTGAATCGTTAGCCTCATACCGTTTACGTTTCATAGACGTCGACTGTAGAGTTTCCATACAGAACAATCTTACCAAACAGCGGTTGCCAGTTCAGTTTTGTGTACTGGACATAGAATTGCTTTACGTTCATGAATATGGCTCAAATGTCTAATATTGTTCTGCCACCTGGAGACATCATGGGAAACGCAAAATTTTGAAATCTACCTCCAGCTTCCCAAGGACTGAACTGAAGTTGTTTTGTGCAACGGCAACCTTTTGTCATATCCAGGAGGCACGCGAAAGCCTGCTGTCCCTGACTTGCACCTGTGAGCACACACATCCCACGCAGAGTTGCTAGAGTTCACTCAGACAGACATCCTTCGAAGTCCACTACATCGCTCTAGTGAAAGGCAGTTAGAGCTCCCACCGACTGTCCTGCACAGGGATGCATTGCTACATAAGGAGCGGCAATTGAGGCAATGACTTCCAGTATCTGTTGAGGACAACTCACTGCTTTCTGCGACTGATGCCGAATCCAGTATTCTCAACGCAGCTGCAAATGAGGTGATTCCATTGCAATACTTAAATCTAATAAATCTCTCTTCGTAATGCTATTTGATTAGTGCACAGAGGAACAACGAGCCCTAAACGCTGTACTTCACATTTTCCCATCCCCAACTGTGTGTCAACACAGGTCCTTATAATATTGTGTTAACAGGTACATGCAGATTTTATCTTAACTGTTAATTTTATTAGCAAGCCCTGTTGGCCAAGAATGCGACAATTGACTGAAATTTTTGGATTTCACCATTTGTCATAATGAAGCATTAATTTGAATGGCGCTCAGTATCACTGTGTTACAGCATTTCTTCGTACTGGACACAGCTTCCTCATCCGTGGACATAGCAGCAATAGGGTACATGAAAGGAGCCTCCACGAAGATTGCAATGATTTCCGACCAAGATAAGACTTCCAATCGGGCGTACCCTGGGCGTCAGGTTTCTCTGGCGGCTGATCCTTTCACACCAGAATCAACATCTTGGTCCTTTTCAGGACCACAGTTGACCGTCATATCGATAAATATAGAAGGCATATCACCACCAAAAGAAGAACTGTTACAAGAGCTGTGCAGACAAACCAAGTGCGATGTACTCTGCGTACAGGAGACCCACAGAAGCTGTGAAATGCGCAGACCATAAATTAACGGAATGCGACTGGCTACGGAAAGACCCCACCCTAAATACGGAAGTGCTATATTTGTCCAACCAGATACACAAGTCATCAGCCTTTACTGAAGATAATGATATTGAAATCTTAACTTTGGAAATCAAAGGCTGTACAGTCACATCTGTATACAAACCACCGGACGTTGATCTCGGAATCAATCTACGTGATAGCTCTTATAGTCAACACACGCAAATAGTGACTGGTGACTTCAACTGTCACAGCACCACGTGTGGCTACGAGCATGATGATCAAAAATGCAGGTTGCTTAGGTTCATGTATAAGGCTCAGATGGTTGCCTTCCGCCCATTCTTGTAATGCTGTACCATTATCATCAGTGGCAGATGGAAAAGTGCATATAACCCCGATCTGATATTTTGCAGCGAGAACATCTCACAACAGTGCATAAAAACTGTCTGCAACCCTATTGCGCACAGACCGATCATGTGCGAAATCTACGCAGCAGTTACACCACAGACAGTTCGGATCAGGAGGAGGTTTTACTTCTGGAAAGCCAACTGGCCGAAGTTTACAGAAACGCTGGACGCGGCAGTTCCCAGTATTGAACCTTCTCCTGACTCATATGACACTTCTACGAGGGCTGTAAATAGGTGCTCCAGAATTGCAATTCCTCGGGGTTGTTGAACATCTTACATTCCTGGTCTAACTTCTGAACTAAGTGCTCAATTTACAGAGTATAAGGTACTACTCGAAGAAGATCCATTCGACGAGACAACGCTATCGGCTGGGAATAAACTTATTGCATCTCTTAACCCAAGAATTCCTCTTGGATTCTTTCAAACTATGGAAGAACTTGATCTCATCAGAAACGGTCATAAAGCGTCGAGATTGAGACGCCTCAATAATGACCAACCAGGTCCACAGCACACTGCAACATTACTGCAGATCAGATAGCACACAAACTGCTCATGAATGGGAAAGGAAGCCATAGAATCAAAGTTCCGAAAGTACAGAAAGAGGCCCAAGAACAAACGAGGGATCCGACTCTCCCATTCTAGATGTCTGAATTAAACAAAGCTATTAAGGAGAGCAAAACTGGTAAAGCATCCGGTGTAGATGACATCCGTATGGAGCAAATCAAGAATTTCGGCCCAGAAACAAGAAATTGGTATTTGGCACTGGTTCATGCGGTTGTTGAAAAGCTGCAGGATCCAAAGATCTGGCGAAAGAGCAGGGTGATAGCTCTTCTGAAACCTGGAATGGAAGCAAATCGTCCCAAGAATTTCAGACCAGTTAGCCTTTTGAGTCACCTTTATAAACTGTTCGAACGTATGATTCTGAATAGAATCCTACTAGTAATAGACCCTCTTCTCACACCCGAACAAGGAGGATTTCGACCAAACAGAAGCTGCACAGTGCAACTTTTGAATCTCACTCAGTTAATAGAGGATGGCTTCGAAACCCGTCGAGTAATGGGCATGGTCTTCGTGGATCTCACAGCAGCGTATGATACTGTCCATCATCGATTACTCCAGGCAAAATTATACAATATGATCAAGAACGCCCACCTCCTTAGACTACTCAGCACCCTCCTCCAAAACCGCAGGTTTTTTATTGTTATATTTCAAGGACAACACAGTCGCTTGAGAGCGCAGAAAAATGGTCTACCTCAGGGAAGCGTCTTGGCTCCACTTCTCTTCAACATTTATATCAACGACCAGCCATTGACCCCAGGCACAAGGAGATTCTTACATGCAGATGACCTAGCCCTTGCTACGCAGAGCTCATGCTTTGAAAGAGTGGAAAGAAACCTGACAACAGCACTTAGAACACTGTGAAGCTACTACAATCGGAACCAACTCAGACCAAACGCTTCGAAGACAAGTGTGTGCCTTTCATTTAAGCAACAGGGAAGCTTATCGTGAGCTACATATTGCATGGTCAGGCAACCAACTCCAGCATCATCACGCACCTAAATACTTGGGAGTCACTCTCGACAGAACTCTGACATTCAAAACTCACTGCAAGAACACCAAAATGAAAATCTCAGCTCAAAACAACCTACTTCGCAAACTAGCGCGGACACAGTGGGGATCACATCCACAACACAAACTATTCGCTGTTTTGCAATGGCACCGTGCTTTTATACTGCTCAATATGCTTCTCCAGTCTAGTACAGGTCGTCTCGTGCCAGACAAGTAGACATTGCTCTCAATGAAACCTGCAGATTGATCACAGGTTGCTTAAGACCTACCCCAACTGATACGCTCTACTGCCTGGCTGGAATAACGCCACCATGGGTACGCAGAACAGTGACTGCCAACAAGGAGAGACTGAAAGTGGAACAGGACAGTGCCCATCCACTGCACGGGCATAATCCACCACAGCAACGGCTGAGATCGCGAAAGAGCTTCCTGAGAACATCCGAGAAGCTCACCATTTCACCAGAGAAAGCAAGGCTGCAGTTATGGAAGAAGTCGACGCCTCACCTGCAGACGCCAGAAGCTGAAGAACTACCACCTGGACACAACGAGAGCTGGCTGGTGTGGAAATCTTTAAACAGATTACGATCAGGAGTTGGAGGATCCAGAGACAACCTGAAGAGATGGGGCTTCATAACAGAAGATACGTCCTGTGATTGTGAACAAGAACAAACCACAAGCCACGTGCTCCAGTGCCTATTGTGCCCTACATTTGCAAACATTTGTCTTGCCATCAGTGTAAAGGGACTTAAACGGCATCCAACCCTTAGTTATTGCTTTGTGCCGGCGCTAACCCATGTCATATACATGCGAATTAGACTGTAGTTCATATTTAGTCAAATGACGAATGGTCGGTATACAAGTATGCCGTGCGGGGTGGCCTAGCGGTTCTAGGCGCTACAGTCAAGAACCACGCGACCGCTACGGTCGCAGGTTCGAATCCTGGCTCGGCCATGGGTGTGTCTGGTGTCATTAGGTTAGTTAGATTTAAGTAGTTCTAAGTTGTAGCGGACTGATGACCTCAGAAGTTAAGTCCTATAGTGCCCAGAGCCATTTGAACCATTTTTGAAATATGCCAGTATTTACGAACAGTAGAAGCAGGATTGCAGCGAACTGATCACTTAACCAAGTGCAACATAGAGTACCTGTGTAATAAGTCATTCCAGCTGCATAGCTGAGGGTAATATTCGTTAAGAAATTCATTGCAGAATTAATGTAATATCCGCACGATGATCTCTGTAGTCAAACTGTATCATTAGCAGCACGCGAATGGAGCACTATGTTCGTTAAATCGGATTACTCGAGCTGAGGCCAAATAAGCAAAAATAGTGCTGTGGCGTCGTCGTTTCTCTTTAAGTAGGTAGTCAGCGCTAAATTATGTGCGCCATCATTAACGTTATTGTAAGCAGTTTGACAGCATAACATCACCACAACTACTGACATCCTGAACCTTTATCATGACGTAGTTGTAATCACTGCGAGTCACAAGTTGCTGATGTTTGTCAAGAATAGCGGAAAGCATCTCTGAAGTTCATTTTGCATTGCGCCTAGGACGGAGAGAATCAAAAATAACAGTAATAGGTCAGCCGGCGATGAGAATAGTCCACGTATTGTCTCAAGTTCTTGGAGTTTGATATTAATGCAGTTCCCGATAGTTTCACGCTAACAGGTTCTTTTGGCTATCGGAATACTCATATCGGAATTACAAAAGTGTAATTGCTAGAACGCTCAACTACCTTAGTAACATCTCATTCTGGATTGAATAAGACTTGGATGGAAACGTCAAATTAACGTCGTTTTCCATCTCCTGACGTCTTACTGAATGAAGTGCACGCACAGTTGTTGCCTGCCACATGGATTCTGTGATGTGTTATGGCAGCTGGCAGCCATTACTGAATACAGACATTTGCAAATATCCTCACTGCTTAAGGGGAAATCGTCCTTGTTGAATTTTTTCCATACCGTAATTAGCAAAATAACATAAGGCTTGTTCTGCTGAAGAACTAGATGCCCACAAGTCCTTTCATGCATTAGTCGCGCTAGGAGATTCTTATTTAAGGAGACAGACTGTCGGACAAAACCACGGACAGCTCCCTGCTTTTTGCGTTTCCGATAGCGCCTACGATAAGAATCTGGTGTCATATTATGCTTCACAACCTTAAACTTATTTTAGTATGAAGTAAAAAAAAAACAGTTATATGAGAAGAGGAAATGACTGATATGCTTCCCAGGAACTTTAGTTTTTCGTTTTTTTTTTTTTTTTCTCACTTCATACTAAAACATGGGCGTTAATATGAGAAGAGGAAATGAAATATACACTTCCAAGACATCAAAATTTATCCAACATACAAAAATTAACTGCAGGGCTTTCATGTATGCAGTAGAAGCACACAAGGAAATATATCACCTCACATTCCTTTGTGAGAAGGTTCCTATTTTCTTGGGATACAAATAGAGTGGACATTTCATCACTGGTTAATATTCTGATGATGACTAATGACATGATCTCCGTTGCATTTGCTCCATGGCACCTGTGAGTAGTCTCACGTTGGTTACTATAAGAACACGCAGGCAGTGATATCCGCTCACTGCATTCAGAGCCAGGGTGATTTCTTTCTGTTTATGGCGAAGCGTCTGCTGCAGTGTCCACGCTCAGCCAACATAAACGAATCGTGGCGGCATTGGGCACTGTAATAGCTGCACTTGTCGCGACCCTCGACAACAAGAGCGCACTGTCTCTGCTAACGATACTATGAAGTTAGTACATCTTACTTAACGTAACGTAATATGCAGGTCGTGGGTTGGGTAAAAATCCAGTTTGTAACTTACCGTTGTTGTTGTTGTCTTCAGTCCTGAGACTGGTTTGATGCAGCTATCCATTCTACTCTATCCTGTGCAAGCTTCTTCATCTCCCAGTACCTACTGCAACTTACATCCTTCTGAATCTGCTTAGTGTATTCATCTCTTGGTCTCCCTCCACGATTTTTACCCTCCACGCTGCCCTCCAATACTAAATTGGTGATCCCTTGAAGCCTCAGAACATGTCCTACCAACCGATCCCTTCTTCTAGTCAAGTTGTGCCACAAACTTCTCTTCTCCCAAATTCTATTCAATACGTCCTTATTAGTTATGTGATCTACCCATCTAATCTTCAGCATTCTTCTGTAACACCACATTTCAAAAGCTTCTATTCTCTCCTTGTCCAAACTATTTATCGTCCATGTTTCACTTCCATACATGGCTACACTCCATACAAATACTTTCAGAAACGACTTCCTGACTCTTAAATCAATACTCAATGTTAACAAATTCCTCTTCTTCAGAAACGCCTTCTTTGCCATTGCCAGTCTACATTTTATATCCTCTCTACTTCGACCATCATCACTCATTTTGCTCCCCAAATAGCAAAACGTATTTACTACTTTAAGCATCTCATTTCCTAATCTAATTCCTTCAGTATCACCCGATTTAATTTGACTACATTCCATTATCCTCGTTTTGCTTTTGTTGATGTTCATCTTATATCCTCCTTTCAAGACACTGTCCATTCCGTTCAACTGCTCTTCCAAGTCCTTTGCTGTCTCTGAGGTTCGCCGATGACATTGTAATTCTGTCCAAGTTTTTATTTCGTCTCCCTGGATTTTAATACCTACTCCAAATTTTTCTTTTGTTTCCTTCACTGCTTGCTCAATATACAGATTGAATAACATTGGGGAGAGGCTACAACCCTGTCTCACTCCCTTCCCAACCACTGCTTGCCTTTCATACCCCTCGACTCTTACAACTGCCATCTGGTATCTGTACAAATACTAAATAGCCTTGCGCTCCCTGTATTTTACCCCTGCCACCTTCAGAATTTGAAAGAGAGTATTCTAGTTAACGTTGTCAAAAACTTTCTCTAAGTCTACAAATGCTAGAAACGTAGGTTTGCCTTTCCTTAATCTTTCTTCTAAGATAAGTCGTAAGTTCAGTATTGCCTCACGTGTTCCAATATTTCTACGGAATCCAAATTGATCTTCCCCGAGGTCGGCTTCTACTAGTTTTCCCATTCGTCTGTAAAGGATTCGCGTTAGTATTTTGCAGCTGTGGCTTATTAAATTAATGGGTCGGTAATTTTCACATCTGTCAACATCTGCTTTCTTTGGGATTGGAAGTGTGAGGGTATTTCGCATGTCTCATACATCTTGCTCACCAGATGGTAGAGTTTTGACATGACTGGCCCTCCCAAGGCCGTCAGTAGGTCTAATGGAATGTTGTCTACTCCCGGGGCCTTGTTACGTTTCAGGTCATTCAGTGCTCTGTCAAACTCTTCACGCAGTATCCTATCTCCCATTTCTTCTTCATCTACATTCTCTTCTATTTCCAGAATATTGTCCTCACGTACGTCGCCGTTGTATAGACCCTCTATATACTCCTTGCACCGTTCTGCTTTCGCTTCTTTGCTTAGAACTGGGTTTCCATCTGAGTTCTTGATATTCATACAAGTGGCTCTCTTTTTCTCCAAAGGTCTCCTTAATTTTCCTGTGGGCAGTATATATCTTAGCCCTAGTGAGATAAGCCTCTAAATCCTTACATTTGTCCTTTAGCCATCCCTGCATAGCCTTTTTGGACTTCCTGTCTATCTCATTTTTGAGACGTTTGTATTCCTTTTTGCCTGCTTCATTTACTGAATTTTTATATTTTCTCCTTTCTTCGATTAAATTCACTATTTCTTCTGTTACACAAGGATTTCTACTAGCTCTCGTCTTTTTACCTGTTTGATACTGTGCTGCCTTCACTACTTCATCCCTCAGTTACCCACTCTTCTTCAACCGTTTGTTTCCCCCATTCCTGTCAATTGTTCTCTTATGATCTCCCTCAGACTCTGTACAACTTCTGGTTTAATCAGTTTATCCAGGTCCGATCTCCTTAAATTCTCACCTTTTTCCAGTTTCTTCAGTTTTAATCTACAGTTCAAAACCAATAGAATATGGTCAGAATCCACATCTGCCCCTGTAAATGTCTTACAATTAAAAACCTGGTTCCTAAATCTCTGTCTTACCATTATATAATCTATCTGATACCTATTAGTATCTCCAGGATTCTTCCAGGTATACAACCTTCTTTTATGATTCTTGAACCAAGTGTTAGTTATGATTAAGTTAAGCTCTGTGCAAAATTCTAAAAGGCTGCTTCCTGTTTCACTTCTTCCCCCCAATCCATATTCACCTAGTATGTTTCCTTCTCTCCCTTTTCCTACTGGCGAATTCTAGTCACCCATGACTATTAAATTTTCGTCTCCCTTCACTACCTGAATAATTTCTTTTATCTCGTCATACATTTCATCAATTTCTTCATCTGCAGAGCTAGTTGGCATATAAACTTGTACTACTGTAGTAGGCATGGACTTCGTATCTATCTTGGCCACAATAATGCGTTCACTATGCTGTTTGTAGTAGCTAACCCGCACTCCTATTTTTTTATTCATTATTAAACCAACTCCTGCATTACCCCTATTTGATTTTGTATTTATAACCCTGTAATCACCTGACCAAAAGTCTTGTTCTTCCTGCCACCGAACTTCACTAATTCCCACTATATCTAACTTTAACCTATCCATTTTCCTTTTTAAATTTTCTAACCTACCTGCCCGATTAAGGGATCTGACATTCCACGCTCCGATCCGCAGAATGCCAGTTTTCTTTCTACTGATAACGACGTCCTCTTGAGTAGTCCCCGCCTGGAGATCCGAATGAGGGACTATTTTACCTCCGGAATATTCTACCCAAGAGGACGCCATCATCATTTAACCACACAGTAAAGCTGCATGCCCTCGGGGAAAAATTACGGCTGTAGTTTCCCCTTGCTTTCAGCCGTTCGCAGTACCAGCACAGCAAGGCCGTTTTGGTTATTGTTAAAAGGCCAGATCAGTTAATCATCCACACTGTTGCCCCTGCAACTGCTGAAAAGGCTGCTGCCCCTCTTCAGGAACCACACGTTTGTCTGTCTGACCTCTCAACAGATACCCCTCCGTTGTGGTTGCACCTACGGTACGGCCATCTGTATCGCTGAGGCACGCAAGCCTCCCCACAAATGGCAAGGTCCATGGTTTATGGGGGGGGGGGGGGGGGGGGGGGGGTAAAAATTCAGTTCGTAACTTCGCATCGCATTAAAATTCTTTAGTCATATTTGATGCAATATTTATTGTTGGTTGTCGCTCTAATGTTAATAGTATTGATTCAGATTGTGCGTGAACACGAAAACACACACACACACAGCCATTGATTCCAGTGAGGGTGACAACTACTGTGTGTTGAAGAACACATGCACCAGTCATATCCTCAGTTGGCGTCGAGTGGATGAGATTTTTCAATTACCTTGCATTGCAAGAATTGTAAGGAGAGGACTGAAAGTAAATGGACTTGCTTTAGGCTAAAGAGTGCGACAAAGCAAAGCTTGATCGATTATCAGATAATGGTCCACATGGGTTTTGTGGACGAATATACTTTCAGTAACAAACCCACCCACGATCATTACGTAAGATTTCTCGAAGGCGTAGGGGCACTGATTTCATTAAGTCGTCGACAGTGTAGCGTGATGGTTTACTTCCCACCATACATTTTCTATATTCGTCCAAAGATCGCTTGCATTTGTAGGTCCACATGGCAACGACCTTGTTACCTCTGCCCACATATTCTCTATCTGGTTGATGTTCGATGATCGTGGAACAAACGGAAACAGCTTTATCCTCTCTTGGCCCTGAAACCACTCTCGCACTGCTCTATGATGGATGGGGCTCTGCTCCTGTAAATAAACTATTTAAATATATGAACGAGCGAGGTAACAAAGTATTAGTAATAAGCAAATTCTATTATTATTTTTCACAATATTTAAGAATTTAGGCCATGTCATAAATAAGTGATCTACATTCAACCGTCCGATTAAGAATGTGGTTTACCCAGTCTATCAAATGATGAGAGTCGTATTCGGATATCCACGTTAAGCCTGACTGGCTGAACCCGATTAGAACGATCTGGTGTCGAAATGAAATTACAGAAATAGGATAATTTGAACGTCTGTATTGCAACAATGCTGCGCACATAAATTCCTATGATGGAATAACGGGTAGCAACTGCCCAAGAAAAACTGAGAAATGTCTACTAGCAGCAATGTAACGTAATTATAACCCATATTTATGTGATGAACATACTGAGTCGAACAATACCCATCTATTTCAGATGTTGGAAGATACACCATATCGGATTTGCTGATGACATTATTATTATTATTATTATTATTATTATTATTATTATAATCCCGTGTGGCCAAAAGGGGAAACCCTCCCCCGTATGGGTGGTACCGAGGAAATCAAATACTTGGGGTGAACCAAATACTAACACAATCCTGAACGGCTACTCAATCCGTTGAACCCAAAATCCAGACACACGTCTGAATGAAAATCACTGCTATTCTGGTCACCGTCTGTTAGCTCAATGAGCTGTACTGAAAATATTTGCTTCCAAAGGCTTCAACACCCTCTGGTCCTGTCCGGTCCTGGAATCACCCAGGCCAAACAAATGTAACACAAGTAAACATGAACTGTGCAAACTGTCGACAGGCGCAGTTGGAATTTCGGATTTCCCTACAAGTGGAACACATCCATTTGAAAACGAAACATCGGTACATTGATCGAAGCACGAAAACTAATCTCTCTCTCAAAATTAATCGACTAACAAAAAATTCTCATCCTTGCTCTTCACGAACCACGACTCACTGACAGTGGAACCTAGCATTACGGAAACCATTGCATCTTCAAGAGCAAAATGAAACAAAAGGTAGCGAAAGGCGTACCAATCTTCGGCATTATTTTTTTCGAACACATTTCTTTGACAGTGTTGATGATAGATCTGACACCCATCAACTATCGACTTACGACTATGCTCATTCAGAGCCCCAGTAAAAAATTGTCACTCATCAATGCACATGCCCCCAGCAACATCTAAAATAAGAAAAACACCGAAAATGTCCAAAAATTCTGGAACACAATCGAAAATACTATTAGCAAAATTCACCAAGATGACGTGAAAATACTAATGGGAGACTTCAACTCTCTACTTGGAACACAAAAAACCTGTAGAAAAATCATTGGTACAAATTCAACATACCGAAACGCTTTGAATTGTTGGCAAATGTCAGTCAGACGTGTGCCGTTGGTCTACCACAAAAGGATGTCTTCCCACTTTAGGAAAAAAGACCAGTTCCCAGGTAACATACTTGGCTACCAGGTGCAAGCTCCTTTCGTCCGCCTTTCGAGGCTCGCTGAAAGCCAGATTTTTTATTCTTTTGTAGCTGAGCTACAAGCAGGCATATACAAACTCAATAAGGGAATCGCAACATAACGCTCGAGCAAAATTTAGCTTGCTACTTACAGTAACCCTTAGTGTCAGAGCGGAAACCTTACGGTACGGCCAATTTCATAATGTCACTTTTGTTTTCTGCCGACATATTTTTTGTTGTTGTGAATACATAATTTTATCTATGAAATGCCACATTTTCATAATACTTGCGAATGATACAGGAAATGAAGTAAATACAGATCTTTTCGAAGTCAAAAGTCGGTAATATTCTACTAATTCGTGTAAAAATAGGCTCAATCGTCTTAGAGACACACAATGCTTTATTAAGATAGATTGCCGTTTTGATGTTTCTGTAGTAAGTTGAATTTGATTTGTATTAGTACAGTGAACATTTTAATTGCATTTTCAATTAGTTTTCTAATCGCAACATTAAATTCAGCTGCTAATAAATTTCTTTTTGATGATTACTTTCACGATATCTACAACAATCTGACTATGCTAAAATTGTTTGCAAATTCTACGCCTGTGAAAACTACACTGGTTTAATGACATCGTTAGAACCAGTGGCTTTCTAGAGTATTTTCGTCTAGAAATGAATTGCCTTGACGGTTGATCGATCGAGAGCGGGAAAGGTAAAATTTTACGAATATATGACGAGAGGGACAAGTGCTTGAGAGAGGACTTCCCAATCAATACAAGTGTCTGAGAGAGGACTTCCCAATCAATACAAGTGTCTGAGTGAGGACTTTCCTATCAATCTCCTGGATACTTTTGTTTCTCAAATCAACAGAGTGAGTTACCATGCAGTAGCATAGGTGACGTAGTTTTGTTGCTCCACTTTCTTACACTGAGACCGAAAGGTGTCACAGTTGTTGACAACAAATTCCAGCTGTATTCGTAGTCCAAAACGCACATATGGAGCTATCAAAGGTAAAATATTATATTCACACTACTCTTTGCTCTAGTCTACGTCTTTTGGTGGGGCTCAGCCTTTCATTTATTCTTAGGAAGTTGACGATAAAGGCATCATAACACGTCACCAGTAACAGTACTGCAAAGGAATGCTCAATGAGCGACCTGATGACGTTCAATAATAGTCAATCCGTTGATTTTTGTTGTTTCGAATTAGAGCATGCAGTACTCCTACACAAGACTTCTGAACAGTGGTTAGACACTGGACTCGCATTCGGGAGGACGACGGTTCAATCCCGCGTCCGGCCATCATGATTTAGGTTTTCCGTGATTTCCCTAAATCGCTCCAGGCAAATGCCGGGATGGTTCCTTTCAAAGGGCACGGCCGACTTCCTTCCCCATCCTTCCCTCATCTGATGAGATCGATGACCTCGCTGTCTGGTCTCTTTCCCCCAAACAAACCAACCCACCAACCAACTTCTGAACATTACCTGTTGAATGCAAATGTCGCATGACGGTAAAATGGTAATCTATCACATGTATCAGTAGTCGAGACTTCCTTAATGTGGAAAATCATTCATGCCAGAACGATCTTTGTTGAAACAAGAATATCTTTTTCTGGCGTATTTTTCCCAAAAGCACTTACTCCACACACAGTTCAAATCTTTCTAGCTGCCTCCTCTACATTCACCCCTCTGTTATACCAAAGTAAATGTTGTGTTGCAGATGTTACACCTTTTTCCACTTGCGACTCGATTTTACAATGCTTAACTCTAGTTCACGATTTTAAAGTATGCAAAATCCAAAGCTGTTATGATCGCGACGCAGCCACGAGCTGTCCTGCGGAATTGCTTCTGGAATACTTGTTATTGCGGGTGGGTAGAATGTTAAGCGAATTGTCTTCGATGTTCAGTCAGACTCATAAATTTAGAACGAAATGTGGTAAAAAAGAAAAAAAAGAAATAGCAGTTGGACGCGAACATGCGACTCTAAACTTAGCCTGTGGTCTTGCGGTAACCGTCGTGCAATCTAACTCCATCGGTATGAACTCGGACGTAGACAACACTTCCTCCTAACACTTCCCCATCTTACAGTGTTGCCAGATTGTGCAGATGGCCGGACTTAGACATAAAAACCGACCGCCGGCCGGTCGCCACAGAGACTGAGTCGTTCACTTAAGGTGGCCAATAAAACTGACCGCCCCTGAAAACTCTAAGACTGTACATAGACAGCTATAATGCAGAATGAGATTTTCACTCTGCAGAGGAGTGTGCGCTGATATGAAACTTCCCGAAAGATTAAAACTGTGTTCCGGCACACACTTTTAATCTGTCAGGAAGTTTCGACAGCTATAATAGTTAATATTACTGCTCTTGCATGTCAAAAAAGGTGAATACACCTTCTAGTGCTTACAGATATCCAACGTTGTTGACACAGTTGGCGGACAAATAATAATGAAGTACCGTCTGTAAACAGAAATTTATTTGACAAGATCAAATAATTATGAAGTAATCTAGTGTTTAAGAAGTATGCAACACCAGTGATGACCATCTCATTTCCACTAAATACTGCACTGCTAATGGGTGGTACACTGTCCTCTATGACACACACTACTCTGGTTCTAAGACGGAAGGTTATTAAGATCTCCTCATCGTTTTCTCTATGTTACTACCATATGGATGTAGTTGAAAGTTCCATCACGGAGGAGTGCACCCACTGACAGCTAAGTAGCTAGGACAAAGTCCATGAATTGCGTCTGTCAGGCTAAAGAAGAGAATACGACGTGAAAAAAGTTGGTACTCAAATACAAGTGGTCGGTACAGTGATATTTGCTGTACGACTAGCAGAACTGAATATCCTTCCCATAGCAAATGTCACAGAAACCCCAGATCACGTTAAGTACAAAGTCAACTACAACAAAGCAACAAAGACTTCCCAAGGCTACATTCATTTCCTGTTTATTTGAGCAGACGCAGATGGGATACGGAAACAAGTTGCTCATATCAAACGTAAGGTCTGTAAAAAGGTCACTCCATCAAAACCATTAGACTACTTGAGTCCTTACTGCTCGTATCCTCAGCACACCAAAATTTACTCACGGTATTGGAACAAGACCTCCACGTCTTGCTGCCGTACAGGCAGTAGAGGTGGAACGGCCCTACTCTCTTCATCACTACTCGTCACCTGTAACAGAGATACGGAATGCAGTGGGTAATGGATGTTACGCTAAATTAGAAGACACAGAATTTTATGATAGCAGTAAATGTTTGTAAAACCCTCAGCAAGAACTTTTGACCGATATTCAATCCAGTAATCACGCCAATACAGTGATGTTAGGACAAACTAATATGTAATATTATTAATGCGAAAAAAAGGAAAATCGCCTGCTTGCATAGATGTAAAAAGGAATTCTTTTAGCCATTAGTAAATCATGACAATAGTTTCCCAGTAGGGCATGTCGGTGGAATGGACCTACATTCGGCAGCAGTACTTACCAGCTGGAACAGAGACACAGAATGCAATGACTGTGGGGTATTATGCTGTATCAAAAGACACGGTAGTTTCTCAACAGTAGTCAACATTCAGTTTAGTAATTATTATAAAAAAGTATTTCATCACGTACCATCATTAATAAGAACAAGATAGTGTCTTGCACCTACGTGCTAAGTAAAACTTTCAAGATTATTCTGTAAATTAAGTATAAAGCACTTCGAATGAATGATTATTAGTCATTTATCTAGATATGTCCCTACGTCCTATTCGTTCAGTAAATATTATCAGGCGAAAGGTTTTCTGAAGTAACATAATATATATTCATTTCTGTACCAGCAGAGCTGCGAATTATTCATCAGTGTCCAAGGTGTGTGAAGAAACGCAACAGGACCACGAAACTATACGAAGAGTTAAGTGGTTATCGCGATAGATTATTTAAACGCGGTTTGCAACCCTCAAAATCTACTAGAAAACTATCCTTTATTCATATTACTCCAGGAACCAGAATTAGGACTGAGTTTTGGTGATTGCGAGCTACAATTTTTCGTATGATTTAATTTCTTCTGTTTTTCTAACTACATCATTTTCTAACATTATAATACAACGTAATTGAAGACAGAGAATTGTCTTACTGAAAGTGACCAGCAGATGAGAAGGCCGATCCACAGTGGGAACCGCCGTCGTCGTTCTGGTCTTCCACTGTGTTAGAGATCAAATGGCGAGAACACAGATGACATCAGATTACGTGTCACACGCTGCCATTAGAACTAACCGGCACTTCTTGTCACCTTCGTTAAATTTTCTTGTGTTTTCAGCTACAAAAGTATTTTGAACTCAAACGAAGTAAACGTTAATAAACGAGATTTGTCTACCGACACCATTTTGTGAGGTGTATCACAAAATTTGAGTTTCTAGCCTGCGCTACCTGAAAAGGAATTTCCTTTTCGATAAACAAAATTGGAATGGACAGTGTCTTGGAAGGAGGATACAAGATGAACACCAACAAAAGCAAAACGTGGGTAATGAAATGTAGTCGAATTAAATCAAGTGACGCTGAGGGAATTAAATTGGGAAATGAGACACTTGACGTAATAGATGAGTTTTGCTATTTGGGCAGCAAAATGCCTGATGATCGTCGAAATAGAGAGGATATAAAACGTTTCTGAAGAAGAGAAATTTGTTACCATGGAATAAGGATTTAAGTGTCAGGAAGTCTTTTCTGAAACTGTTTATCGTCCATGTTTCATTTCCATGCATGGCTGCACTCAATACAAACAGTTTACACACAAAGAGAATAGAACCCATTGAAATGTGGTGCTACAGAAGAATGTGGTGCTACAGAAGAATGCTGTAGGTCAGATGGGTGGATCACGTAACTAATGAGGAGAGTACTGAATACAATTGGGGAAAAGAGACATTTGTGGCACAACTGACCAGGAGAAGGGATGGTTGTGTAGGACATATTCTGAGGCATCAATTGATCACCAATTTAATACTGGAGGGAATCATGAGGGGTAAAAAACGTAGAGGAGACAAAGAGATGAACACACAAGCACTGGAACCTATATCCTTCTCAGAGATAAAGAGACTTGCACAGCATAGAGCTGCATCAAAGCATTCTTTGGATGGAATACCACAACAACGGCAACAACAGCAACAGAATGAAATTTCTCTACTTGGCTTAGCATTCGTCAAACAATTTAATATTTACTATACATCATACTGACATTTACCATTGTTCGCTGTCTAACTGAATGCAGAAACTGCACGGTAATAATTCATACTGATGGAAATAAAATCAGACTAACGGCAGCTTCTGGAAAAACCTGTAGAAACTTTGGCGCGAAATTGTGGCTGTGGCCAATATCAAGTAAACGTAAAAAGTGTTATGTTGAGATTTATACTGAGAAAACGAGATACTTAAATTGAATGAAATTCGCACATACACACATCAAAAAAATGTTTGCATCATCCCGGTTTCCAGAACTCTTGAGGATAGACGTTAATTGTGGATACTGTATCACAGACACAGTCCCTCTGACTGTTCAGAGATGTTACTAAACCCGCCGAAAGATGTAAACAACCATGCATGAGCAGCGGCTATTAGACGGAGAGCGTCCGCTAGCCGATCTGTTCCAGTCATTCCACGAGGAGGGAAGTACGCGGCTCGTAGTCAACCATGCCTAGACGGTCAATACCGCGGCTCGATCACGTCCGCATTGTTAATTTATCCCAAGAAATACCCCCTGCGGGTCCGGGGTAAGAATGGGCCCGAGGTATTCCTGCCTGTGGTAAGAGGCGACTAAAACGAGTTTCAACCGTTTCGGCTTTCCATGTGATCGTCCCCCTTGGGGTTTGACCTCCATTTTTCAAAATTCTACAGAAGTACGAGCCTTTTCGGGAAGGACGCCTTACGTGGTGTACCACTGGCCTCAGTGCACTAAGACCTTGGCACTCAGCATTGTAACGGCGTTGTACAGTTCATCAGGCGTTTAGGCCCAATTTGAGGAATAGTGGGTATGGTTACAAGTTACGCCCATAGTGCGTCCCCATCTGCACCTACGATCATGATGGACTTCCCATGGCACCCGAAATCCAGCACGGTAGCCAGCCCGTTGTGGTGGGGTCGTCGTGTACACTCTAGGTTGTAACCCCCTGACAACACAGGGATCGTACTGCCGATACCTGAGCTGCACCCTCCCCACGTCGACCAAGGAGTAGATGTCCGTCTCCTTGGGGCATCAGGACTCCCGGCAACGGTCACCCTGCCAGGTGGCCCTTGCTGAGGCTGGGTGGCGCCCGTGGGGAGAGCCCCTGGTCGGAGTGGGTGGTACCGGAGCGGACGTTTCGCAGATGAAACGTCAACATGTATCAGGTCGCTCTGCGGCCGAGTCTTTTAAAAGGAAAGGTACTGTCTCCGGTTCTGGTTCTCCTGCCCTTTCCCCCTTGGCCACTCCCTGGGAGGAAGGACAGGCCCGCTGGCTTGGGGCGAAGTACTTCCCCCGCTATTTGGTCTGTTCTCGAACCGATGGGGGGACGTTCGCCACCTCCAAGCCCATGTTATTTGTTCAGCACATCGAGGACATCTTCGGGGAAATAGAGGCTCTCAGTAAAATGCGTTCGGGGTCCGTTCTTATAAAGACCACCTCCGCCACACAGTCGGCGGCGCTCCAGGCGTGCGACCGACTAGGGGACATCCCAGTGTCCGTTGTCCCGCATCTGGCACTGAATAGGACGCAGGGGGTTATTTTTCATCGCGACCTCCTGCTGCAATCTGATGAACTCAGGGCCAACCTGGAGCGCCGAGGCGTGCATTTCGTCCGGCGAGTCCAGCGCGGCCCCAAAGACCGTCGCATCGACACCGGGGCCTTTATCCTCGCCTTCGAGGCGGACGTTCTCCCGGAGAAGGTAAAGGTGATGTGCTACTGGTGCGACGTGCGACCTTACATCCCGGCTCCTATCCGCTGTTTACGGTGTTTGCGTTTGGTGTTTGCGCTTTGGTCACATGTCAACACGGTGTGAGGCTTGAGCCCCTTTGTGGCGATTGTGGACGTCCTCTTCGTGAGGAACATACATGCACCCCACCACCTCGGTGCGTTAATTGTCCTGGCATCCACTCGCCTAGATCCTTAGACTGCGCCGCGTATCAGAAGGAGAAAAAGATTCAAGAACTCAAAAACTTTGGATCGTCTCTCTTATTCTGAGGCCAGGAAGAAGTATGACCGCCTCCATCCCATGACGTTGACCACTTCGTTTTCCTCAGTCATGTACACTCCTTCCACAGTATCCTCACCCCTATCCTGTTCCCCCTCCACCTCCTCCCCCCATCCGGGATCTATGCCTCCGCCTCCCAAATCCTTCCCTTCCTAATCCTCCTCCCCCCCCCGCGGCCCCCGCCCCCTCTGCGGCCCCCGCCCCCTCTGCCCCAGGGGCCACCCTTCCTCCTCCTCCCCCCCCCCCGCTGCCTGAGAAGCGATCCTCTTCTCAGGCGTCCATCGGGGAAACAGTCCGGACCCCAGCTTCCGAGGTCCGGCGTTCCAAAACGGACCCCGCGCGTGAGGACCTTCTTCGGGTCCAGCCCACCATCCCTGTGCCTCCTCGGACTTCCAAGAAGGCCTCCAAGAAGTAGTCTCTATCCCCCTCTCCATACCGGCGCGTTTCGTCTGACGCTCCATCCGTGAGTCGCTGCTCCCGGCCGTAGTCAGTTTCGCCGGGACGCTCTGTTGCCAGGCGCTCAGCTGGCCT